>NW_011888827.1:5258092-5267131 GCF_000151845.1 Pteropus vampyrus
GGGGGGAGGGGTGGAATTCATACACAGCAAACTAACACCTCTCTCCAAAATCACTCAGTTCTAATTTCCATCCTATACTCCCTTATCAAGTGTGAAATACTTAAGAGTCATCAACTGATTTGGCCTACCTCTCCCCACCCCACACCCCCACGCACACTTAAAAATAAATCCCATGATGGTCTGGCATTTATTTGGGAACCTGGTATTTTTATGGTCTTCAGTCTTAGACAAAAATTCCACTTTAGTATCCGATATCGATGTTCATAGAATATTCTAGTTCAGTCCTAAAATTCAGAGATGCCAGATATATGTCAGGTATTGGATGTTCTAGATTTTAATAAAAGCCACAGATCCCCTATAATCCAAAGGTAATACAAACGTGAGTTATTATAAATTCAATAATGCAAAGGAAAAATATCAGAAACGCAATGCCTTACAAGCTACTTATGGTTCTTCTATTGTCCCATTAAGCCAGTCGGAATCAAAGAAAATGGGTTGAGAACATATTCACTGCAGAAATTATATACTTTTATCAAACAGCCATTGTTTTCATGCCTGTTTATCTTCTTAACACTTTACTTGCTGCCTCCCCAAAGACAGCCTAGTCAATTACATGGTCTTCCTTTCACACTTACATCAAAGCCAAGACTAAACTGTTCCAAGCACAATGCAACACCCTGTTTCTTTTGAAGCAAATAAAATAGGACCATCGTTTTCAATTTTTTTTTTTTTTTTTTTTTGCCTGAAAAGTGACAGGATAAGAATTAGGCTAAAGAGAGAAACATGAAGAAACATTTTCTTCCAGAAGGCTGAACAGCACTATCTTAACAATACACTTCCTAATGGGTAAGCAGTGAATTCTTTTGTTTACTAAAATACCTCAATCAATTTTTCTTTTAATGACTTTCATGACAACTACCTACATAGTGCTGAAGGACATTTCAGTCCTGAATCTTATCTTTCCTCATGTCCTTTATTGTTCAGAACAAGCACACGCCATGGTCATGTGATATTCCTTATTAGCTGTAACTGAAGCTTAACGGATATAATTAACGGATTATTCCAACCCTCTCTTTAGTTCCTCAGTTCCTTTTATTCTTAAAGAGATGAATTCTAATAGTGGCATTATCAGGTTCTGAAGAGACATATTAGAAGAATGAAATGTCCAATATAATTTAGCAGGTGGCTAGTTGTAGTAAGAGAATAAATGCCCATCCAGAGGCATCCTGTAAGATTTTTAGCACATCTCCCTGACTTGCCACGGAGACCAGAAATCTGGGTTCCAGTATCCTCTCAAACTCCTTACTACCTGTTGGAGATTAGCAAGTCACTTATCCTCTCAGTAATGTCATCTGCAAAATTACTCCAGCAGGAAAATGTCTAGCCTAGATAATTTCTTAAGTCGATTACGCTTCTCCAAACTTTAACCTTCAATGCCACACTGTACTCCTATGGTACAGTTATGGGTAATTTTTTACTTTATTCCTTTAATTGTTTGCTATTTTCTAAGGTTTCTACAACGAACAAGAATTGTTATAATAAGAAAACACTAAGAAAGTGCAAACAAAAGAAAAAGAGAAATTAACAAAAGTACATTTTGGCATCTTACACAGGCCAGAGCCTCATCCAGTTATGTTTTAAAATTCGAAACAACTCGATCACCACAATACGTTTAAGAAATCTCATCATAAGATGTAGCATTGTATCACATCTTAACAATATCAGTGGACTATCTATATATAGAAAAAGCAAATGAACAAAAAAAATTTTTTAAGACAAATTGCATGCTACGCTGGTTCCCAGTACAACAGGCAGACTGTGATCAGGAAACCAGGATTCAACTCAGTTTGGTTTAACCAACATTTACTGAGTCCAGGGCAGTGGAGAATATATGAGTAGATTATAGTACCGTAGAAGGGATAAATAACTGAATAATTCCAAAACTGGTCAGACTGGCAAATGTGCTAAACAGAGGCAGAAACGAGCCCCTGGAAAATACTGGTTAATTCTGACTGCAGGGATCAAGACTCGCATGCTGCCCTAGATTTGCTGCCCTGGATTTGCATTCTGGGTGTCCAGTGCTCTCTATTCTTGAACAAGTTACTTAGCCTCTCTGGCCATGTTTTCCTAGCTGAAATCTATAGCAATTGGCTTTGTAAATTTCTAAAAAAAAAAAAAAAAAATTTTAAGAGTCCCTGACTTTATGTTATAGCAACGATGAGGATCCTTTATCTAGTGTGTTTTTTCAATTTTTTTCTAGTCCTCAATCACTCACCGCCATTGTTGAGCCTCAAGTTATACTTCTATTCTAACTAAATTGGGCCAGAGGTTATACCTCTTCTCTATTCTCATTTCTTTCTGACTATTAAACTGTAGAAACCTCCAATATGCAGACAGGAAACTCAGTATTTGGTCTGAGTGTGGACAAAAAGACCAAATTTTGTTCAGAGCTTCCCCTTCATTAGTTCTCTTTAAGGATTATTGATTAAATACTAGGTGGGGTAGGAGGCAAAAATAGAATCCTGTTAAATAAGTTGTTTTTATAATTAACTGGTTTTGGCTGTCATTCTAATTTAAAGGCATGCAAAGAATTCATACTTTCTTTTTAGTAATAGTGATTTTTCAAGATTCTGTAAATCTTACACATTAACCTTGAAGCCACGTGCTTTTCTGACATTCTTTGAATTCTTTAAATAGATCTTGGGGGTTGGATTCAGGGTTGGCTTTTATTAGCATTACACTCTCAGCAAATAATGGCCGCTCTGCTTTCTTTTTTTAAAGAGCATTGTTATTGGATCCATTCAAAGGGAAAAGCCCGTAGCCTGCACTTGATGATCCACTCAAGACAAATATAAGAACAAGTTGTATATACATGAAGCCATCTTCCTGTTATTTATTAACACATGTGAAAGTAATGTTTTAATCTATTCATGCAATTAATTAAACATATTTACTGAGCTCCTGCTATGAAAAAGGCAAAACATCATTAAGCAAAATGACCCACCCTTTCACATGAGTTTATCCTTTCCTTGTGACATTAAAATTATTTGGTCCTTTAAAACTTCTCCAGAAACTTCAGGTGCAAAAGACTGTTAGATGAATCCCAATGCTGAAAGCACCACGACTGACTAGAGTGTAAAGGGAAAAGGAAGCTAGATCAGGGTTTCTCAACTAGTGACATTTCACACCAGATAATTCTTTATTATGGGGGTGCTTTGCAGGATGTTTAACAGCATCGCTATAGTCTCCGCCCACTAGTGACAACCAAAAAGGTCTCCAAACACTGCATTGCTCCCTGGAGTCAAATCCACCCCTGATATCGAAACACTGAACACTGAGCTAGAATGATTCTCTCTCTGACAATATGCCAGTCTTTACTTCTTTTTATTCCTTTTGCTTCTTAGAGATGATAGCGAGACCCATGCACTTCAACCTGTGTCCACTGAGGTTTCACATAAAGCAATTCCATTTCTGTGCCTCTCTACCTCTGTCACCAGGGATAAGAATAATGGGTGGTCCCTTTGTGAAAATGACTGAAAAGGTGACTACTAGCCCGAAGTCAGGGTTAGAACTTTGTTTTCCTGAATAGAGATAAGTGTGTGTATTATAGCCACACTGTCTCATGTAATCTCTCCTGTGACTAATGCGGTATGAGAGCTATGGGGACTGCAATGCGGTGCCTCCAGGAACTTAAAAAATACAAATGACTTGAGAGTTAGATTAAGATGTTAATATTTTTATGTACTCAGTGGAGATGTGCAATGTAACCTTCAAGCAGTGGTCCTACCACTGTAGTAGTAGTAGTAGTAGTAGTAGTAGTAGTAGTAGTAGTAGTAGTAGTGTGTCTACAAACTTCCTAGTAGCTTATTGAAAATGCAGATTCCTCACCAGCAGAGATTCCAATTTAGCCAATGTGGAGAAGGCTCAAGCATCCACCCAAAGGATCCAGATGCACATGGCCCCATGAACTTCTCTTTGAAAACAAGCAGCTTGAAGATGAAGCATAGCTGCCAGATTTCGAGTTTACCCTGATTGGAGGCATGGCCATGTGTTAAGAAAGGACAAGTCCATTGGCAGGGTAAAAAAGGAAGGGTCAGCTGTAACCATGCCAAGAAAGGAGAGTGCCGTGGGCAAGACAGACAGTGCCCATCCAAGGTCCAAGCGAGAGTGTGGCCCTGCCCAAGGACTCAGTCTATCCCTTCCTTAAGGCGGCTGGTGTTTCAGTCACGGAGATCAATATTCTGTTCTCTTGGTCTAATGTCATTAAACATTCAGAATGAATGACTAGCTCCTCTTACCTTCCCTTGGGGTATGTCCTATGGCACTTCCCCTTGCTATAAATTAATACATTGATATTCTGATTGTGTATATATATCAGGGTCATGAGTCTTTCCCAGAAAAAAATGGCCCTACTTTCTGCATGCTGGCAAACTCGGGTTTCCAAGGCTGGAGTTAGAAACTAGACTCTGGTAAATTAACAAAGGTAAGACTGGTGGTGTGTCGGTAAATGTTTAACAGGCAGCAATGGGGGAGGTGAGGAGAACCCGGATTTGTAGCATTGGTAAATGTCCATGGTGCAAATACTCACACTTCCACCATGGCCAACTTCAAGCCACTAGCCATAGTTGGTTTACATGGAGTTAGGGAGAGAGCGCCACTATAAAGTATTGTCACCCTATGTATACAATAAATGTAAGTAATCTTGAGGCACAGATAGTAAAATAATGATTAGAGGAAGAGTGTGGAGTACTTATTGCATTTGTTTTTATTTAATATTATTACTTTATGTAATTTTAAATAACAGCTATTTTTAACCAGTTTACAAAATTTCTGAAAGTTTAAAAGTTGGCCCTCAAGAACTGGTACAAGTTTGCTCCGGCACGCCACTAGAGGATCGATCTTTACAGACAAGTTTGGGTGAGCGTGTCACTTTCCCCCGATCACACCTGTGTTTCAAATGTGCATATTCTTTCGAGTTTCTATATGGACACAGAACAGGGTCCGACTTACTACCCTCCTGAACTTAAAAATCGCCAATCTGATTTCATTCATCCTTTAGATGTGTTTAATCCTTCTACAGTGTACAAAGCTGTCATGCACATAATTGCAACTGATTTTTATAATCATTTCATGAACTGGGTTTAACAGATAGTTTCCTCATCTTACAGATGAAGAAACCAAACTTAGAACAGCTATACTGCTTGCTCACGGTTAAAAACTAGCATGTGGCAGAGCAGAGAAACGAGGAAGCTGCCATTTATTGAATGTCAACCACAGACCAGACACTGACATCTTGTCTGATCCTCAAAGCAATCCTGTGCAGTAGATGTGAGTGGGTCTATTTCAAATATGAGGACACTGAACTCAGGGAGATGCTATAATTCATTCAAGATCACATGCCCGGTAAGTCTAAGTCAGGATCAACTGTACGGTAAGTCTAAGTCAGGATCAACTGCACAGTGCTTCTGAAACTGTAACGCACATCAGAATCACTGCATCATAGCTGCTAAAACACGGATTTCAGGGGCCCTCACCTAGAGATTCTGATTCAGTAGGTTTAGGGTCAGACCCAAGAATCTGTATTTCTAACAAGCTCCATGGGGGATCCCCATGATGCTGGTCTGGGCACCACTCAGAATAGCCCTGAGCTGTGCCATGCAGCCTGGTAATTGCTTCCTAGGAACCTGGGTATCCTGACTCCTCGTTTTGTACTCCGCCCATTGAGACACATCATAGTCGGTTATTCTCATTTCTAAACTAACCATACAGAAGATGTTACTATGTATTTGTAAATATACGCATTCACTTTTAATCAACTGACATAACGTGATGGTTCTGAGCTTTTGTATGGATTGATATTATATAGAAAATTTAACTTTAGTATTAGATTAAGGTTTATACATTTTGAAGGTTTATTATTAATGTTCTGGACATTCCCAGAAATAAAAATCTTAAGAAAATTTTGTTGTCAATACTCGAAAAAAGAAAAAAATTACATATTTGTTACCTCTGGAATCTCTTATATGACAAAACAAGCTCTAAAAACTTGCATTTAAAAATTTCATTTTTGCTTCGGGGAAAACTGACTTCTCATATTTATACTTGGAAGATCCTCACTGAAGCAATACTTAATGATAACTAATTATAATATTTATAAGACATCTTTCCATGTAGCTCTCAACTGTGGTCATGGAATATTTTTCTCAGTGTGGGCTTGAGGTAGAGACGGAATTATCAACTCCACCTTAGAGATACAAGCTCGCGATTCCGCGCAGACCTCAGATGTCTTGCTCAAGGTCATTCACAGACTTCCCTGTAATGAGAGAGCTAGAACCTAGGCCTTGGGACTCCTAGCTCCCGACAGCCCCAGTTACACAATCGCTCTTTAATTTAACAGATGAAAAGTCTCTGCACAAGAGGGTCAGGGAACACTGGACAGTGACACTCGAGCAACCCAGTGTGGTTACTTGGTAACGGCTTAGGTGAAAGGACAGCAGAGGAGGACGGTCAAACGATTGGCTAAATTTAACCCACTGGCTTGAGTTACTCGTTTCTCTTTATTTCCCATTACCATGGGAAAATATGAGTTGGCATTTCTTCTTTATGGTTTCTCAAATCTGACCTGGGAGACCCAACTAGAGCTTCTGAAAATTGATGTTTTATTAAAGTAGCTTAAGATTAATGTATCGTATTTGCACATGAACATTTAAGGGGCAATTCGCTTTTAAATAATAAAAGCCCCACGAGCGCTTAATTAAACTTATAATTTAATTATCTTCAATTGCAATATATGATTAGGGGAGATCTATTTAAAGTTTTTGCCCCCCTCCCCTGCTCTTTCCTTCCCCATCCTTTTAAAATACCAGGTATTCCTGATGAGCATTTATTTCGCCCTGCTCAAGGGTGGTACATCAACTTACTCTATCGCTTCAGAATACTTATTGTATTGCAGGTGCTTTACCCCTTCCAAACGATGAGCGGCTTTATGAGTCGAGGAACCTGGATTCTTTTTATGGTTCAAATCGCCAGTTATTAGAGAGTCCGAGTAACATTTAAGGAGTTACAATGCCTAGGCTTTCTGGTGCTGGGCAGGCTCCCTATTTGTTAGGAGACTGGGCCAGGCCCTGGAGGCCCAGGAAGAGCCTGGAAGCACATCCACAGTTGCAGCATTAGGAGGAGGCTGAGTTCTCAGGCTTTGGGGAAAATCTCTCTCAATTCCAGCCTCTCCTCTCTAGGCAGTCTTTACTGTGGGATGGTGGAGTTTGCCTTCCGAGAGCACCACGTTGGTCATCATGTTTGATCGCTGTCTGACTAGCACCTGTTACATTCTTACTTTATGTCTCCATTCTACAATGTATATATTGGAAACAGAAGTAACAGACAGGATTTGGAAAAGAACATAGTTACTGTGTTTGCAGGGGTAGCTACTGCGGTATGCTCTCAGTTAGTGCTCACTCCTCTCCGGTAACTGCAAGGACTAGATGTGATGATACAGTAAAGCATTTAGCACAGAGCCCTTGGCACACAGTGAACGCCCAGGAAATGGTACCTTTCAATATAATTCTGGGTGGATAGCCATGAACTGCCGTCCTTCCCTTCCCCACTGTCAGAGCCAGAATGCTGACCCATACGCAAGGTGCATTCTCATGGGTCTATACAGGTATAAATGCCTCAGTCTCAAGAAGTTCCTCTAGCACCTGGTCCTTGTGAACTTTTGCCAAGTTATTTCAGAGTAGTTACCAAAGGGATAAAGCAGTTACTAGAGGGGGAGATTCGTATTTCATGGTCCGCGCAGCCAGCTGACCTCCACGTGCATTTCTTCACCCATCTTCCCTTCGAGTGGCTCTGCCCACGGGTGCCCATCACCCAACCTCGCTCCCTCCTTCGGAAGCTGTGAGTGTGGGGGGAGGGGAGAGAAGACCAGATTTGCCAACTCTTGGCAGGAACCTTTCTATTTTATTTCATTCAGAGGGCTGCATCCACCGGGCTTCTCAGCTGGGCAAATATAAAAGCATAAAGCCTTGTCTCCATGCTTAAGAGCAAATTTAGTCAATATAGTCTTCATCAGAATGAGGCTTCTTTCCAAAAGGTAAAGAGCAACTCTATTACCGTTGGCTGTGTGTGTGTGTGTGTGTGTGTGTGTGTGTGTGTGTGAGACAGAGAGACAGAGACAGGCAGGTGGGAGGGGAAGGAAGGGAATAAATGCGTGTTCTCTGCAGCGAATATAGAGAATTTAAGCACCCTGCCACAGTCTAGCTCCACATCCAAACACCAGGCGATGAGAAGTTGGACTTTCTGTGTTTTCTCCCTCTGTGAGCATTTCATTTCCTCAGCCTGCTGGGCAGTTACGTGAAGAGCGTTTTCCAAAGAGGATGATGCAGCACAGTAAAAGGCCCCAGGGACTGCTCTGTTCAAACCAAAATCGAAGGTCACTGACTCTGCCTGACGGCTCTTTGGCCATCTTCCTGAAAGGAGTTGACAGCAGCAGCTGTCCATGCTCTCGGCCCCTGTTGCTGCAGCCCACTGACCAAGCCAGGGTTGATCTGGCTACTGAGCATCAGGCATTAAAGGTGACTAGGGGGACATCGCGAAGCCACAGCCTCAGAGTCTGCACGGTCTGGACGTGCCCCACGCCCCGACCTGCTCGAGCTGGGAATTTACAAGTATAAGACTGCCTAGTCATCACACGTATTTAGGCCCCCAAAATGTCTACTTCGAATCATTTGGATACATCAATACCTAAGAATAGATGAGCAAATACTCTTGCTCTCTTCATGCCGTAATACAATGAAAATAAATTTATCTCAGAATGGACCAAAAATTATATACCACTGTCTGGAGGAATATGTCTGATAAATATTAACTGAGTTTAAATTACTGGCTTATGAAGGCATACGGTGGACAAGGAACACATGGAGAGATACTCAGGGAACAAATAACTCAGTAATATAATTTAAAATTAAAATAAATCTGAATTATGGCAAGTGCTACAAAAGAAATTAAGGATAAAGTGAGAGAAACAGATCATTTGAGGCAGGG
>NW_011888827.1:5267181-5271632 GCF_000151845.1 Pteropus vampyrus
ATACATCAATACCTAAGAATAGATGAGCAAATACTCTTGCTCTCTTCATGCCGTAATACAATGAAAATAAATTTATCTCAGAATGGACCAAAAATTATATACCACTGTCTGGAGGAATATGTCTGATAAATATTAACTGAGTTTAAATTACTGGCTTATGAAGGCATACGGTGGACAAGGAACACATGGAGAGATACTCAGGGAACAAATAACTCAGTAATATAATTTAAAATTAAAATAAATCTGAATTATGGCAAGTGCTACAAAAGAAATTAAGGATAAAGTGAGAGAAACAGATCATTTGAGGCAGGGCGAGGAAGAGACATCTGAGCTGAGTCCTGAGAGACGAGAGGGAGGCAGCTTTGTGGGGAGGTGGGATAGCGGGTATGAGGACTTGGAGGCACGAAAAGGTTTGGTTCATTGAGGACCAGAGAAAGGCTCCAGTGTAGCTGGCACAGGATAATCGGGAGGAGGGAGGTAAGACACACAGGAGACAAGTATTAAGACTGTGGGGGCGGAGCTAGGGCTCTCGAGCCCTCAATACCATGCAAGAATGGACTGAAGGCAAGCAGCCTGTGGAGAATTGCCCACAGTCCTATCCGTTCAATGGAACCGTCTGCTTTGGTGGCCAGAGAAGTTGCCATCATCTCCACTGTTCTCAAAACCGTGATGCGAGAGTCTCTCAGTCTAGACTTTGGCATCCCGATTATCCTTATCACATCCCTATCTTGTTAGAGTCAGCTCCCCTGCCCCCACCTCTGCCTGGGGAGCTCTTTTCAGATAAGCCTGCCTCCAATGTTCTCACCAGAAAGCCATGGATGGAAACTGACTAGGGCAGGGCTGAGGACACGGCCATCCCCAGATGGCCATTAAATCCACCCTGCAGAGTAGCTAGAGGCCATTCTTAGGGATGCAATGTAGGGGAGTCAAGCCTTCAATGGGGGGTAGATGACTTTACTATGTCTGCTATTCCTGAGAGTTTATGAGGTCTGAGTGAATATATTACGATATATGTCATACATTCTGGTATTAGTGGGTACTTAGGAGAACTTGTCTTTATAAAGATTCAGGATGTGTATCTTTTTTTCGGTAGTATGTAAGAAGATTTCTATTATAATTGATCGATGTTCCTTTTTAGGCCAACAGAATAACTCTGAAGGAGTCTAGTATACAGAGTAGCTTTTCAGCAATTGCTTCGTCATTTGTCCCCTGGGAGATGTTATAAAATATACAAAGTCACCCAACCACTCATCATCTAAGGAGAAAACTGTGTGACACATTGTGTGCTGGGTCCCTTTGTAACCTAGAAACAGTTTTTATTTTTGCTACCATTCGAATGTTCTTATTTAAAGAAGCTAGGTTAAGAAGCTAGTATTTGGAAGAGCCACTTACCTTAAGCAATGACGCACAGCAGGCAGAACCGATTCTTTTTGGAAAATACAGAGCATCCAACAACAGATCCATAGATTTGCACTGTGGCCTCAGTCCACCTCCATTCCCACTGCTGTGAATCCCCTGCAGCTGGGAGCATTTAGCTTTGGTACCTTGTTCCCCTAAGTGCAGATGTTTAGGATTTTGTTTTCTTATTTACAGAGTTAAAGAAGTAGAATTCATCAAAATAAAAATGTTAATATTAAAAATAAATGTAAAAAAAAAAGAAAAACTATCTCTTGAAAATCCAGAAGAGTGAGAGGAAGCTGCTAAGTATGCCCCCAAAAGATTCACATCTGACCGTGACAATGAAGACAGCCCTGCTTCGGAGGAGACAGCTGCTGCAGCTCAGGGTCTTCACTGACTGTTAAAGAAGTCCAACTAAAAGATCAGACATCCCAGAAGAAAAGACCTTTGACAAGAGTCCTTAGAATCTCCTTCTCTCGTGTTGGATATGCCAGGTGAGAAACAGGATGCTCCCGTGTGATTCTGTTTCTCGAAGCATCCCCCTCAGGTCACCTGCATCAGAGTCACAGGGGATGGAGGGTTTGGGAGGATGCTTGTTTAAAATGAAGTTTCCTGGGCTCTAGCCCAACCCACTGAATGAGAATCTCTGAGGATGAAACCCAGGAATTTGCTTCATTTGAAAAGTAACCCATGTGATTTTTAGATTTACTAAAGTTTGAGAACCATTGGTATTGCTTTTTTTGAATGGACTTTTTTGTCTATTTTTAGTCAATTAATAACAACGATGCAATTAGACAATGCTTACTCTGTATTAGTCATCACTCTGACTACTTCCAGTTTTATATTTACTAATTTGATGCTTGTACCAACTTTATGGTGTAGGTAAATTATAATCCCCTTTTTACAGAAGAGTGAGCAAAAGCACTGAGAGGTTAAGTAGCTTACCCAGTATCACACAGCCAGGATTCAAGCCCAAGCAGAGTCTGGTTTCAGAGTCCACACTCTTAACCCTAGACAGGCAATTCCATACCTTGGTTTTCTACATGTGGCCATGCTCCCCATGTCCATTCCTCTAGCAAACACCTCTTTCAAGACTAGTTTAGCATTCCTGTCTCTGTGAACACTTACCTCCAGGAAGCAGACCATCCCCTTCTACTGTGTGGGAGAGGAGAGATGGGGGTACAGGTAAGTGACCAAGCTATAATCTTGCTTCTCAGCCATACCCCCTGATTACTGTGACATACGCCACTTGCTAGCAATGGCATCGAAACCACAGTTCTTTGGTTTAGTCTTTTACTTTTTAATCATAGCCCATAGGAGTCACTGGCATTGAATCTGCCTGTTAATCAAACTGAAAATTCATGCCAGATTTTTTTAGATGTAAGGTGAAAGTTCCCCTCATTTACTAATACATGTTTGTTGAATGAATGAATGAATGAATGAATGAATTCTGTGTAACCGCAGTCATCTCCTGTTATTAGTACAAACATCAATGCTCAGGAAACAAGTTTCTTCTCCTTATCAGAACTTCCCTCCCTCCAAACCAGTGGTCCTGCTTTGCTATGGAGGGTAATACCTTTGCTTGGTAATTGGAAATGTGCTGATCCACATGATAATGCCTCATATTTATACAGTGTTTTACTTGAAGCAGATTGTGAATCTCTGAGCTGTCTGACCTATCCTACAATAGTGCTGGGAACTGGACATCATCATAGTCCTCATTGTGTATGCAGATCCAGTACAACCGCAGGAAAGTTAAGGACTTACCCAAGGTCACCCTGTGTGAGCTGCTCAGCCAGCCAGCCAGCCAGCCCTGTTCCGTCCTAGGGTCCTTCCTGTTCCCTTTGATTCTAATGCCACTTGCTTCAGAGCTCATCTGCAAGCTCCGGTCACTTATGCATTTCCTGGTATCTGTTATCTTTCACTCCCCACCAAGTACATTTCCAGTGTGACAGTTACTGCATCAGCCGCTTCAAGCAGGAGGATTTGAAAGGAAGGCCACTACTTTCCACGAGTGCACAAATAATTGTGCACATAATTGGCTAATGGAGAGTGCAATCGGCCACATGTGAGCATAATTAGCCACTTGCCCCTCATGTGGAGGGTATAATTATCAAAGCAGGCAATTTTATATCTGCGGATAATTGTACTTGCAGAAGAGAATGATGGGTAGGAAATCCGGTCCTTAATTACTTTTCATGTCATTATTTCTAGAAAAGCATTTTAAAGTAGAGGTAACTTTCTGATTTCAGTTGTCTGCTTTGGATCGACTGTCAGACTGAGCTGTGGGAGGAGACAGAGAACAGGGCCTCTGAAACAATGAGCCAGGATCTTGTGTACCAAGCTGAAATCTGATCTTCCTCGCCAGAAACACCCCAGTAACCAATTACCCTGGACATTACACTGAGGCCCACCTAGTGGTCAGCCATCTGCCTGCACAGACAATAAAGCTCAATTTTTCTCTCTCTCCACGACTGCGTATTCTTTTTGCTTTAGCAGTTTTAACATTTTCCTCACTTTGTGGTTTTATAATCTCAGGAAGGCCAGTTGGCTTGGCACAGTAAGTGATTTTGTTCGCTGCTGGAAATGGGTCATTTAAAATGCGTTAACAATACCTTTAACTAGTCATTCATCTGGGGATGTACATAGAATAATAAATGGAGAACACGTTTCTTTGTGGTTTATCCAAAACCTTAGACGGCAGAGATTTTACGGTCTCTGCCGTGCCCCTGCGTTCTGGTTTAAACAGCTCTGTGAAACTTTTCCCACTCTCCCACTCAATCACACAAAAATACACTTGCTAACAGCAGATCCTAAAAATACATGTCACATGCAAGCACAAGGGAAATTATTTCTTAACATGAATTGACTCTTTAGGAATATGCAAGCCGAGTAATTTTTAAAAAGAAACTCCAAACTCCTATTATACCATCTTTCATCCCCAACACAGTGTTATCTTTAAGGGGTGGGGGCAGTATGCACAGTGGTTAGGGACAGGTTTTTTGGCTTTAGAAAAACCTATGATCCAGGTTGGGCTTTGCCACTGGCCGGAT
>NW_011888827.1:5271682-5286291 GCF_000151845.1 Pteropus vampyrus
GGACTTACCCAAGGTCACCCTGTGTGAGCTGCTCAGCCAGCCAGCCAGCCAGCCCTGTTCCGTCCTAGGGTCCTTCCTGTTCCCTTTGATTCTAATGCCACTTGCTTCAGAGCTCATCTGCAAGCTCCGGTCACTTATGCATTTCCTGGTATCTGTTATCTTTCACTCCCCACCAAGTACATTTCCAGTGTGACAGTTACTGCATCAGCCGCTTCAAGCAGGAGGATTTGAAAGGAAGGCCACTACTTTCCACGAGTGCACAAATAATTGTGCACATAATTGGCTAATGGAGAGTGCAATCGGCCACATGTGAGCATAATTAGCCACTTGCCCCTCATGTGGAGGGTATAATTATCAAAGCAGGCAATTTTATATCTGCGGATAATTGTACTTGCAGAAGAGAATGATGGGTAGGAAATCCGGTCCTTAATTACTTTTCATGTCATTATTTCTAGAAAAGCATTTTAAAGTAGAGGTAACTTTCTGATTTCAGTTGTCTGCTTTGGATCGACTGTCAGACTGAGCTGTGGGAGGAGACAGAGAACAGGGCCTCTGAAACAATGAGCCAGGATCTTGTGTACCAAGCTGAAATCTGATCTTCCTCGCCAGAAACACCCCAGTAACCAATTACCCTGGACATTACACTGAGGCCCACCTAGTGGTCAGCCATCTGCCTGCACAGACAATAAAGCTCAATTTTTCTCTCTCTCCACGACTGCGTATTCTTTTTGCTTTAGCAGTTTTAACATTTTCCTCACTTTGTGGTTTTATAATCTCAGGAAGGCCAGTTGGCTTGGCACAGTAAGTGATTTTGTTCGCTGCTGGAAATGGGTCATTTAAAATGCGTTAACAATACCTTTAACTAGTCATTCATCTGGGGATGTACATAGAATAATAAATGGAGAACACGTTTCTTTGTGGTTTATCCAAAACCTTAGACGGCAGAGATTTTACGGTCTCTGCCGTGCCCCTGCGTTCTGGTTTAAACAGCTCTGTGAAACTTTTCCCACTCTCCCACTCAATCACACAAAAATACACTTGCTAACAGCAGATCCTAAAAATACATGTCACATGCAAGCACAAGGGAAATTATTTCTTAACATGAATTGACTCTTTAGGAATATGCAAGCCGAGTAATTTTTAAAAAGAAACTCCAAACTCCTATTATACCATCTTTCATCCCCAACACGGTGTTATCTTTAAGGGGTGGGGGCAGTATGCACAGTGGTTAGGGACAGGTTTTTTGGCTTTAGAAAAACCTATGATCCAGGTTGGGCTTTGCCACTGGCCGGATATACGACCTTGGATGAGGTATTCAAACTTTTCTGACTCAGTTTCCTCCTCTGTAGAATGAGTTGCTCTGAAGATTACAGATAAAGTACTTAACACAATGCTAGGCACATTGTAATGGCTCAAATAAGCGGTGTTTATCATTAATATTAAGACTCATCTTTTAATCCGTAGCATACCTAATCCATACCAGTCATATGACACTCGATGTAACCCATGCACAGGCCTTATTTCCCTATTAAATGGACAGGAATGTTGTCTTGTACATCTTTATAGTCCACACAGCATCATGTCCACAGATGAGGCTCAATGACTGGCAATGAATGGTGGCACACAACATCACATGACATCTCACTCTGACATCCACTGACCTCGAGCACACCGTCACACTTCCTTTGATGGATCACAGACCCGGATCACAAACTCTGTCCTTCACCTCTTCCCCCACAGTCACCCTCGCAGACATAGAAGTCTTTTCTACTCTGTTTTCACCTCTTCGGCTCCATGACCTACCTCTGTATTCACTCTGCTTCTGCCACTCCTTAGACTGCATCATACCTCAGACCTCGAGATCTTGAGTTTTCTTTGACCTCGTCGATTTCACCTCCCTTACCTTTCACCTTGCTGGGGAGCAAGTTGTGCACATGTCTTCCCAGCTCCACTTCAGTGACTTCACATTGATAGCTTAAAACCAGTCATGGTGGGAGTATTTACACCGGGAAAACAAGCAAATGCTGCAAATCAAGGCTTCCTCCCACCTTTAGGAGAGCCAGGTGTTTACCAGTTTTCAATATAACACTGCATATGTTTACATATTACCTAGACCATAAGCCCTAACCCTTCACACCTATTCTCCATCATCCCCTATGGATTTCATTTACCGTCCTATCTTGTACCCCAAAGTCAGCTCTTTTGATAATACATGTAATACTACCCCTCAGATCTCTACTTATGGGTCACTTGAGCCTTCTCTTTCTCTGATCCTGTTTATCCCTCCTGTTATCTATCTCTCACTGACTCCTAAAGCGCTCCCCACAGTTGATATTCCTAACCTTTAGCTCATGATGCCTGTATAACAGGCGACGCTTTAAATATAATTGGCTACTGTCCGTCTGTAGTTATTGTTCTGATAGTAACATTTTCTCTTTGAGAGAGGAAGCAAGGGAGGGAGGGAGGGAGGAAAGGGGGATGGGAGAGAAAGATACCATATGCAGGTCTTTCAATGGCTGGCCCATTGGTCCCTTTCGAATTTCTTAATCCAGTTTTCATACTGATGTAGTCCTTCGGGCAGTGACTTTCATGTGGCATTTGATGCTTTTCTCACTCACTTCAAAATGGAATTCTTTATTGTGTATCAACGCACAAGTTTTGTTATGTGTCTCGGCCTTCAAGTGTTTACCAAAACTGATATAGCTCTTCCCTGGAAGAAGCAAATCATAAATATTGCCCTTTTTTAAATTAAAAATCTACAGTGAGGTGCTTATCACGAGAGTAATGTATCTCAAGGTTGTCTGCACCCACAGTTGACACTCAGCATTCCTCTTCCGGATGTCAACTGAACCCAGCCTGGGGCCCGGAGCAGGCGGAGGGAGGAGAAAGGTTAAGGGGAGACAGGAAGGAGCAAAGTATGGAGTGAAATGAAAAAGAATTATTATGAAGGGCACTGAGCACTGCTCTCTGTGACCGTTCTCACGTGACTAGGCAGGAGATTGCAAACTGAGCTGCAGACATTTGGCCTGTACAGTCCTTTTGGAAATTTGAGAAATTTTACACAAAAATTGAGGTTTCTGGCTTTTCCTGAGAAAACTTCGGGACTGGCCACACTCGGCCTGCCTTTCTACACGGGAACACAATTGGCTGGAAATGAGTAGCAGCTGCCCCTTTGAAACAGGCAAGCACTCTCCAGCTGGAAACTGTCCACGCCCCCTCACCCCCCCACCCCCAAAACTGTTTTATATGCAGCCAAAATCACTCATTTATGCTGTCAGCTGGGCCTCTGCAGGCATTTGAGTTTGTGACTTCTAGCCTAAAGGAAGGCCTGGACCTTACCCAACCTATGTCAAAAAATTTTCCCAAAGTGATGGTTTAAAGGATATGGTGGAATCTCAGTATTTGATTCATCTCTGAACCTCCATAGTGCCTTGTACAAATAGGTGCTCAGTTAACCAGAAGTCCATGGATTAAACATCTGAGCAATATAGACTCTCAGCGGCCTTGCAGAAGCTCAAATGTACCAGTCTTGCTGGGACGGGAGCAGCAGAATGTCACTCACAACACTCTACACTTTGCTCTCTCAGCAGTGGAGGGGAAGTCGCCTCCAGATGTGTATACATGACATAGGCTCTTTGAAGAACGTGAGTTAGAACCAGTGCGTTAGAGAAGCTCCCTTTATGGAACCAATTTATTATTGGATCAAGATTTCAGGGCTTAGTTAAAAAAAAAAAAAAAACAGCACTAATGAGTTGTTTAATCCATAGTTTACCACTGCGGGCCTCTGTTTCCTCATTAGAAAAGCAAGAATTCTGTGGCAGACTGAACATTCTACACAATTGTGTCCTGGCTTCCTCCAGAAGACAGGCTGGAAAAGTCCAGTTAATCCCAGCACCTTCACAGGAAATGTCCTTATCTTTAAGCTTGTTACTGACTTCAAATATATCTTTTTTAATTTCTAAATTCCAAATCAAACAATCATCTTCATATTTCTGATATAGAAGGAGGTGGGAGGTTGTGAGAAAGCTATTTTTCTCAACATCTTGACTGTTCTTTCTAAAACCAGACTTAGGTTGGTTAGGGCTCTGTGACTGCTCACCTTCCTGAGCCTTTGCCTTCAGCCTAGACCTAGCAGAAGCAAAAATCCTGCAGGGAGATTAATGAAGACCTGTGTTACACTGCCTTCAAAGCATCTGCCTGCTCTCAAAGTCATGCACCAGCTCTCATACTAATTAGAGCAGAACGAAATGGGTGCCTTTCCTTTTTGGTAGAAAATTAAAAACCAAGACACTGTTTCCCCTTCTTTTGATGTAACCTGACACCACTATGCATAGGAAGCATCTCCCCTCCCGAAAATAAAGGATAAAGAAATCACCAACGTGCTAATTGAATTCATATCTTCTCCCAGAAGCCAGAGAAACAGAACAAAGCGGTTTCAGTTCTTAGAATCTAAATAACCCAAATGGACCCTTTCTCAAATTAAAATCTTTTTTACACATCTGAAACTGTTATGAATCAGATTTGATGCTTAATATTGCCATGTACAACCTGTTCTATGGAGGAAATTCCCCCCAAAAAAGCAAGAACATTATTTTAGCAAATAATTTGTTTATCCCATAGCCAATGACATAAAATCTGTGAGGGCTTCATTAAAAACTACCAGGAGCACTCATATCAAGTCCAAAAAAATGAGCAAAAATAGATTTATTATATGAAGACAGGTATGACACATTTAGAGCATTTCAAAGCTCTTGAATCATTGAGATCAGATGAGTATTTTAAAACTTTTATTAAATAGTCGTAATACAAAACTAACTCTTAAGTAAATCTTCAATAGCAGCTACTACTGTCAAATACCTATTCCATACCAGATGCTATGTTCAACACTCTTCATAGGTTTATTCCTCATTGCAAGCCATCAGTATTTTATCTTATATATGAAAAAACAAGAAGGTGAGGGAAGAAGGTCATTTAAGGTCATTTAGTAAGTTGTCGTGGTTGGGATTTGAATCCAGCTTTAACTAATCCGAAGCCTATGCTTTAAATGATAAAAAAATTTAAGATTATGAATTCGACAATAAGCGCAGCTTTGACCACATCCTATAATTTTTTTAATTCACTGTTCTTGGTATTTTCTAAATTGCCTATTACAGTTTTAATGTCTTCCTTTTTAGACATATCACTGAGGTCTTAATTTTTTTAAATGTATGATTAGACATTGTTAAATTGTAAAATTATTAGGGTTTGTTTTGTTGTTTATCATATCTGTCTTGACTTCTGAATACTGCCTATCAAAAATCTGTTCTCCTTAGTTAGATATTCTGCCATTTTTGTTTCATTCTGGATGGCAAAATTAACAGATGGGAGTAGATAATTATGAGATGATAGAAGAATGTGAGGTTTAAACAAACTAAGCAGTGAAGAAAACAGTGGTGTTTGTGTGGGTGAAGAAATGTGCAAAATAATAGGTTCCCAGGTTTCCTAGCAGCTCTTAACAGCTATTTATAAAAATATCAATGCATTTTGTTTATTCACGTGTTTGAGAAAAGCAATTCATATCATGTGTCTACAATATAACACCTAATACGTCCCATATCAAACCCTTGAAAGAACAGATTAAACAAAGTCAATGACATTTATTTCCGTGGCCACTGATATGGACACTGTTGCTTAATCGTACTTTTCCACATGTTTTTTAGCTACTTGTCTCTTCACCTTTCTGTCTCTCTGCTTCCCCAGTGAGCAACTTAAGGAAAGCTACTGTGTTTCTGTACCTCAGCATTCCCTGTGCCTAGCATCAAACCAAACACAGAACTGATACTTGGTGAATTCTCATTGAATGAATATAGGCATTGCCTGGAAATCTTTACTGAATTCTAGATGGGACCCCAAGAACTAGTTTTGGCCCAGGTCTAGCACAACTTTTCCAAGCCCTTTTATGACTTTGATTAAATTTAGTTTTAAAACCTAGAAAACTCTCTCCCCCAGCCCTCTCTCTCCATATATACATATATACATATATATTTATACCCCTCAGATGCCTGGCCTTTCCCCCAGATAATCAGCAGTCCCCGAGGCAGCAGAAGATAGTAGCTCAGACCTAATGGTCACAAGGTCTGGACCTCTGGCAGGCTAAAGATAACATCTTGACCTAAGTTATGTTTCAGCTCCTGAGCCCTAAGGTGGAACGACCCCTCTGGCTACTTTTCCATGAAACCAGACAGAGGGACACTAAAGACAGACCTCACAGCTGTCCTCGAGACCTGAAGAAATGATTCATCACCCTCGTCTCACCTGTTTCCAATCAGCTCCCAGCACGACTCCAGTCCCTTAACCCATGGCGTCTTGTGATTTTGCCCTGTATAATCTGTAACCTACATGCTATCGGGGAATCAGGTTTTTAGCACAAAGCTGTCCGCCTCTGAAGTGGCCAATTCAACATTAAACTATGTTTTTCTTTCTACACTGCAAACTCCTGCACGTGCACTTCTTTGGGCCAGTGTGCGCAGGCGTGCAGACTCAAGGAAAAACACTGGGGTTCTCGAAACACAAGTGCTAAGCTGCAAAGTGCCCCGCCTGGAGATGGGCCAATTTCCCTAGCCTTGGCTCAAACTACTTCCGGCTTCCTCCTCTTCCCCATGACGTCTTAGCAAGCCCTGTGTGCAAGGTCGCATGAATTATGATACTAACTGTCCAGCTACTCTGAAGACATCCTAGATGAGGGGAAGCTTGAACACTGCGTAGGGTGCAAAGTGAGAAGTACGAAGTCAAAACAGGAGGTAAATGGTCAATTAAAAAGAGAACTTGAAAACTTCCCTTAAATCTGCCAATGAGGTTGGAGGTCATTGGCAAATCTTTGCTATATAATTTAGGAGGTAAAGAAACAGAGACAGAAGATACACAGATGTGCTAAAAACCTTTAGAGGAGGGAGGGAGGGAGGGAAGGGAGGGAAAAAGGGAGGGGAGACGGGGAGAGGGAGAGAGAGAGAGAGAGAGACACGATAGCAGTTAGTGGGAAAACCTGAGTCAAAGAAGGTTTGTTTTTGGCTTTTGTTTTGTTTTAAATGCTTGGTGACAATGCAGAGACAAAATCTGGAGCAAGGGAAGGTAGAGCCCCTCACTCTCAGAACTCACGTTGAAAGGAGGCCATAATAATTTAAAAAGTGATCTAAGTCAGCCATGACATAACCTTCAAAGATTACAAGAAATCAGGAGGAGAAGCAAAGGCCTTAGAGAATGTGACTGCACAACTAAATGTCATTTTGACAGCTTCTTTCTTGGAGGTACGTTTAAGATTATTTGAGTTGTCACTTTCTCTAGGAAGACTTCACTTTAATTATACAAATAGTGAATATTTTTCCAAGATAAAAATGGTAAAGAATTTGCTTTGAAGTCTTTAGCCTTCAAACACTATTATGTGAAACCCTCATTGGAGAAACAGTGAGGAATATGCAGATAAGGGCAAAACCGGCCTCATAAATGAGGAACTGTGAATGCTAATGGCGCGGTTTCACCGTGAACCTTTGAAAGGGCCAACGGAGAGGCTTTATTATTTCAAATATCACAGATCTGAGGGCTCCCTAAGGGAAATAGTGATAAATATTGATAAAATGCCTATAAAGACAGCAAGGCGAAAATAAGCCTCGAGTTTGACTTGGCTATTTAAAAAGCTGCCTAACCTTTCCTTTAATTGCCTCTTCACAGCAAACCAGAAATAAGATCTGAATGCAAAATGTGCTGGTCACCCCTGAACATGCTCTGAAATATCCGCTTATGAGGGGATTTAAAGCGTGATTGCTTTGCTCTTAGCTTGAACACAACCAACTGGGGAAGAATTGAATTTTGGTCTGCTAGTGGATGGTGGCCGTGTGTGTGTCAGTGCAGGGACACGGGCAGAGGGTATGGGGGAGTCCAAAGAGGGTCGGGTATGTGATGAACAGCCTGGAGTACTGGAAAGAGCGAGACGGGCATTTAAATGCCAGCTCTTCCGTTTTGTAGCTGAGTGAGCCTACCTAAGTTATCAAACCTTCCTGAACCTCGTTTCCTCATCTGTTAAATGGTTATATTAATATCTAACTAAGAGACCTACAGTTAGGATTAGTAGACACCATTCATTCATTCAACAAGCAGTTGCTGAATATCATATGCCCGGCTCTGTTCTATGCTCTGAGAATGCAGAAAAGTGAACAAAACAGGATGACACTTTAATGTAGGAAAACAGACAATATAGAAAACGAATAAGTCAATTAAATAGCATATGAAGGTGAGAAGGAGAAAGTGAAGATGTGACAAGCTGAATTGTTCACACAGGTGGCAACAATCTCTCCTATTCTTCAGGTTATTTATAATTTGACCCTTCTCCGATTAAGAGATGGGTTCTCTGTTTCTTCCCCTTGAAACAGAATGGAGTTTTGTGACTTTTCAACCAATAGAACTGCACATGGCATTGATGCTATATGAATTCCAAGGCTAAATAATATGAAACGATGCTGCTTCCACCTTATTTGCTGGAATATTTGCCTATAAAGTCTCAGCCACCACATAAACAGCCCACTGCCCTGAGGCCGCTCTGCTATGAGGTAGTTCAAACTAGCCCACATGGCGAGACCACATGGAAGGGCTCTGAGACTACTGTGGATGAAGAGAGAGAGAGAAATGCAGCCAGCTCCAGATGCTTGAATTCTGCAGTGTTCCAGTTCTAGCTACCATCTGACTTACAACCACATGAGAGATCCAGAAGCCAGAATCTCACGGCTTAGTCTTTCCATAATTCCTGATCCTCAGAGAGCAGGAGAAATAAAATGTTTCTGTATGTTTTAACCCACTCAGTTTTGGGGGAGATTTGTCACACAGCAGTCGATACCTGGAGCCATGGAGAAGGGGAATAGAAAATACGATTTTACATAAAAGAGACAGGAGACTTCACTAAGACAATTGATCAATGAATTGGGGGAGTGAGGGAATGAACTAAGCTATCTGAGCGTGGGGGCAGGTTGAGTTTCCCAGGCAAAGAGAGTGTGCCTGGTGTATTCAAGGAACAGCAAGAGACCAGGTAGTCTAGGGTCTTATGGGTTATTGTAAAGACCAGATTTTACTCTGAGTTGAGATGCTACTGAATGGTTTTGATCAGAGCAATGACAAGAAGTGATTTGTGTTTTAATAGGAGCACTTTGGAGGCTCTGCTATAACCGGTCTCTTGATTATTACTGGTATTCTAGTATACTGGTATACTTTCATTATGGCATCTCTATAAAAAGCATAAGTCAGTTCATTAAGGTCAGGTAATTTACCCTAATTCAGTAGGCTGCTAAGGGCAGAGATGGGATGCAAACCTATAGTACCTTTTCAAGTCCTAAACAAAAGAGTTTTACAGAAACTTAACATTCTGCCAACGGAGAGGCTTTATTATTTCAAATATCTGCCGTAACTTTGGAGCTGGAAGTTACATCACTTCAGTTCTTGTGCTGACCCTTTTGTAGATGAGGTAAAGCATAGTAGGTACAAGCTTGGACTCTGGAGCCAGACAGAGTTTAAACCCTGGCTCTACCATTTATGAGCTATGTGACATTGGGTAAGTTACTTAACCTCTCCGAGTCTCAATTTCCTCATCTGCAAAAGGAGGCTATGTGTACCTGCCTTGAAGGGATCCCACGAAGGTAAACAGACAAGCACCTCAGGCACTTGGCCCGATGCCTGGCACACAAGTGCTTAATCGTGTCACACTGATCCAAGATGCCCCAAATTTTGCCTCCCTCAACTCTGCATTCGAAAAATTACCATCCTACCCTCAAACCCTTATTTCCTGCCACCTCTGCCCACATTCTTCTTCCTTTTTGGGTCAGTAGCGCCTTGCCCCGGCTACCCTAGTCAGAATGTCTCGTCTCAGACTCTGTGTCCTGAGGAATTCTACTTTATCCCTCACTCTGATTTCTAACACTTCTCTATGACCACTTTGTCAAAACCTCCTTATGAGACCAGGAGACCTTAGGGGACCCTCTTTCAGCTACTGCTTCCAGACTCTCCTTCCACCTGTTTCACAGTAATGACTGCTCTTGGGGAGTCTTCATCGCCTGCAGATTCCACCCATTCCCCATTCTCTACTACCTCTAGAAACCTTTCTCATCTGCCTGCATGTTTCTAGATCCTGGTTCATGGTCTTTTCCTCTGCTGTGATTCTGAAGGACCTATAGCATCCCTGCCAATCGTGTTCCCCACATCCTGCGTTCATAGTTTGTCAGACTCTTTATTTCTTACAACCTTTATCTTGGTTTCCTGTCCGTCACATCGCAGGTATGACTATGGCATTGTTCTTGTGGTTTCTCAAAGGTGCTTCATCTCCATGATTGTATCAGTCTGTTTGGGCTGCTATAACAGAGTACCATAGACTAGATAGCTTATAAACAATAGGAATTTATTGCTCACAGTTCTGGAGGCTAAGAAGTCTAAGATCAAGGTGCCTGCAGATTCTGTCTCATGAGAGCCCACTTCTTGGTTTACAGACTCCTGTCTTCTTGCTGTGTCCTTACATGGTGAAAGGGCTGAAGGAACTTTCTGGGTTTCCTTTTACAAGGACACTAATCCATTCATGAGGCTCTGCCCTTATGATCTAATCACCTCCCAAATGTCCCACCTCCAAACACCATCACATTGGGGATTAAGTTTCAACATGAATTTTGGAAAGACACATTAGGTCAATAGCAGTGACCTATGGGGCAGAGAAAAGAGCATTGGCCTAAGAATCTGAAGCTCTGACATAGATGCTAATGGACTGGGGTGACTTGAGAAAGTCACTCTCCCTTTTTGAGTCTTAGTTTTCTTCACTGAGGAGCTGGGAGCTGGGACATTGATCAGGGAGCCTTAGTCTTAGCTCATCCATGTGATCTTGAGCCATCTAAGCTTTCTGAGCTCTGTTTACTTATCTGTTAATTGAGGTGGCTGGAGTGGAATGGTCTTTGATGCTTCCTCAAGCATGGAAACTTTGTTCTCTAAGAATGAAATTCTTTTTTGGATCTCTTCTCTTCCTTCTTGGTCTTACACTTCCTCACTGGAACTGGAACTGGTTTTTGTCCTTGTCATGGTCCATAGTCCTTATCTCTGGCCTTTCCACCCCTCACTAACACCTGTGCTGAACGCTGCTGGCCCGCCTGCAGTTTCCCAGGTGTCCACACCCTCTCCCTCTCTGCTTCTGCTCTTGCTGCGACCTCAGGATGGAAACACCTCGTCCACTTCTCCTCCTTTCAGGTCTAGCTCCCTGGACGCCTCTCTGAACACCCTCGTAGCTACTACCTTCTGTCCATCTCCATAACTCTCTCTGTCATAGCCCTGTGCCATGAGACTGTCTATTCAACTTTGAGAACAAGCATCGGCTGTTTTTGTAAACCCATCTCCTGATACAGGGCGCAGCACACGGTGCTTGGTGAACTACTATTCAACAGATGGAGCGGTGTCGGTACACCGAAGGTCCATGTGCCATTAGGGTGTGTCCTGCAGGGTTTGCATTCCAAAGACCACACTTAAAATAGACCAGGAGACCTTAGGGGACCCTCTTTCAGCTACCGCTTCCAGACTCTCCTTCCACCTGTTTCACAGTAATGACTGCTCTTGGGGAGTCTTCATCGCCTGCAGATTCCACCCATTCCCCATTCTCTACTACCTCTAGAAACCTTTCTCATCTGCCTGCATGTTTCTAGATCCTGGTTCATGGTCTTTTCCTCTGCTGTGATTCTGAAGGACCTATAGCATCCCTGCCAATCGTGTTCCCCACATCCTGCGTTCATAGTTTGTCAGACTCTTTATTTCTTACAACCTTTATCTTGGTTTCCTGTCCGTCACATCGCAGGTATGACTATGGCATTGTTCTTGTGGTTTCTCAAAGGTGCTTCATCTCCATGATTGTATCAGTCTGTTTGGGCTGCTATAACAGAGTACCATAGACTAGATAGCTTATAAACAATAGGAATTTATTGCTCACAGTTCTGGAGGCTAAGAAGTCTAAGATCAAGGTGCCTGCAGATTCTGTCTCATGAGAGCCCACTTCTTGGTTTACAGACTCCTGTCTTCTTGCTGTGTCCTTACATGGTGAAAGGGCTGAAGGAACTTTCTGGGTTTCCTTTTACAAGGACACTAATCCATTCATGAGGCTCTGCCCTTATGATCTAATCACCTCCCAAATGTCCCACCTCCAAACACCATCACATTGGGGATTAAGTTTCAACATGAATTTTGGAAAGACACATTAGGTCAATAGCAGTGACCTATGGGGCAGAGAAAAGAGCATTGGCCTAAGAATCCGAAGCTCTGACATAGATGCTAATGGACTGGGGTGACTTGAGAAAGTCACTCTCCCTTTTTGAGTCTTAGTTTTCTTCACTGAGGAGCTGGGAGCTGGGACATTGATCAGGGAGCCTTAGTCTTAGCTCATCCATGTGATCTTGAGCCATCTAAGCTTTCTGAGCTCTGTTTACTTATCTGTTAATTGAGGTGGCTGGAGTGGAATGGTCTTTGATGCTTCCTCAAGCAAGGAAACTTTGTTCTCTAAGAATGAAATTCTTTTTTGGATCCCTTCTCTTCCTTCTTGGTCTTACACTTCCTCACTGGAACTGGAACTGGTTTTTGTCCTTGTCATGGTCCATAGTCCTTATCTCTGGCCTTTCCACCCCTCACTAACACCTGTGCTGAACGCTGCTGGCCCGCCTGCAGTTTCCCAGGTGTCCACACCCTCTCCCTCTCTGCTTCTGCTCTTGCTGCGACCTCAGGATGGAAACACCTCGTCCACTTCTCCTCCTTTCAGGTCTAGCTCCCTGGACGCCTCTCTGAACACCCTCGTAGCTACTACCTTCTGTCCATCTCCATAACTCTCTCTGTCATCGCCCTGTGCCATGAGACTGTCTATTCAACTTTGAGAACAAGGATGGCATCGGCTGTTTTTGTAAACCCATCTCCTGATACAGGGCGCAGCACACGGTGCTTGGTGAACTACTATTCAACAGATGGAGCGGTGTCGGTACACCAAAGGTCCACGTGCCATTAGGGTGTGTCCTGCAGGGTTTGCATTCCAAAGACCACACTTAAAATCTCTATTCCCTCATTTTAAAAGACATACACTTTCAATGAGACGTCTCCTTTAAAACACCTAACCATATAAGGACATCACACCTTATATCTCCAGTGTTGAATTCACCTTCCCTTCCACATCAGCCCTTTTCACGTACCCTATTTTTAAAGAAGCATTATCTTCTAAAGGCTCAGCCCTTGGAACCATCTTTGACCTCTGCCAATGTTCTTATTCTGTATTTCCTCTTTCTGGAACTTTCCTACTGGGCTTCTAATGGATCCCTGATTCTCTTCTCTCACACTTGATTATATCTCACAGATGAATCTTCCAAAAGTTCAATCCTGATAGTGTCATTCTTCTTTTTTTAAAAAGCCTGACTGCCTGCTAAATAAGAGCTAAAGTCCTCCGGCTCTCATTCAAACGTAGATTCTCATTCTAACCTCACTTTCTGAGATCAATGGTCCATCAGCGGAAGGCGAAAAAATACTGTCTTCAAAGTTGAGGGACTACAGCTGGGTGTTGAAAGATGGATGGAATTCAGATTGGCCTGGCAGTCAGAGCTATGAAGATGTGAAGGTTCTTAATCACATTTCTGTCACTTATCATTTGAGTGACCTGCACAGC
Organism: Pteropus vampyrus; assembly: GCF_000151845.1. NCBI lineage: Eukaryota > Metazoa > Chordata > Mammalia > Chiroptera > Pteropodidae > Pteropus > Pteropus vampyrus. Next base: position 5,285,361 of record NW_011888827.1, read on the forward strand.
CACTTCACGTCCCCAAATCTTAATTTTCTGAATTAAAAACAAGAGCTATGACAATTTTCCTAGATTCTATTGGGGCAGAAAAGCAGAGAAAAGCTCTCATTTGGTATGAGAGCACAAAGTCCTTGTCTTCATGTAGCTAATTTCTTTGGTTGACCAAGTCTGATATGATTTACAGTGGGGTAAAGTTTACTTGCTTGTTTATTTTCTCCTAAGAGAAATTCTCTGTACAGGGAGTAACAGAAAGTCTCCTTGGAGAAGACCTTCTTTGTCTTACTAATGAGTTTCCTGGGTGGTTCTGTGGCTTATGAAAATATAGGCAAGTAGGGACCTATTATCCTAGGTTAAAGTTGTATAACATGGAATTTTGCCTCTTTGTATGAGAGTTGCTCCTAGATATGAAGAACTTTGAAAGGGGAGGTATAATTATTTGTAAAAGAGTATAGGAGCTGTTATGGGTTAAATTGTGCCCTCTCTTCCCCACAAAAAAGACATGTTGAAATCCTAACTCCCAGTACCTCAAAATGTGACCTTATCTGAAATTAGGGTCACTGCGGATGAAATTAGTTAAAATGAGGTCATACTGGAATAGGGTGGGCTCTTAATCCAATATAACTCGTGTCTTTATAAGAAGTGGAAGAGAGACACAGAGACACAGACACACAGAGAGAGAATACCACGAGATGATAGAGGCAGAGACTGAAGTATTGCACGCCAAGGAATTCCAAGGATTGTTGGCAAACCATCGAAACTAGGAAGAGGCAAGGAAGGATTCTTCTCTGAGGACCTCAGAGGCAGCATGACCCTGCCAAGGGGTCAGGATTTCATACTTTTAGCTTCCAGAATCGTGAGAGAATAAGCGTCAGTTGTTTTAAGCCACCCGGTTTGTGGTCCCTTGTTATGGCAGTCCTGGGAAGTTAACACAGAGGACCTC
>NW_011888827.1:5286341-5304453 GCF_000151845.1 Pteropus vampyrus
GTGCCATTAGGGTGTGTCCTGCAGGGTTTGCATTCCAAAGACCACACTTAAAATCTCTATTCCCTCATTTTAAAAGACATACACTTTCAATGAGACGTCTCCTTTAAAACACCTAACCATATAAGGACATCACACCTTATATCTCCAGTGTTGAATTCACCTTCCCTTCCACATCAGCCCTTTTCACGTACCCTATTTTTAAAGAAGCATTATCTTCTAAAGGCTCAGCCCTTGGAACCATCTTTGACCTCTGCCAATGTTCTTATTCTGTATTTCCTCTTTCTGGAACTTTCCTACTGGGCTTCTAATGGATCCCTGATTCTCTTCTCTCACACTTGATTATATCTCACAGATGAATCTTCCAAAAGTTCAATCCTGATAGTGTCATTCTTCTTTTTTTAAAAAGCCTGACTGCCTGCTAAATAAGAGCTAAAGTCCTCCGGCTCTCATTCAAACGTAGATTCTCATTCTAACCTCACTTTCTGAGATCAATGGTCCATCAGCGGAAGGCGAAAAAATACTGTCTTCAAAGTTGAGGGACTACAGCTGGGTGTTGAAAGATGGATGGAATTCAGATTGGCCTGGCAGTCAGAGCTATGAAGATGTGAAGGTTCTTAATCACATTTCTGTCACTTATCATTTGAGTGACCTGCACAGCCACTTCACGTCCCCAAATCTTAATTTTCTGAATTAAAAACAAGAGCTATGACAATTTTCCTAGATTCTATTGGGGCAGAAAAGCAGAGAAAAGCTCTCATTTGGTATGAGAGCACAAAGTCCTTGTCTTCATGTAGCTAATTTCTTTGGTTGACCAAGTCTGATATGATTTACAGTGGGGTAAAGTTTACTTGCTTGTTTATTTTCTCCTAAGAGAAATTCTCTGTACAGGGAGTAACAGAAAGTCTCCTTGGAGAAGACCTTCTTTGTCTTACTAATGAGTTTCCTGGGTGGTTCTGTGGCTTATGAAAATATAGGCAAGTAGGGACCTATTATCCTAGGTTAAAGTTGTATAACATGGAATTTTGCCTCTTTGTATGAGAGTTGCTCCTAGATATGAAGAACTTTGAAAGGGGAGGTATAATTATTTGTAAAAGAGTATAGGAGCTGTTATGGGTTAAATTGTGCCCTCTCTTCCCCACAAAAAAGACATGTTGAAATCCTAACTCCCAGTACCTCAAAATGTGACCTTATCTGAAATTAGGGTCACTGCGGATGAAATTAGTTAAAATGAGGTCATACTGGAATAGGGTGGGCTCTTAATCCAATATAACTCGTGTCTTTATAAGAAGTGGAAGAGAGACACAGAGACACAGACACACAGAGAGAGAATACCACGAGATGATAGAGGCAGAGACTGAAGTATTGCACGCCAAGGAATTCCAAGGATTGTTGGCAAACCATCGAAACTAGGAAGAGGCAAGGAAGGATTCTTCTCTGAGGACCTCAGAGGCAGCATGACCCTGCCAAGGGGTCAGGATTTCATACTTTTAGCTTCCAGAATCGTGAGAGAATAAGCGTCAGTTGTTTTAAGCCACCCGGTTTGTGGTCCCTTGTTATGGCAGTCCTGGGAAGTTAACACAGAGGACCTCTGGAAGGAAAGGAACTCCACCTTTGGTCCCTAGATTGTAAGCAATCCTTGTAATTGACAAAGGTAAAAATATCCCTGAAACACAATATCCTGAAGAAAGAGAGTGTCAAGAATAGTGATCCGGTTCTTCCACAGCTCTGGAGGTGGGCTGGTTCTGGTACAGCACGTGGTTTAGTCTAGACGCTCCTCTAGATTCAGCTGTTTTAGCACCGTCAGGATTCTTTGGGGGAAAAGGGCTGACCATGGGTATATGAACTAAAAAGGACTGTTACCCAGAACTAACAATCAGCTGGTACTCTCTATGACGCTACATGGTATTTATGGCTGACTATTCAATGCCCAATCCGTACCATTGCTGAAATCTTTTAACATCATGCCTGTTGCAACTTATAAGTTAAACTGCAGACTAAGCAGGAACCTGGCCTGGTAAGGTGCCACTGTTGATTGGACGAGGGGCCACAGATCTACACAGGACTAGTTTTCAAAAGTGACATTATGCAAATGACAATGACTCCAGTTCTTTTTTCTGCCTGATTATTTAGAAATAAGACCGACACCTTACAGACCAAGTAAGTTCCTGGATTGAGGGGGAAAAAAATGATGAAGAAGATATCGGACTTCCTGCGATGAGGGCAAATGGGAACTCAAGCAATTAATTAGAAAAATAAAAGAGATTTTATTTGTATCCCAAGTTGATAAAGCAGGTCAGAACGGAAAACAGGGCACAGCGAACAACGAAACTACATGCTTGGTTGTGAAGGATGAATGGCAAGTGAGAAAGTCTATTATTGGAAGGTTCAAAAGAGATTTTCTGAGACCTGTACAGTCCAGGTTGTTGAACCAAATCTCTGAATGGACTTCAAGTAAAATCTCTTTTCTAGAGAAGTGAGGCCATTACTCAAAATCGACCAAGAGCAAAAGGATCACGTTACAGCAACAGAAACTGGTCAGCTGTTTCCATGCAGAACTGATTTCAGAAAAATATTCATTTTCTCAGCAACAGCTTGTTATCAGCTATAAGTTCTGCTTGGAAAAAGCCAAGTGATGCTCACAGTCCAACATTACATGAATGTAACATGGATGCAATAGCTATTCCTCCATGAGCAAAACTGACAAGCCAGCGAAAAGTGATGACAGGAAACATTTGCATCTCTTGAGAACTCGAGTTGACATGGCAGAGCTTAACTATTCACGCCACCTGCTTCAGCTGGTTTCTTGGTGGGATCTGCTGAGAATATGGCACTGTGGATTTTCTGCGTGAAAGTTGGAGCTGTGTGTGTACATAATGATAAACACCAAGTGCTCAAAAAACATTTACTGTTGATGTTATTGAATGCATAAAGAAGAATTTAAGTCAGCTATTGTCATCTTAAGGATGGTGGAACACAACTTTGGGAAGAGTGACAAAAGCTGAAAAGTCACAAGCTGAAAATCTGAAGCTTATAACCAGCACCTGGTGATTTATGCTCTATTTCTCTGCCATGTGTCCTTGTTTGAGTCACGGATGATCCGCGTCTCCCCATCTACATAATGAGCATAGCAGTCCTCCTTATCTCCAGGGAGACTGGAAGCCTTACTGAGTTAGCGTCTCCTACGTGAATGTAAAATAAAGATGCAAAAAAAGTTAACCAAATACCAAGTGAAGAAGGATTATTACTTACCTTTCCTACTTTTTTTTACTGAATAAGAAAGTTTGCTTTTTGTACATATTTTTATCACCCCCCCCTTTCATTCTTTTTTCCTTTTCTCTTGCTCTCTTTTACAGGAATAAACACAAAAGTTTATACTTTTTTTTTTTTTCCTGTTTGACAGGAACTCATACAGGCCCCTTCAGGGCAAAACCAGAGGAAAACAGATTTGTTCATTCAGTCAAAAAATGTCTATCAATTGCTTGCTATAGATAAGGTACTATGTTAGCTACCATGGAAAACAGAAAGTTATACAGAGCATTATTTTTGCCTTTGAGGAGTCTAAAACTCTTTGGGGGGTGGGCATCTAAGGCATGAATACAAATAACAAAATCAAGCATTTTAATTAGTGTCGAAAAGATCAGTGAAACCAAGTTCATAGATTTTCAGAAACAGAAAAGCTCTTTCTGAAATTCGAGCTACCATTTAACAGAATTCGATGTGGGAAGAGGAGTACAGGGCATTCCAGGAAAAGGTAATGGTGTGAGTAAAGGCTTGGAGGGGTGGTGCACTTGATTCTCACTGGTGACAACTAGTTGTCTGGTTTGCTTAAAACGCAGGTTGTCTGTAATTAGCTAGCAGCATAAGAGGTTGGAGTCATTTAGGGTTTGATGGAAGAGGGCATTAAGCATCAGGCAAAGGCTTAAACAGTTTGCAAAACTTTTTTTTTTTTTGGCTTTTTAAAACAAATCATGAAACAGAAGTTGAGCTATCTGGCTTAAGTGCTTCTTGCGTTATACTCGCATGCTTTGGCACCTTGAAGGGGTTCCATAGAATCCTTAGGGTTCTACAGAGTACTCTGTATTGTGCAGTAGGCAAAGGGCAGCCATTAAATGTTTCTAAGCATGGAGGTGACAAAATTAGAATAAAATATTCTGAACATACATCTGGCAACACTGTTGAATTAACTGCCAGGGGACAAACTAGAGACAGAAAAGCAAAACAAAAATGTGCTAGCAGAATGTTTGGCATACAGTGAGCGCTCAATAAATATTTACTGAATGAAGGAAATATAGAAAGATATTGTTAAGGAATAACTGAGAGCTTTTGCTGATTAATTATGGGGGACAAGAAAGAGGTTGCGGTGAAAAAAAATTCAAGATTTCAAGTCTGGGCTCCCGGGAGAAGTGTGGTAGCACTAATAGGAAACAGGAAAAGCTCAAGCAGAACCGATTTGGTGGGAAAGACTGTTTTTAAAGATATTGAGCAGGTTAAATGCATTAGGGGGAGACTCAATTGGAAATGGGAGACTGAGACTTAAGAGAAGAACCAGAGTGACTGACACAGATGGAATAATGTAATAAAGACACATGTGCAGACAAGGTGGCGTAGAGAAATCAAACAGGTGAGGACAATTCTGGGAAATGATGACATTGATAGGATGGGAAGAGGAAGGGATGCTAGAGAAATAAGGGCATGGTCAGAGAGTAAAACGAAAACCATGATCATCTCATGCCGTAAAAATCAAGGGAGAGACACGTTAAGAGGGACCGTCCAACGCCGTCCAATGCTCCAAGAGCATGAGAAGGAGCAGAACCGGGGAAAGCTCCCTGTCCTCGAGACTCATCTATCACCCTCACAGAGAAGTTTCAAGCAGTGAGGAAGGAGGCCCGATTACCCTGGATTCAGGAATAAAAGCACGAGGAAGAATGGAAATAATGACAAAGCCCGGGCTTTCAAGAATTCCAGCCATGATGGATCAAGGGAATCGGACAGTAACTAGGTTACAAGAAACATTTTTTCTTTGCTTTTTAACACCTGGAGAACCTTAAGCATGTTTCTAGGCAAATAGGCAAAGGGAAAAGAGTCGATGGAGGGGAAACTGAGGGCTTAAAAATAATTACACTCACGTTAAATCTTCTGAGCGATTAAAGCCATATTTATCTAAGCTGGAGATGTAGGTAGTGAAAAGAGAATGGCTAAAATATGAACATAAGTCTTATAATTGGACAATTATTGCATATAAGGCTGCAGCTTAAAAAATCCCATGAAATATGCTCCACCTGAGGAAACGCTCAGGCAGACCCAATTACTCATCTGGCAGGATTAGACTAAGTAAGCAGCAGCAGTTCTTGCAGTGGAAACGGGAAACACAGATGCTCACCACCTTGAAACGCTGTTAGGAGCCACGATAGCCTTACGCTATTTGCACAAGTGCTTGAATGTAGCGAGCTGCACTGCTTCAAGGAAACTGCGCTAACGTTCTCAGACTCTGCGCAAAGCAGTTAAAACTCAGTCCTGGCCAAGAGGAGCTGGAGCAGATGTGAAAACCAAATGTAATGTGGTGCCCCATGGGTTCCTGGAACAGAAAGAGGATGTTAGGTAAAAACTAAGGTGAGTAAAGGATGGATTTTCGATAACGACGTATTGAGAGGTACGCATGGCACCTGACGTGTACGTGGTGTCCACCCGGTGGCCGCAGCACTGCAAACCCCCCACAGGAGAATGGCCCTTGAAGTGCCACCAGTTCTGGAAAGCCATCGGAACCATGTGACTAAAGGAGATCGTCAATCTGCTCCACACCAAGGGAGACTCCACCCAGATCCAGACTGTTCTCAACTGGGAACATTCACCATGTTAAGACATGCAGTTAGTGCTCGAACTTATAAAGAGTCAGAAAGAGCCATGCTTCTGCACCCCTCGCTTCCTCATTCAGCTCTGCCCCAAGTCATTCTTCAAGTCTAAGGCCAAGGGTACTTACAGCATGAGAAATCCCAGAGATGTTGTTATTTTCAGTTATCATTTCTGGAATTCAATAAAGATCGCTGACAATCTATATTCACTTGAAGAATATTTTGAATGGCCCCTTTAAGGAAATGTGCCAAATGGCTCACGGTTTGACCATGTTCATGGCTGGCTGCACATGAAAGGAAAAGAAAATTTCCTATTAATATCATGTGAGGATCAGCCAATTCTTGGGCATGAAGCTAAGCCCAGAAGAACTGAACTCAGTCCTCAAGAATGTATCTTTCCAGGCCATGAAAGATAATAAAACGAGCAATAATTCTCTAGCACCCGATATCTACATGAATCACAGTAAAGGATGTTTTATGAGCAAAGGAATCACTGGGGACTGAAAAAAATCATTTCACAGGCGCCCAGAGTGAAGCCTTTGATAAAGTTTTACCAAGGGAAGATGGCCAGGCTTCTTCAAGGACTCTTTCCATGGGAATAATGGCCTCATGTGCCTGAATCTGATCTAAATGCCAAATTTCCTGATGTTCTTTTGTACGGGCAAGCTCATACAAAGCAAATACTCATCCTACAATTCCATTATACACTTAATTGAAAACAACCATGTTCCTTATGAACTTTAAACCGTGCCAGCTTTAAAAAGTTATACAATATTTCACACATATAGAATAATAAAGAAAACAATATTTTAATACTCATGTGAATTCTAAATAGGTTAATAAATAAAAGTTAATACTTTTCCACATTTGTGGTATACGTTAAAGTACACCAGGAAACTCTGTGTGTGACTTTGAATTTCGTGTGTACAGTCTATAGTGGATGCTTTTGGTGCCTATTCTCCAACTGCTGTGAGTGAGGCTGCTGGTTACTAGCAGGTGCCATCTTTCCTGCAAAAATGCTCTGAGCAAAACCAGAGACCCCTTTTCCAAAAGATCAGGCCTACTGCAAGGCAACCAGCTCCCATGGAAGCCCTAAAGACCAATGCCATGGCCTACAAAGGGACCAATATGCTATATTTCCAAGCTCTCTGGGGAACCAGAATGAAACATGTTTCTTGTCCCAACCACAACCAGATTCTTTCCTCTTTCCATGCCATACTGTCATCACTCCTACTCTCTAGAGCACACTCGTTCGATAGATCATTTACACAGAAACGCCCATTTCAAGCTGTCTCTGGGAGCTTCAAACAATTCTGAAGCTGCTCCGCCAGGAAGGAGGGAGGGCAGGGAAGCCTGCGCCTTTGTCTCAGCATCTCAGTGCACGACCCTAGGGATAAGAAGTAGACCACACTCGGCACATGACGTAGCTCAGTGGGACCAAGAGAAGGCACAATCCTAAAGCTTGACTTGCAGAAGGGAGCAAGAGTAATGGAGTGAGTGCCTCCAAAGAAAAGGTTTGAGAGACTCCCAGAATCACCAGCGGGCGGTGACAACCTTCCCGTCCTGAAGTCCATCCACGAAGAATGGAAGAGGTGGCTGCTTCTCCAGATGTGCAGACCGGAACAGCCTCCTGTGGAGGAGGGAGTGCTCCATGGCCTCACTGCGGACCCTCGAGCTAGATCCAGGCAGGAAACAGGTTGTTTTCCATGGACCTCCTTGGAAGCTGTTCTGATCTTAGTCACTCTGTGTTCTGACACAAACCAGCAACTCTCTTCGGTGTCCTGGTACGCGCTGGGTGTGGAAGACATTCCAGTTGTCCTGACTCGGTCAAGCCATGGAAAAGAATATCCCGTACCTGCCAGCACACATGTACTAGTGGGCATGACTCTTCCAATCTAATTCTGTGGGGTCTGCCAAGCAGCGTGGAGATGCATGTCGTCTTGCAGCTGCCCCAGACATCCTTTGTATCTAAGTTTCCTTTAATAAAATCTATTACATACCAAAAAAATAATGTATCGGTATTGGTTCATTAACTGTAATTAGGGCACCATACCAATGTAAGATGGTAAATGATCATGGACACTGGATGTGGGGTCTATGGCAACTCTGCACTGTCTTCTCGATTTTGCTATAAATCTAAAATGTTCTAAAGAACAAAGTCTATTGGAAAAATAAAACAAAACTCAATCCTAACCTCAGGGCCTACAAACTATGCCTTAACTCAGATCATTTTTATTTTGTAAGACATTAGACCATAAAGGCATGAGACCACCAGGAAGATGAGTGAGGTTTTACTGTACATAAGTACACACTAGCAGAGTATGTTTAATCATGACACTGTATTTCTCTGCCTAGGGATTTGTTGGTTTGTTTGTTAACGTGAGGTCTGATCACACTTTCTGCTTTGGCTACTGGAAAACAGAGTCAGATCTGGGGCCCACTTCGGCCAACATTGATAGCGCATGTGTTCACTCAGTGCAGCAACTGAGAACATAGCTCTGGAGTTAATGCTCAGGTTCAAATGCTGCTTCCACCACATTTAGCACAACCAGTTGCTCAGCCTCTCTGTTTCTCATATGCAAAATGGGAGTGACAATAGTGCCTGCCTCGGAGGGTCGCTGTGAGGACTAAATCAATGCAAATAAAGGGCTTAGAACAGGTACACCGTAGGAACTCAGCACATGGTAGCTATTAATTTGTGGTGTTTTGCATGTTGGTCTTATTCTTTGCTTTATTCATTTTCCAGCTTTCATTCTGCCTGTGACCCAATGTCTTCATTTAGTACTCTTTATTGTGTCCTTTTGTATGTATTTCATTATGCCATTTTGAGTCTTCAGCCATATTAGCCTTCCCTCAGGTAACTGACAATTGATTTTGAAACTGTTGATGTTTTTCTTATTAGCATTTTTTTCCCAGTTTTTTCATTGTAGTAAAATACACATAAAATGTACTATCTTGACTATTTTTAAGTGCGCAGTTCAGTGACATCAAGCACATTCACATTATTGGCAGTCATTACCACCATCCACCCCCAGAACTCTTTTCACCTTGTAAAACTGAAATTCTGTACCCATTAAACAACTGCTATCCTCCTCTGCCCCCAGCCCTTGGCAACCAACACTCTTTCTGTTTCTATTATGATTTTCGACCACTCTAAGTTTCTCAAATAAGTGGAGTCATATAGTATTTGTCTTTTGTGACTTGTTATTTCGCTTAGCATAATGTCCTCAAGTTTCATTCATGTGGTAGCATATATCAGAGCGTCCTTACATTTAAGGCTGAATAATATTCCATTGTATGTATAACACATTTTGCTTCTCCATTCATCTGTCGGTAAACGCTTGGGTTGCTTCCACATTCTACCTGTTGTGAATAATGCTGCTATGAACATGGGTATGCAGATATCTCTTCAACACTCTGTTTTCAATTCTTTTGAGTATATACGCAGATGGGGAATAGCCGGATCATTAATCAGTTCTTTAATTTTTTAAAGAACTGCCATACTGTTTTCCACAGCGGCTGCACCATTTTACATTCCCCCAACTGTGTGCAAGGGACCCAATTTCTCCACATCCTTCACATCTTCACCAACACTTATTTCCTGTTTTTTGTTTTGTTTTGTTTTTTACATAGTGTCCATTCTAATGGGTACGAGATGGTATCTCATTTCCATAATGATTAGTGATGTTGAGCACCTTTCAGTGGGCTTATTGGCTATTCGTATACCTTCTTTTGAAAAATGTCTTTTCAAGTCCTTTGCCCATTTTTGAATTGGGTTATCTGATTTTTTGTTGTTGAGTTTTAGATGTTCTCCCATTATATGGGTTGACTTTTTATTCTGTTGATAGTGTCTTTTGAGATAAAAAGTTTTTAAATTTTTATGAAGTCGAATTTGTCTTTTTTCTTTTGTTGCATGTGCTTTTGGTGTCATAGCCAAGAAATCATTACAAAGTTTATTAGTAATTTTTAAAACACAAAAATACAAAAGTTATATGCATGGCTAGTGTCAGGATACAGAACTATATCCTGACATTTAGAACTGAATTTTAATTATTTTAAACATGTGTGTTTGTGGGTATGTATTTTTTAAAACAACTAAAATCAGCCTGTTGAGGAAAACAGTTAACATAAACAAAATGTATTATTTTGTTAGTTATAAGCCAAGATCATTTTTGAAATGCTAAAAATTCCTAATATGAACTCCATCTGTTGGTTCAATAAGCTAATTTAATCACAAAAGCTTCAAGGAGGTATACTCTATGAATTTTGCTTGGTGTTAACAGATGTCACAATTATCTCAACTTTAACTCTGACAACCCTCCCCCCGGCCCCCCCCCACACACACCTTCCCGCCCAATGCAAAGAACTACCAATCTCCTGGTCCTTCAGGTACAAAGTTTAGCTTTAACAGGCCCAAAGGGACTGGTCCACTAATTTTTTAAATATGAGAGGCTCTTACATTGAATGGGAAGATTGAGTTCATCATTTGATAAGTCAAATTCCATATTAATGCTCCTTCAGGGAGTCAGTGCAGAACTTGTTAAAAACAAAATTATTTTTAAAAAGAAAATGCTTTGAAAAACTGGGTCTCTTCTACGGTTTTGCATCTTTCTTCATTTAATTAGTGGCATGGTTGGTTATAGCAGATATTCTTAAAAAATTTTTTTCAATGTATTTAGTATGCACAGAAATCTTTTATCCATCTCTAGTGTGTTCAAGAAATGAGGTAGGGAATAAGCTTATTTCTTTCTCAGTGACGAGCCTATTATCTCAACATCAATTATTGCATGATCAATTCTCCTCCACTGGTTCACCCTGTTACCTTTATTTTATATTAAATTACTTTATGCATTTTAGTCCATTCCTGGACTTGATGTCTGCCTCATTGATTTGTTGGTTTATTCCTGTACCAGTTCAAATTTAATTACTGTCGCTTCATAATACATTTTAATCTTCTGTATTTTCCATTACAGAAAATCAATTTAACATTTCCCGGGATTGGGAGCTTTTGCTGTACAACAATGAGAAGAGTTCAGAACGGTGTGAGTAGACCAGAAGAACGTTTTCAACGTCTTAGGCCACTGAGCCTCTCTTAAACAGAGTAGCTTTGTTCCTTTTTCATCTAAGACAGTCGCGATTTTGGAGAGTGAGGAGTAAGAAATCCTGAATGTTCTGCTGATGAACTGCTGCTTACTCTTTCTCTCACTGTCTTCACTGTATTTTAATTACAAAGTTGAGCCTTAAACTTAATTGAGCTAAACATAGATTGGAGGAGTCAGACTACCACTCCAGGTTGGCTCAGCACTTTCGCTGTGAGGACTAAATCAATGCAAATAAAGGGCTTAGAACAGGTACACCGTAGGAACTCAGCACATGGTAGCTATTAATTTGTGGTGTTTTGCATGTTGGTCTTATTCTTTGCTTTATTCATTTTCCAGCTTTCATTCTGCCTGTGACCCAATGTCTTCATTTAGTACTCTTTATTGTGTCCTTTTGGATGTATTTCATTATGCCATTTTGAGTCTTCAGCCATATTAGCCTTCCCTCAGGTAACTGACAGTTGATTTTGAAACTGTTGATGTTTTTCTTATTAGCATTTTTTCCCCAGTTTTTTCATTGTAGTAAAATACACATAAAATGTACTATCTTGACTATTTTTAAGTGCGCAGTTCAGTGACATCAAGCGCATTCACATTATTGGCAGTCATTACCACCATCTACCCCCAGAACTCTTTTCACCTTGTAAAACTGAAATTCTGTACCCATTAAACAACTGCTATCCTCCTCTGCCCCCAGCCCTTGGCAACCAACACTCTTTCTGTTTCTATTATGATTTTCGACCACTCTAAGTTTCTCAAATAAGTGGAGTCATATAGTATTTGTCTTTTGTGACTTGTTATTTCGCTTAGCATAATGTCCTCAAGTTTCATTCATGTGGTAGCATATATCAGAGCGTCCTTACATTTAAGGCTGAATAATATTCCATTGTATGTATAACACATTTTGCTTCTCCATTCATCTGTCGGTAAACGCTTGGGTTGCTTCCACATTCTACCTGTTGTGAATAATGCTGCTATGAACATGGGTATGCAGATATCTCTTCAACACTCTGTTTTCAATTCTTTTGAGTATATACGCAGATGGGGAATAGCCGGATCATTAATCAGTTCTTTAATTTTTTAAAGAACTGCCATACTGTTTTCCACAGCGGCTGCACCATTTTACATTCCCCCAACTGTGTGCAAGGGACCCAATTTCTCCACATCCTTCACATCTTCACCAACACTTATTTCCTGTTTTTTGTTTTGTTTTGTTTTTTACATAGTGTCCATTCTAATGGGTACGAGATGGTATCTCATTTCCATAATGATTAGTGATGTTGAGCACCTTTCAGTGGGCTTATTGGCTATTCGTATACCTTCTTTTGAAAAATGTCTTTTCAAGTCCTTTGCCCATTTTTGAATTGGGTTATCTGATTTTTTGTTGTTGAGTTTTAGATGTTCTCCCATTATATGGGTTGACTTTTTATTCTGTTGATAGTGTCTTTTGAGATAAAAAGTTTTTAAATTTTTATGAAGTCGAATTTGTCTTTTTTCTTTTGTTGCATGTGCTTTTGGTGTCATAGCCAAGAAATCATTACAAAGTTTATTAGTAATTTTTAAAACACAAAAATACAAAAGTTATATGCATGGCTAGTGTCAGGATACAGAACTATATCCTGACATTTAGAACTGAATTTTAATTATTTTAAACATGTGTGTTTGTGGGTATGTATTTTTTAAAACAACTAAAATCAGCCTGTTGAGGAAAACAGTTAACATAAACAAAATGTATTATTTTGTTAGTTATAAGCCAAGATCATTTTTGAAATGCTAAAAATTCCTAATATGAACTCCATCTGTTGGTTCAATAAGCTAATTTAATCACAAAAGCTTCAAGGAGGTATACTCTATGAATTTTGCTTGGTGTTAACAGATGTCACAATTATCTCAACTTTAACTCTGACAACCCTCCCCCCGGCCCCCCCCCACACACACCTTCCCGCCCAATGCAAAGAACTACCAATCTCCTGGTCCTTCAGGTACAAAGTTTAGCTTTAACAGGCCCAAAGGGACTGGTCCACTAATTTTTTAAATATGAGAGGCTCTTACATTGAATGGGAAGATTGAGTTCATCATTTGATAAGTCAAATTCCATATTAATGCTCCTTCAGGGAGTCAGTGCAGAACTTGTTAAAAACAAAATTATTTTTAAAAAGAAAATGCTTTGAAAAACTGGGTCTCTTCTACGGTTTTGCATCTTTCTTCATTTAATTAGTGGCATGGTTGGTTATAGCAGATATTCTTAAAAAATTTTTTTCAATGTATTTAGTATGCACAGAAATCTTTTATCCATCTCTAGTGTGTTCAAGAAATGAGGTAGGGAATAAGCTTATTTCTTTCTCAGTGACGAGCCTATTATCTCAACATCAATTATTGCATGATCAATTCTCCTCCACTGGTTCACCCTGTTACCTTTATTTTATATTAAATTACTTTATGCATTTTAGTCCATTCCTGGACTTGATGTCTGCCTCATTGATTTGTTGGTTTATTCCTGTACCAGTTCAAATTTAATTACTGTCGCTTCATAATACATTTTAATCTTCTGTATTTTCCATTACAGAAAATCAATTTAACATTTCCCGGGATTGGGAGCTTTTGCTGTACAACAATGAGAAGAGTTCAGAACTGTGTGAGTAGACCAGAAGAACGTTTTCAACGTCTTAGGCCACTGAGCCTCTCTTAAACAGAGTAGCTTTGTTCCTTTTTCATCTAAGACAGTCGCGATTTTGGAGAGTGAGGAGTAAGAAATCCTGAATGTTCTGCTGATGAACTGCTGCTTACTCTTTCTCTCACTGTCTTCACTGTATCCTAATTACAAAGTTGAGCCTTAAACTTAGTTGAGCTAAACATAGATTGGAGGAGTCAGACTACCACTCCAGGTTGGCTCAGCACTTGTTATGGTTTTATATTTCTTTGAATCTTAATTCTCTTCACAGCTCTGTTTACTCGGAAAGGATCAGATAAGATCTCTATAAATTTTATTCCATAGAAATATATATGAGCATAAACTATTTTCTCTAATGTTGTTTTTCTAAAAAGGGGTCATATTTTTTCTATCTTCTCTTTTTCCTCCCTGTCAATTTTTCATTGAGAGTCAGGTACATTGTCATGGCTGTTAGCAAACTACCTAATTTATACTTTCATTTTTACTATCAATTTTTAGCTATTTTACTTCGTTCTGTAAAAGGCAAGCGGCTTCCATGTCTTTCCATTTCCAACAGAGAAGAGGAAGAGGCAGACATCACAGCATAAGCAGAATAGGCTCTGAAGATATAGAGCCCAGATGGAAGAAAGGGAGGGAGGAGGGGAGAAAGGTGTTTATACCTTCCGTGTTTATACCTTCCGTGCTGAAGAGGAAGAGGCAGACATCACAGCATAAGCAGAATATATAGAGCCCAGATGGAAGAAAGGGAGGGAGGAGGGGAGAAAGGTGTTTATACCTTCTGTGCTGGACTGGTTACCAAGAGGGGCATCAGATCCAGGTTGTCAGGGAGTCTGTCCACTGCAAGAAGATGAACTTTCCATCTGCTCTCTTTTTCCTGCTAGAAAATGCCCCTGTGTCTCGCCTTGCAAGGACAGGATGACTCTCCTTGGAACACACTATGTGCTACAAGCTCTCATTCTAACAAAGAGAAAGGAAGACTTGGCAAAGATGGAAATGTCCACGGGCCCCTGGAGTCAGAAGGCCTTCTTAGGAAAACTGTCAGGATGGACTGACTGGCTCCTGGGTCCTTCAAGTGAACCAGCCTCTGAGCAGGAGATGGTGACTGCCTATCCTAGGAGTCTGGTTCCATGTTGGTGCGACTACTTTGGAGAGAAGAGGACCTGACGTACTGTGGGTCCCTGAAGGCGGTCAAACTCTAATGTCAATGAATGGATGTGGAAAAAGCAGCCTGGGAACCAGAAATGCTGGTCTAGAGTTTCCCCATCCACTGGCAGCTCAGAGCTGCTTCTTACAGGAAGCCCTCTCTGGCCCCTGGGCTGCGTAGAGCAGCTCGGAGTTCCTACAGCCAGGTATTCCTCCACCTCACTGTGGATCGAGCTTCATCAGGCATGTCTCTTCCATCCCTCCTCTGTGCTTCATGGGCACAGACTATGTCTGTTTCACCTCAAGAACTTTTGGAGCCTGGGCCCAGTAACCTTATTGTCCATTCCTCAGGCCTAGAGGGGCCTCTTTTCTTTTAATTTTTCCTATGTCCATGTTGGGTACACATTATCTTAATGTACTATATATAGACATTGCTTTCAGAAAGAGAGAAGTGGTCAGAACACTCTGTGAGATATTATGACGTATCAAAACATTAACAATTTGTTATTGACATGTAGTCAAAAGATAAGACATACTGGGAAAAGAATCTGTTGGAAGTTCTTTATTAGAATAGCCAGTTAGATCTACAAGGTAGTAAGAGTCCAGTAGCCTGATGACAAGTGAAAACTAGTCAATAAAAATATGCTTTAAACCCTTGGTTAGAGAAATAAATAATGTGAAAAAAACACAGTATCAGCTATACTGAATATGCTTTTTCCAGGGATAAGAAAGACACCAGAGAATAATCCAAAGATAGTCAATTGTTGAAAATCTTACTTAAACGCACTACTTCCAAAACGAAGAGTAAGAGAGAAATGAAGGCTGGAGGAACAGAACATAAGATCTGAGAAAACATAATCGAATATTTCTATGAAGAATTTCAACACTGAAGTAAGCTCTCTTTTTATCACACATGGCTAAAAAATCTCCTTACGTTTGGGGTTTTGGAACATTTTTATGGAGTATGACTTGGGAGCTACACTGAATATATTGCTATAAGTACAGTAGTCGACAAATTTTTTTTTAAAAGAACAGATTTATTCTACCGGATTCATGTAGGAATAAAAACACAAAGGCCAAAACTTTAGTGGAATCCACACAGGGGTTCATATTCTTCATAACGAGGCTACCAATGTTTGCATATTTAGGATCCATAGTCAAAGCTTCCAGCCTCTTGTACAGGGGTGGTTAGGCAATGCTCGGTGACACACCCCAGCATCTCTCTATCCCACCTGAGCAAAGGTGGTAACTGAGATCACTGACAACTGTCCCTTTACCCAGTTGGTTAGGACACTAAAGATGTGGCTCCTGATCTGCAGCTCAGAGTTTCTCTGATGTCCTTTTAGAACCAAGACCCTTGGACCTAAGCTAAGCAGACAATGTTCAAGAGACACCACAGCCACCCCTGGCTTCCAGAGAAAGGACATGGATGCCCAGTGCCTCATTGTAGCAACTCTATGGTTGGTACTGGGTGATTTCCAAGAATCATCTGCTGTTTGACTCAAAGGAACATAACTGCCAGAGGTAAGAGAGAAAGGTAGTTGAGCTGAAATCAGCAGTATGCAAGAAATGAAGCAGGAAGCAGCTGTTAGAGCGGCCACTCGACTGAGTCTCCTATTCAAACTCTGAGTTGTCTCACTTAGTTTGGGATAACTGCCAAAGTTACAGTACCCTGCTCCTGGGTTGCTGGTAAGAGTGAATGAGATAACGCACCTAAAGCACTGAATACTAAACCTGGCAGAGAGGAAGCACCCAATGATAAGGCCATGGAGTATTCTGCAGCGAGTAGAATAAATCTTAAAAATCAGAATAAATCTTAAAAACCTAGTTGAGTGGGAAGAGAAAAATATATAACACAGTGCTATTATGTAGACTGATAATACAGGTTTATACCATCTGTCAGAATGCATGCACATAAATTACTATGCATTCAACGTATTGAAACAATTACCTATGGGGGCTGAAGGGAGTGGTCAGCGACAGACAGGAAAGGGGAATAAACACATGAAACAAGGGCAGGGACTAAAGACATGACAGTGAAGATGTGCCATGAACTGGGGAGTATAATTAACTCAACTCCCTGAATCTGAGGTTAAAAATAAAAAGATAATAATAGTTATTATTAATACTCCTAGACCTCCGACATCCTTTCAACGGCGAAATGTTGGCACATTCTTCAGATGGCAGTCTTCATGCACTTCCTCGGGCAGGCGAGCATCTCCCTTCAGCTTTTGGGTGATTTAACACATCAGGGAATAAATATATAAAAGGACACGGTGCTTTCCTGTGCGGCCGTCCTGGACTTCAGGGCTAAATTGCCAGGTTGGTTCTATACACGGGATTTCATCTATGAAATTAGGGTGAGGCTGAAAACCGACGCAGAAAAAAAAAGTGATTTATTGTATTGTTACTACTCCTTACAAGCTCAGGGTCAGCCGCTTCTTTTTGTCCATTAGTTTAGGGCAGAATTAACTTAATGTGGCCATTATCACATCCCTTCAAAAGCACACTGTGGTCCAAGGGCTGCAGGAGCCCTGTGCATCCCCTTCTGCACATAAAGTAACCATGGTGCCTTGAAGGTGCACATTCCCACACTTCCCCTGATCAGTGCTGGCTCGACGGAAAAGAATGGACAGAAAAATGTTCGGCTTTCAAAGGTAACGGAAAGAAGTTGGAAAACAACTAACTCCACCAAGCCTGAGAGGTTTGGAGAAGACTGGTGAGGAACTGTATTTTTCTGCTGACAGCTGAAAATGAGCCTGGCTCCAGTGGGAGCTTTTTTTTTTTTTTTTTCCTTCCTTCTTCAAGGTTACCACAATGCTAATGATCAGATCTCTCAGGAAAGCAAGAAAATGGATCTTGGGGGTTAGGCTTGTTGTTCTATTATCTGTTATAGGACTGAAAATATATTCCCCCACCAAGTTTTCTGCTTGTAACAATACTCACCACTTCCAGAAACTAGTGCATATGCACTGGTATTATTACTAAGGCAAACGCAGTCTTAGCTGCCCCTGAGGGTACCCTGTCCTGCTGCGTCCAACAGTGCTGGCCACTGTTTTCTTAGAAGAGACATGTCAACCTCCTGGCCCTGTTCCCGATCTTGTGGTCTCTGGTTGACCCTCTCTTTAATGGCTGATCCTGTTCAGCTTTCTCCACCCACCCGAGTCGGAGACATTCGTGTGTGTCGTCAGTGTGTGCACACGCGGATCAGAATCAGGGAGTGAGAGCGGAGTTTGAAAAACAAAGCAGCACTTCGTCCCATTGCTTTGAGTTAAGTCAGTACTGACTTGGATCATAAGTAACGTTCAGGGAGAACATGAAGTTCTTGTGCTCATCAAAGGGGATGTGAG
>NW_011888827.1:5305713-5322152 GCF_000151845.1 Pteropus vampyrus
TGCCAGTTATGCAGAGAACAGACTTCTGCAGGGAGAAAAAGGAACCCATCGTGGGAGACCAGTCAAGACATGTGTGTGGCTTGGAGTTGTGCCATGGGAAAGAGAAGCAATGGGCACATACCAGATTCTCTTGGCAAGGGACAGGGTGAGGAGGAACGGAGCCAGGTGCCAACTCCATATACGTGACACGGACAAGGTTAGGAGAGAAAGGCCGAGTGAACCTCACATCAAAGACTGTTAAGGGCAAACAACAGGAAACATTCTGAGGACCCCAAAACAATGTGTTTTACTGCCTACTATTGAGTAGATGTGAGAGAAATAAGACTCTTTTCATGAGAGAGTTTTTAAGAAAGCCAAGTTACAGTTAAAGCGAATGGAATGTTGCAGAAAAGGGGAAAGTCATCACTGATCCTTATAACCTGATGTGATTTCCCAGTTCTCGAAATTCTCATGGTACTATATATAGACCCCATTTTTAATTTTCTAAAATTAGATTTCAAAAATGCAGAAAATCATAGACTAATATTATAAATACCTTTATACCTACCGCCCAGCTTCCATGCCTGTCCCTTTTTAATGGCGCCTTCTTCTGTCGTACCGTTTAGTCACTTGATTTTCTTGTACTATAGTAAAGTGCCTTGAGTGCAGGGGCTCACTCTCCTCTTTGTATCTTAGAGACCCCGTACTAAGGGCCTTCCATAAATTAGGTCCCCTAATATTTGCTGAATTGAACTGTGTTCCTAAAAGACCACAAAGAGACCTTCAGGAAACAGGAAAGTGTGGCAAGCAGCACATACTATTCTGACAGATTTAAGAGGCTGCAGCTATTTTTAAGGCATATTAATTCAGAAGGAATTACTGTAAGTGAAAATAGGACAGTAGGTGCATCTGTAGTGTATGACAATGAAAACTTATTTCATTTGCTCACATCTTTAGCTAATATTTCTGATTCTGGAATCAAAGCCACAGGCCATCCAAACCTTAGCTTTCCTGACCAATATCTGTGCTCGCCTACATGCTAAATTTGTTTGATTGTTTAGGCAATAACAAAAATTTGCCATCTGATTATTAGACAATGTTTACACACTTTGTCAAGCCCCAGTCGTTTTGTCTTCTGCCCTAACTTGTCTCTGACCTGCTACGAACCCCGGGAAGAGTCGTACTGCCCGATACACTAGAATCCCCACTACATCGCTTCTTTACGCAGAGCTACATCAATGACTCACCAGAATTCCCAGAAGAATGTGCTAGACACTCCAGGGAAGGAGGCCTTCAAGAGTAGTGCCAAGGCTCTCACTGCACTTCTCTCCCCTCAAGCTCCTGGGCCCAGTGCGCTGCTCTGGGACGACGCGGAGGACTGCAGGGACACCGAGGGCTGCAGGGACGGGGCGCACGGTGGCGCCGGCGTGGACCCCTCTGCTGCTGGCGCCGGCCGCGGGCAACCGCGATTCGCAGCTTTTCGGCAGCGTCCGAGCCGCAGCTGCTCTGCCTGCGGGCCGCGGGCGCCACTCCACTTGAGCCTGGGCTCTGCTCACTTGTGTCTGTCGGTGGCGCCCTTCGACGCTCAGGCCAGCCTCCACCAGGCCGGCCGCTGCGCCCTGCAGCGCCGCTGGGCCGACCTCCTTGACCTGATCCTGGACACGGGCTGTGTGGACTGCGTGGACCGCAGGTGGGTGCTGAGATGAACCGCTGCGACGTCAACGACGTCAGGTTCCTCCACCTGCCAGCACCTTTGCCCAAGATTGGGCCTCATCCGCTGAGCTTTGCAGCTGTATGACCGGAAGTACCTGCCTCTGGTGCTCACCGACCTTCAAGTGGACCAGGCGCTTGTGGGACGAGCAGGTCTTGCAGAAGAAGGACAAGTTCGCCCTGAGCCAAGCGGACCCGCTGGTGCAGTCGGGGGGCCCAAGAGCGAAGCCTAGTGAGGCCGGGGTCCCGACCCGGCCCTGAGCCCTGATAGGTTTGCCCAGATTGTGCAGTCGATGCGAGTGGCCTTCAAACGTAGAGTGACTGGTACATTAGATGCGTGGTTCTCTCGCTGGGTTTTCAATTTGGGGGCCTCTTTGCCGCTCACCTTGTTCCTTGTTAGCTGAAGCTAATTCAGAGCCTTCTTGGTCTAGGAATTGGGGAGACCAGAGCGACAAGACCGTATCATGTTTATTCCTGCCAAAGTTAATAATGAGCCTTATAAATAAGCCTTTTTCTTGGGCCTCGCAGTCCCCCGGACTGGGGTGTCACATTTGTCAGGTGACTCCCAAGCTCTCCTAAGGCCATTCAGATTTTCTTTGTAAATTTTGAGCTTCAATGCTTGTACTCTCATTTTCATGAGTAACATTTTTGTTTTAATTTTAACATTTTATTTTGGAATAATTATAATCTCAGAGGAAACTGGAAAAATAACAGAGACATCTTGAGTACCCTTCATCCAGCTTCCCTCAAGTGGCGATGTTTCGCATAAACAAAACCAAACTAGAAGATTGGCATTGGTGTGACTATTTGAATTTTGCAAGCAAACTTTTTGCAAAAACAACCTACTTTTACCATATATGTGTTGACAGTGATGTTAAAGTGACTTAGGGGGATAAAGCATTTTCTGATCTGGAACTCCCTATGGAATCATAGATTCTGGTAACCCTGAAAGTACAGAATGCTGTGGAAAGGAATATATTAGGGTATATCGCTGGTACTTAGCTAGGTTATAGTGATGATACTTTTAAAAGTAAAATATTAGAGGAATGAGGCTGCCCCTGCCACTTCTCCTAGGTGGCCGGTTAATAAAACCGGTAGATAAAACAGTAGCAACAACAACAAAAATAATAAAATAGGGTGATGAGGGCAATTTGGTTTGTCCTAGTTTATACCTGTTGTTGATCACTTAATGTCTCTCAAAAGCATTTGGGTCTAGATGATAAATTACATAGTCACCCTACTAATTCCCCCACCTAAACTTTTTACACCATACGACTGCTTTACGTGGATGGGGCTTCCATTTTTTTAATTCGTGCAGTGTCCTGACAAATAAATAAGACTCTTTGCTTTATTATAGGAAGCCACACTAGACATCACAAACAAGTCTCCATTTTTGGCACTATTTCTGAAGATAGCGCAAACTAAAATAAATTCATTCTCCCAGATGTTACCATCACAAATTGTGCCGACATGACACAACTGTCTTTCCACAAAGAAAGTAAGCCATCAAAAAAAAAAAAAAAAGTAACTAAAATTTAAATTACAGAATAAAAATGTTCAACATTTAAAGTCCAGGGCTGTGTTTACTGAATTTAAGTCAAAATCAGCTTAAATTTCAAAAATGACAACAAAAATCCAGGATGGCTTTTTATTATAGACAGAATTTTTCCCTCTTTTATTTCATCTGCATCAGCTCCAAAAAAAAAAAAAGAAAAAAATAATACATTAGAATAATAAGTAGTTATAACTATATTTTCAGCCTAGCAATTTCTACCCAATTTTCAGCAGTAACGTTTCATTAGAATCAAACATTTTCTAGATGGTTTAAAAACACAATGAAAATCTGGCACTTTGGGAGCTCATGTGAATACAGCTTTAACTTCTTATTTTCAAAGAAAAATGAGATTTAACATAAAAAAAAAAGCATTGTCCCCAAAGATTCTTAAACAAAAAAAAAAAAGGAAACTCAACCTGCTGTACACATTAAATAATTCAAATCAATGATCCTTTTAAGCCCTTAGCAATGCATGAACCAATAGGGGAAAGCAATCTAATACTTCACACATTTAGGGGATTGCATTAGAAAGACTTTTAGTCTGCTTCAGCTTTTATAAATGCAAATGTATGCAGAGCAGACAGACCGGGATCTGTACAATTTAGCAATGATCAAAACTTGTAATTTTTGAAAATGGGACAGATGTCCAGACTAGTTATATTAAGATGCTTCTTATTGAAGAAGAAACCAAACAAACAATCCAATTCTACCTCCTCCTTAAAAAGGAAACAAATAAACAACGCTACCAAAATTAGAATAAGTTGTATATCATCTTGTTTCTTTCATTGATTCTTAGAGTTGAGAGGCAACTCAGGGTAGTGGGATAAATATTTCCAGCATGCATCAGTGCATTACTCATCTTCCTGTCCCCAAAACACAGAAATGGGGGGAAATGTTTCTCCATCCAAGGACCAGCAATAGGCTAAAGGTTAACTTAGAGACCAGCTTTATCCCTGGTTCTATGGTACTACACTCACTTTGCACTACAGACAGGAAAGCAGGCCGGATAGTCTGCAGTCAATAAATATGTGGTGAATGAATGCCACCTTTATCGTTCACTTAAACTTGGTTAATGCTCACTCTCTTCCCATACTTGGAACATCATGATGCCCAAGGTTCATCTGATGATATTGAGTGCCTCGAATATGCTGGGCACTGGGAAAATAAAGAGGAAAACATAGTGTTCATTCTCAAGTAAAGTGGGGAGGACAACAATGTATGATTAGCATGGGGGACTAAGTATGGTAATGAATGTATGTATGAGGTGCATGACAGCTGAGATGAGGGTAGATCAATTCTGACCGGGCCATCCCAAAAGACTTCATTACTATAAACTTTGAGTCTTGAAAAATTACCGGGTGGACATGGGGGGAAAAGCCACCTTCTGGGCTAAATAAGTACAAAGCCACAGAGAGGCAACTGGGAGAATGGGAGGCACTGAAGATTTCATGCATTCAATCAAATCTTCACTGAAGAATGTCTATGCGCTAGGTAAAGTATGAAGTACCAGGGATATGGTCAAAAATAAGATATGGTTCTTGTCACTTTATACTCTAGATGCAAAGAGTATTAACAGAGGAATGACACAATCTATTGTGTTTCAGAACAGCCACTCTGGAGTAAAGGTAGAGGATGATGACATGTAGAAGCCTAATTATGGCTACTGCAATAGCCCAGGTAAGAGATGATAAGGGCCTGAGCTAAGACAGTGACCCTGGGCTAGAGAAAGGATGTCTGTCATGAGATAGACTCAACCAAACATGTCCACATTCAGCCTCTGCTTCATTTTCTGACAGCTCCAGTGGTTACAGGTTCTGTCCTTATACTGAGCTGGAATCAGCCTCACTTCAACTGCCATTTGCTGGCCTAGTTATGTACCCTGGAGAAATTCAGACATGACAGGTCCTCAAATACTGGGTCTGTGTTCATGTTTAATTGGCATAAGTGAAATTCAGTTAAATATTTATATTCATCTAACAAAAAAGCAAAGTTAGGGCATACATTCCAAATGCTCACTAAATTGCTTGCCCAAAAATTCACCTGCAAGAAGACGCGTTTAAGATAAAAGGTGGTTTTTAAAAATCTTTTTTTTTTTTTCAAACTTCAGCTTCATAGACATTTGAAATCTTTCACTTTATAAATTACCCTTCTTGTTCATTGAACAGAATAGGACTTGGCTATTCTCAAGGCACCCAGACCTCTGCTCAATGGCCAGTATTTTCCAGGAACAAGGGGCAGGAGAGCAGGAGAGGTCAGTTGTTAACCTTTCAACAACCCTGCTCTCTGCTCCTTCACCTGAGAAATTCTACCTCCTGAAGCTACCTCTACAGAACTAAGATCCTAAGAATTTTCTTGGATTTCTATTTGTAGTTTTGGAAAGAGTCCTTAAACCCGATCTACATTACTAGGGCAAGATGGTGAATAGAGACATTGATCCCTACCGTCATGGGTCCTGGTCAACCAGAAGTCTGCCTGTGTGGCAGTAATGCTTTTCTATTCAGGAAGGCCAGGGGTTAAAACACTGCTGAGCTTTGTTTGGGAAAATATCATTTAATTGTTTTATTATGCAAGTTTCAAGCATATGTAAAAGTAAAAAGAGTAAAATGAACTCACATATTACCTTATTTTCAGATTCAACATTATCGACATTTCGCCACACTTGCTTCATCTATGCTTTTCTTTCATTCTTCCTCCCTCCCTCACTTCCTTCCTTCCCTTTCTTTTTCCTCTTTCCCACCTTTCCTTTTTCTTCTGTCCTCCCTCCTTTCCTTGCTGTAGTATTTTTAAGCGAATCTCTTACATCATGTTATTCAACCCCTTTATTCCACAGTAACTCTAAAAAATGACCTTTTCTTAAATAGCCACAATACCATTATCACACCCAACCAAATTAATAATAATTCTCTAATATCATCTAATTTCTAGATCTCAGGGAAGTTTTAGAAGTCATAATGCTCGACATTTCTCCTGCTTCTCTAGGGAAGGGCTCTATGCCAAGGATGGCCTTTATTGATTATCGGGAAAATTTTCTTTATACTCTGCTTAAATTCTCATTCTATTACTACATGTTATACCATGCATCATGCTAAATAATTGATCTCCCTTTGCAATGTTTACACATTTCAGATATTTGTATACATTTAGCTTGTTTTTCCTTCGTTTTTGCTTAGCTGAGCTTTACATATTTAATTCTTTCAGTCGTTCCTTACTAATCAATGCTGTCAGCCCCTTAATCATTTTGGAGCTTTTCTTTGAACCTCATCCAGCTGATTTCCATAAGCCCAGTAATGAGTAGCCAGAACCAGATGCTGTGTTCTAAGAGTAGTCTCACCCAAATCGAACCAGTCCCCGTCTCTCCTCTGAATGCTCAATCCCAAACCACAAGAGCCTTGTTTTCTGTCATATTATAACAGAAACAAATGTCTTGTTTTCTGCTTTTATTTCCAGTTATTTTTTGGCATTACAGCATGTGTTTCATTCCTCCCACTAAACATCTGTTCTTCAGATTGCCAGATGTAATATAAACAACATTTTGGAATCAGAGATCTAACTCTGCCACTCTAGCTATGTGACTCTTGGCAAGTCACCTAGTACTCAGTGCCACTTCAAGATCTTCACTAAAATAACAGATACAGACTGATCATTCCTACTTCACAGGATTGTTGGTGGGTTAAGGGGGGTCCATGAAAGGGGGCTTACTAACTTTAGTGGTGTATATGCATGTATGCATGCGTGTGTACTTAGTACACACTAGTACACTTAAAACACAAAAGGTAAACATCAATATTTTCAAGATTTTTTCTATATGCAATCAATAGTCTATTGCACTATTTGATAATCTTTGCTGTCAGGAAATCCTTTAAGCTCAATTCTTCCTACCAAAACAATTTCTTATAAAGCATTTTTGAAACATATACCTTAAATCCATAAACCATGAGAATTTGATTTATTCTTTTACATGTAAATCAGGTATGTGGCATTTGCTTCTGTTTACTAAGTTCTGAGAATCATGCTAAAACACTTTACCTGAATGACCTAATTTAGACTTCATAATTTTATGGTGACACTATTAATATCCCCATTTTACAAATGAGGAAACTGGGGCTCAAAAAAGTAAATTAACTTGCCTAAGGCTAATAGCTGACGATAAGCAGAACTTGGAAAACCCATAACTCCACAGCCCATGCTCTGAACCACAGGCATGATTTAGTATTTGGAATAATAATTGGGAGTGCATAATCGTAGATTAAATTCAACAAACCTACTATACGCCAGACACTTTGGAGAGAGGGGAAAAAGCGTGGTTCTTTCTGTTTGGTCACGGAGGAAGTCAAGGCTGTCAAAAAAGGAATAAGCATGGTGATCATCATTACCAAAGGTAACTAACAATACAAACTACCCAACACCCCCCAAAATGCTACTCTTATACCAAAACTCAGATTTATTACCTTTAAGAAAAACCATTTGATGACTATTGCTAATCATCTTTTCTTCCAATTCCCTGGCCCTCAACTATCTTAACAAATCACTGAATATCATGTTTTCCTTTAAACTGTCCATTTAAACATCCATTATCTGATAATACTCTAGTTCAGAGAGTTTTTATTCCCTCAATCCCAGATTATTGCACCAGACTCAGTTCTAACTGGTCTTTCTGCCCTCTATTTCAGTCCTTGCCACATACCACTGCCAGATTCATCTCCGAAAAGTAAAGCTTCCACACGAATGGTCCCTCCTCTGTGCTTTACTTAATTCTGGCTTTCAAGGCTCCGAACAACATAATGCCAATCTGCCTTTCAAACCACATATTGACACAAATGTTCCTCTCCAAACAGACCGTGCTCCCGTTTCCTGACTGAATGTGCCTCGTCCACCGCCATCTTTGCTAGAACTATTCTCACCCACCCCAACTGCTCTCCTGTAACTCTTTAAGTATTATTTGTGGTTCAAGGCCCTCTTCCTCAATGCAGGTGTCCTGATCACTGTATCGTCTCTCCCCAGCCTCAGGAGCTCAACAGGTGTTTGTAGAAATTAATTATTGCTCCATTAAACATCACCTGCACTTTTTGGCAATACCACTCACTGATACTTAGGTATTGTCTTGCGGCCCTAATCTTTTTATATGTACATTTCTTTGGTTTCCATCTGAAGTAAGTGAAAGCTGCTTAAAGGCCTGGTCTACGTCTTCAAGACTTGTTTTCCCACTCAAAGGCATTCATGACTCTTTGACAACTGATACATTTAAATTATATGGTATAAAATCACC
Organism: Pteropus vampyrus; assembly: GCF_000151845.1. Classification (NCBI taxonomy): domain Eukaryota; kingdom Metazoa; phylum Chordata; class Mammalia; order Chiroptera; family Pteropodidae; genus Pteropus; species Pteropus vampyrus. The sequence continues at coordinate 5,314,224 of NW_011888827.1, forward strand.
TAGTCATCACCTTCAGGTCATATAGCCAATGTGTGAGCTGAAAGACTATTAATGACTTAAGATACCTGGCCTCTAAGGCCTATCCTTACTAATGCATTAATTTGGAGTTGGGAAGTTACTTTTCTATGCCTTAATTTTCTCACCTATAATGGAGGAATTGAAAGTTAAATAATGTCAAAGCACCCTGAATACACGAATGCAAATTTATTAAATGTTTTGCCATTAGTCAATGGAAGAACAGATTATTTTCTAAGGATATAAAATTAGCTACAACGTTACGGTGTTGCAAGTCAGTTAACTTTATCTCACCACTCTTTGGAAATAGAGTTCCATTTCTAGCAGAAACAGTGGACAAAATAACCTCAAAACCCTCACAATTATAAATGCTGAGAAAAAATATTATAGCATTATTTAAGGTGATGCTCCCACTTAGAAAGTAGAAAGCTTCCAGAGAATGTCAGCACCACCCAAAGAATGAGAAAAAGCTGAATAATTTCTTGAGCCCATCAGCTGAGGTTGCAAGGTAAAATAAATTCAGAAAAAACAGGAATTCTTTAACCTCTGGCATAGTATGGAGATGAAAACAAATGATATCATAAGAAATTCTTAAAGGCCAAGAATGAGGGTTTAGAAATTTTGGGAGCCCCAGACACAAAAGAAGTCACTTCCTAGTTTCTAGGCCTAGAAATGCATAAGGCACAAATATTTCTTTAATATTTTGATTAAAATGAAAAACAAAAAAACAGTCGGTACTTAAATACTAAACTCTTGGGAGAAAACGAATTTGTTTTTGCATGAGTCTTGAAATTTTAAGAGCATCTTGATCAGTTTAAGCTGCTTAGGAGAGTTAATATTTTAAAGTTAAAAATGTGAACTATTCATACTCATAAATCTGACAACTATAAAAGGTGAAGAATTATTAGCCAATTTAGTTAGCAAAAATGAAAAATGAAACTAAAATAAAAAAACAGGCCATGAAGATACTTCTACCAAGTATGTACTGCATAAGTAACTCATACAAATGTTTAAAGCAACGATTAAGACATTTATATAAATGAACAGAGTATATGCGAAAGTCACACAAAAGCAAATTCGAGCAATTTCGAACTCCCTTATACTAAGTAAATTAGCAGCGACAACTATAAAACCCTGACTCAAAGCTGTAAACTTTTAGTGAACTGATAATACTCAAATGGTGACACAGTAAAATGTTACAACTCTTTGGGAAAGCAATAAGGCAAATATTAAGAACCATAAAATTGTTCATATTATTCTACTTAATAAACCCACTCCCAGGAATTTATCCTAATAAAATTTAAATAATTTAAGTGTTCAGCGACAGGGTAATGGTTTAAATAAATTGAATATGACTATGATTGAAATAATAATGATAAAAACTAAGTACATCAGGTGAAATGAAAGAAGTCAATTAAAAAGTATAGGTGTCTTAAGACTAATTATATATGAACAAAAGAAGGAAAAAGAGTAATATAAAATTAAAGGTCTGAAGTCACTGGATCAGGATGGTGAGGATTATGAGTAATTTTTCCATTTGGCAAAACTTTCTTCAGTGTTTTCAATATAAAAGACTGGATACCATTTTAAAAAGGTACTTGTCTTTTTGAATAATCTTTTCTGCATTATTAAATTATACATGTCAACTTTTAAGAAACAGAACAGAAATGACCCAGTTGTTCTCGAAAACCTAAATATTCCTCTTTGGACCTTAGCTGGCAATGCATGAAGACATCTCTAACCTGTACCATTCTAACAGACAGATGCGGCCACGGCCACTTTTGGTTGACATAAACTGCAGGGCACTGGATATGAATAAGTAAAATTGTAAACTTCGAATTTACAACTTTGTGTCTTTGATATTTTATGCTAATACTTCAAGACATCAAATTCTTTTCTTTAAAATTTTCTGTCATACTAAAAATTAGTTTTAATATTTTCATTTAAAATATGTTGTCAGTTTTCTACTGAAGCATATAACTTTTTTATATTGACTTTATAATAGGTTTACCACAAATGAAATCATGTTAGTTTACATATTTACATTTTTCAAGTTAGAGGTTAGTAGGCATGTGTTTAAAAGAAGGGCAATCCAAAAAAATTTAAAAACTCCTATTTTATGAAATTTTTAATGATTCTTACTTTTGAAACTATATTGAATAAATATAGCAGGACTTGAACATTTCTATGGCAGTATAATATATTGCTTTCCCACAACAAAAATATGAAGCATCCATTACATATGAAATTTACTATTTTGTAATGTTTCTATGCTTTCAAAATTATGTTAGAGATACACAGACAACTTTCAGTAGGCCATTTGAACGAAAATGTTTCAGAATAACTGTTTTTTAAATATTTAGAGCAGAAGAAATTAGCTGGAAATGCAGGGCAGCTATCTCAACATTTATAAATATCATTTGAAAGAGCAAACTAAAACAATGTCATGGGGATTAATGTCCTATAAAAAGGTATGAATAAGCAGTGAAGAATAGAGAAAAAAATTTTAATTGAAGATACATTCTTTAGGTTACTGTTAAAAAATTATGTCATTTGGTAACTTCGTACAAAGTGGTTGACTATGTTAATAATATCAGGAAAAGATATGCCAAAACATAAGCCATTGGATTGTCCTTTGTGCTAATGGTAGAGGTGAATTTAAACATTTAGTCTTCAATTTACGTCCGTTAGTGGTAGCAGCAATAATTTGGTTCAATTACAAATATTTATTATAAAAGTTTATTAGTGTCCAATATCTAAACAAACACACCTATTACTATATAAATGCAGCCTTATCAAAGAAATGTTAATAATCGTAAACATAAGAAAGTAAAATAATGGCCTTTTCAAACATAAAGAATTTCAATGCAACAGAGCCACCAAGAAGCCAAAATAAAGTCAAAGTGACGCTAATTTACATTCACTTTTATGACACCAAAGAAACAGGTAGCTCATATTTTTCTTCAATGAGAAAATGTGTTCGACTTTTTCACAGGAAAAACTTTGGAGAAATATCAAAATCAGAAAGTTGATTTCCCTGAATCCAATCTAACAACATAATAACATCCTAAAAGAACATTCCATATGACGGCAAAAAACTGAACAACTTCAAGGCTATTTATAATGTATGGCAGTTAAATTGTACAGTATAGAAATTGTAAATGATGGACATTTTTCTTCATGCCAAAAAAAAAAAAAAAAGGAATAGTTGTTTGTCTTTTGCACACAGCTTGTCATTCCGCACACAGGATTCAAATGTCAACCAAAATGTGATGACCCAGTTTTAACATGTCTTAATTATAGCATCTTCTCCCTTTGTCTCGTCTAGAGTTATATATTCACAACTCAAAACTTGTTCATTCGACTCTTCAGGTTTCGATTTTTTAAGTGCCAACTCCGCGGGGAGAAGAGATGAGCAATGCTCAAGAGACTGTGCAATGTCATCAATTGTCCATTTGTCTTCAGGAAGGGCATGCTCTTCTAGTGTGAATGGTCCTTGTTTGGTTCGGGTCAGCTCTAGTACATTGGCACAGGAAGAGAGTTCTACAGCAACAAAAGGCGAAAAGAAAATCCACAAGATAAATGATTCAGTATCTCATAGTCTATTATTTTTCAAATGACAGAACTAAATTCATACCTCTCAAAATCACTCCAAATATAAAATGGTAATAATCTGAGAACCAAGAGCCTTGAGATTAAGAAATGATTAAATAGCAAAATAATATTTAATAACTCACCTTATAAACTGCTTTCAAGTCTATAAGGAACCTGCACACACTTTTCTTATTTCACCCATGAAACAACCCCATGAGGCAACTATTACTCTCACTTCGCAGATGAAGAAATTGGACCTATCCAGTGTCACAACTGCAGCAAATGTCGGAGACAGAACTGCAACCTTCTGGCTGTTTGTAAGACTATGGCTTCTAGTTTTTAAAAAATTTGACTTGTATCAATGAAAATAACTTTTAGATAATCTTTTTTTCTTATTCCTACTTTGAGTTAAAATATTTTGCACTTGAAAAAAATGTTGGTCTTTACATTTATTATTTCCACCTTTGTTTTCTGTTCCTCTGTTTTCCTTTCTCTCCCATTACAAACATTTCACTGCAGCTGCTGAAGCTGATAATTATTGTCAGCCATAAACCTATAATGCTTCTGAAGCTGAAGGCAGCAAGAGTACAGTTCCTAAAGCCTGTACGCAGAGAAATGACAAATAGAAAATTCTCTATTCCCATCAGAAAGGAATATTACTCTCTAAATGATAATTCATAATTCATCTTTATGCTTACCTTTGCCAATGTCACTGACCAAGCTTCTGATATAAAAACCTCCTCCACATTCAACATCTGGAATGTTAACAGTGACATGGTAAATTGCTAACCTCCTATGAAATCCACTTTACATAGAAATGATGCCTCTAAACAAATGTAAAAATGCACTATGCAAACAATCAAGTGATAAAATATTTATGCGCTAAAACATAAATTATTCATCCAGCAGCATATGTGTTTGTGAGATTGAAAAGTCAGAGTGTGGAGAAAGCAAACAGCAGAAACTCATGAACACATTTTAAATTAACTGGCAAGTCACACCACTTTAATACTTCAGCCTTGTTCATTTAATAGGTTTTAAATAGTTAGACATCTAATCTTAGTTATCATGAGCTGTAGATTTTAAAAAATATTTTCTGATATCTACGCCTTGTTCATTTAATAGCTTTTAAGTGGTTCAACATCTCAGCTTTGTTATGAGCTGTAGATTTTAAAAAATATTTTCAAACTTGTACACTCAAATACAACAAACAAACAAACAAACAACCCTTTTGAGGGACAGAAATTATGTTTGGGGTAATATGCTATGCAGAGAGCTCAGAATACTTAAATGTTCTCTTGGAAGTATTCCTAAAGAAAACATAAAATAACGAAAATATACAATGTTCCCAAACTGAATGCATATCTAAACATCTTCATACAGTATAACACAAGTTTGTTGATTGAGAGCAGGACTCTGGATTATTTTTATTCATCCACGAGACATCCTGAATTTCCACACAAAAGGACTACATTCTAGCTGTTTCTAGTCTTATCAAACAAATAAAGCCATTTAGGGAATTAATCAAAACTGACTACCTGGAGATTTTAATTCTTTTTTTTTTTTTTTTCTGTAAGCTCGAGGATGGGGTTCACTGTCGAGATAAAAAAACGAGCACTAGAATCAAAGGCTGGTGTGCTAACATTCTTGCACTATATTTTACTTTGGGGAAAAGACAACTCTTTTGGCCTATCACAACCTCCAGTAAACAAAATTAAGTGCTTAAAGCTTAAGTGCAATCAGAAAATGTTGAGTTTTTCTTACTTTCATAGATAATATCTACTGTGCCGACCCAGCTGCTACATTTTCATGGAATTGGACAAAATCTCTTTTGGTATGTTTTTCTTAACATTTGTCAAACATTTTAGAATCAAGACACTAAAGAAAAAAGTGACTTTTTTCAATTGTACAAAACCACATTCTACAAGAACTTAATACACATCAGATAATATGCCAAAGCACCAAAGTTTCAGAAAAAAGGTTTGGGAAAATTATTTCTAAAAGGGATCTTATTTAGTATGCACTGTGAAATTAAAAGTAGGATGAGTGTAAGGGAGGCCTAAGAATTCATAACTACAGCTCTTATGTGTTCAGGGCTTCAGCTACTACTTTCTGCAACAAGGAGATCATAAAATTTCTAAACAATCAAAACAAACATTTTGGTATTTAAATTTAGTTCAAATGTGGATTATAGATAAATTCAAACTGACAACCTGGCAGAATACATTTCTGCCTCATGCATTATTTCCACATTTTCATGATCTTTAGCAGGAACTTGTAGGTAACAAAGAAAAAAGAAAAAAATCACTCCACTCCTAGATTTCTTGTCCAAAAACTAAAAATGCTTTGTTTTAAAATAACAAGATAATATGAATTATAAAACTGACTATAAACTATCAAATACTAGCCAAATTAAGGGAACAAGTATTCATAAGATAACAAAATACAAAATGTAAAATTCTGAAAATATATACTCCTTACCTACTCTTTTTTGTAGAGATCTAAGATATGTTACTTAGAACTTTATAGTAAAATAATATAATACAACATATGAAACACTCAGCCTATTTAGAAAGGCATTTCTGAAACACCAGCTGTAGGTCTTCTCATTAAATGTGTTATCAAAAAGGTATTAATAAATCTTAACCTTCCTTAAATTCAAAAATTTAAAACTCTCCAATATCCTAGGGATCCATCAAAATTACACAAAAGTAGCCAAATACAAAATAAAGGTACATGTAAATACAAATGATTTTGATTTTCTCCATCTTACCTAATGTGAAAAATGGTGGCTGGAATTTTTGAAGGGAGAGACTGTATACGGTAACTGGCCTGGCAGGTTTTGCTTCTACTGCTTCACCTCTCTTCATCAAAGTCGAAAGTCTCTGTCCATCCTTCTTTAATGCAGAATAGCTTACAAGATAAGAGAGGGAGAGAAGAATTAAGAAAGAATGAGAGAATAATACTACAGCAGGGAAAGGATGACTAGAAGCCTTTTCCATTAAAAATCCTTCTAAAAAATGAACTAGTTTTTTTCTTTTAATCTACTCCACAATTGTGTCAAGAATAGAGTCTCTAGGTATCTTTGAGGCTAATATAATATAGCTAGATCAAACACCCAGTAAGCAACCTTACCAGCTTTATTCTTTAACCATCTTCCTAGAGATGGTCTATTCTGGTCTTCCTTCACTAGCCCACATTCTGGGTTAGGGGCATGAGGCCTCTGGTCACAATGATCTCAGCTACATTTCCTTGAAATAATTTCCATTCCAATAATATTCACATTTTCATATAAAAGTTACTAAACTGTTTCTCTAAAGCAAATAAGCAAATAATATACCTATCAGATTTTAGCTTTGTGTGATAAAATTTTATTAGACTACAAAATCCTTAGAACAATCACAGAGAAGAAAATTCTATAACGGTTCTTATAAAGATGTTTATTTAAATAATGATCTAAAACAATGCTTATTCATATCCTGCTAAAGTGTTTAAATTTTTTCATTTGAGGCAAAATTATGAAGAAACATTTCCCCATAGCTATTTCAGTTTTAAAAAAATATATTCTTTTAATACAAAAGAAATATTAAATTCTAAAAGAACTGTCAGTAACTTACCCTGACACATCTTATAGCCATTGAAAAAGAAAAAGATGATTTGTTTGAAATGGTGATGTGCACAAAAAACATGGGTAAGGGGTAAATCAATATTCTTATACTTTTAATAAACAGTAACTTTCATTTGTTGCAGAGAATTGTGAAGCGTATGATTCTGGTCCTAGCTGGACTCTGAATTACAACTTGTACCAGACTGAACCGGTCCCTTCACAGCAATTCTGGGAAAAGCGACATCTCTGTGTTCCAGAACTACCCCGATGTCTGTCTGGAGATGGAATCAGAAAAACTGATAAAGACCAGAAGAGCACAGGTGTGAGGCTGTGGCAATATCCGGGACAGAGCGGACCACATCTCACTACCTCTTAGAGAGTGTGAGAAGCTCTGCATCCTGTCCAAATCAGGCTCATTTTTACTTGAACATTTGCTATGTCAGATTTAAAATCTGCCTCTCCATACATTTTTTTTCATTAAAGTGATGTTAATCTTTAACAAATAAAACTAAACTTTTATTGAAATTCAATAATTGAACTTACAGGGGAGGTACCTGCATTATATTCCCAGTAAATTTCTGTAAAATGCCTTCAATATCTTCTTGAGTTATTTTATCTGCCAAAAATGAAAAAAAAAAAAAAAGACACTAAAACAACCACAAAAGTACATGTGCTATATTTTTACAGCACTGAAAGCTGTGAAAATTCATTAA
>NW_011888827.1:5322857-5377383 GCF_000151845.1 Pteropus vampyrus
CTCTGCATCCTGTCCAAATCAGGCTCATTTTTACTTGAACATTTGCTATGTCAGATTTAAAATCTGCCTCTCCATACATTTTTTTCATTAAAGTGATGTTAATCTTTAAAAAATAAAACTAAACTTTTATTGAAATTCAATAATTGAACTTACAGGGGAGGTACTTGCATTATATTCCCAGTAAATTTCTGTAAAATGCCTTCAATATCTTCTTGAGTTATTTTATCTGCCAAAAATGAAAAAAAAAAAAAAGACACTAAAACAACCACAGAAGTACATGTGCTATATTTTTACAGCACTGAAAGCTGTGAAAATTCATTAAAATTTTTTTCTGACAAAGTATATACTATAGTATATGTTTTATAGGCCAAATTCTATCTTGAGATGAATAAAATATTCATTAATGAAATAAAAGGAGAAAAAAGTCTTATATTGGTCTAATATTAAGACTATATTTCCTTTCTTCAATTTTTCCTCCAATAATCGGTTCAATCATCTTATATGCACATAGCTGGTTCTTACTATGGCCTTTAGAAGACCTGAGAAAAATGTTGCATTAGCTATTAAAATAGTCCTGCAGGGATCAAAAATGAGTGATCAGAAAGCAGAAAAAACCCTGTAAGTTCTAAGTTTCTCCAGGCCTCAAATATTGTAAATAACTCAATGCACTATTTAAGATTATCTAGTATTAAGCACATTTAAAATTTTACCTGATAGATTTCAAAACTGTTCTATGGTATGGTATAAATTTTACACTCACATTCAATTTTGTCCCCAAGCAAAGCTGTATTTATCTGTCTCCTTCTCTCCTTTTACTGCTCTTGAATTTTTTCTGTTCTTTTAAGTGAACAGTCAGTCAGGAGTCTGGCTCAAAAATAAGTCCGTGCAAAAAAGAGAGTATACGTAGCAAAGATTTTACCATGATTACTAAGCATTTTTGTAAGCAATGATTTTAGAAAATTTGAATGGAGACATATAAATAAAGCTTCTACTATCTGTCGCTTAGTTGTGTTTTCAGCTTCTGTTTGATACTATTTCAAACACAATGATGCAATATTAATATTCAGTTCTATAATTTTAACAACTGAAAATTATAACACTAAAAGTCAATATTTGGGATTTTATACTTACAGATGACTATACATGTTCAACAATAAACCAAATTATGTAGATATTCTATAACTTGTTTAGGTCACAGTTAATGGAAAGAAATTACAGTGCTGCTTTTTCACTTTGTAGGAAATTTATTTAAACTATTATTTGAGTATATACATGTTACATTTGATTTTATTTGAATAATATTAACAAAAACTAATTAATATACTTTGAATTACTGTTCTAACATCAGAATAAAAATTAGAAGACAGCATGGAACATTGTGTCCAGATTTCAATACCGACACAGCAAGACTGTCTTAACTTCACTGTGACCTTGATCCTTACAAGTGAAACAAGAACAAAAGACTAGAATTTAGACTCAAACAGATAAGAGCTACAGAACTGAAAAGAATTTCTCCAGCACCTCGCTGCTCCAAAAAGGCAGATCTCAGATGGCTATTCTGTTCATATTGTTTTTCAAACAAATGTACCTCACAATACAGATGAGGATTTTTTCCACAAAAAATTTTACTGTACTGCAACATTAAAACATAATTATACCTTAGTTATGTAAAACTTCCCAATCTAGACAATCAATTCTACCATCATGCTGGCAATTGCTAAAAGAAACGCTACTGTTGATAAAATTGCAAGAGTTCATAACTTAACACATTTAAAAAATAAGACCAAACAGCTGTCTCCTGCTAGTGGTCTCCTTACTGACATTCCTGCCAATGTGTATTCTTTTGTCCTGCTTTGATGGCTTTCTTTTAATGATATTCCCCTACACAAGATGACAAGATGTGCTCTTCCTCATTTCACATCTGCCACGATGTCTCTTTCTCTGACTTAACATCTCAGGCATATATAGTATGTGTCGTTCACATACAATTTTAAACTGTTACCTACTACATATCTACAGGTATTATCTCACCAATGAAATTCTAAGCTCCTTAAGGTAGATAGCTTTTCTTCTTATATAATGTACACAATTACGATGGCACTCAAGACATTCTTGCTGAATTTAATTTGCTGAGGAATAATAGATCTCAAGGTCTAAAGGGCATTCAGTGACCTAGGCCAATTATTCATCTGATGTTTAAATCACCAGACAGAAAGCCTATGCAGCAAGTTATTTTACAATAAAAGTGAATATAATATTTTAGAATAAAAGAGAATATAATAAATATCATAAACATATTCACTACATGAGCGTGTAGTGAAGCATGCTGGCTATACCTAAAACATAAGTCCAATTCGAATAAAAATAACTGTCCCTATGATATAAGAATATACTCTACCTCCATAGGATTTAAAAAGAAATGGAGAATAAAATCTCCAAAGCAAGTATATGCAATAACTAGACAAAAGAATTAAATTTGATAAAAGAAGATGGGTATAATACAAGTACCATAAGATTTGGGTAATTATTCTTTGTTTATCAAATTAATAAACCAATGAGATGGTATTCATTTGAAATTAATTTTTTAAAGTCATTCTCATAAAATATATACGAGATCATGTTACACGTTATCTGTTTAAAATTTTTGACTCTTCCAATGAACTGAGAACATGTTACTAGACAAGGTCTGCCATCATAAGCAGCTGTTTAATTGGGAAAAAAAGTATATAATAAACAACTGTTTTCAAACATTAGACAACAGGCTACAAGCACTGTAATTCCTGAAAGAAGGGAAAGAAACAAGGCAAGGCCCACAATCACGTGCTTGGGCTTGGAGGTGCTTTCTGAACTGTGGTACAGGGCGGGGCATCCCAAACAAAGCACTGTGATCTCACTGAACAGAAATCAGACTTTGAGGAAGCAGCAGCAGCTGGGACTTGAGAGAACTACATAGAGGGAGGTCTATAGGGGTCCACTTGAGACATTACCTAAATTCCAAGCTGCGTGTGTATACAGTGAGTCACCACAAAATTAAAGACTGCTACCAAGCTCGTACAAGGCTGAAAGATGTTTGAATTTCAACCATTCGGAATGAAAAAACTCTGCTGAATACCTGAGGCATACACGACAGAGACTCCAGAAAAGCCATGTGGTAGGAATAAGGCTAATTGAGACCTGGAAAACAGTCTACTTCGGACCCACCCTAACAAGAAATCAACACAAAAGCGACTAGAATTCACAAGTGAGTTTCGCACTATTGAAAGACATAAGACCAATATGCAAAAATCAAATCCACTTCTGTATACTAGCAATGAACTATCAGAAATGGAATGTTTTATAAATCCAATTTATGATGCTATTACAAGCATCAAAAGAAGTGAAAGACCTGATTACTGTAAAAAGAAGTGAAGGATATGTATACTGAAAACGATGAAAAATAAGTCTCTATTTTTGCAACTTATCCTCTAAGTTTGATAGTATTTCAAAGTCAAAAGGTCATAAAAGAATTTTATGGACAACTTTATACCAGTAAGTTTAAAAATTTAGATGAAATGAACAAATTCACGGGGGAAAATTATCTATAACGACACAATAAATTAAAAAAAAAACCATTAAGTTCTATAGTAAAGAAATCTAATCCATGATTAAAAATCTTCCTAACAAAGAAAACTCCGAATGTCTACCAGTAAATTACACCAAACAATAGAAAAAGAAATAATGCAAATCTGGCACAATTTTTCCAGAGAACAGAAAAAAAACAGAGAATACTCCCCAACCCACTTCATAAGGTCAGTACAACTTTGATATCAAAATCAGTCAAGGACACTAAGAGAAAGGAAAAGTTCAGGCTAATTTCACTCACAGACAAAAGACGCAAAAATCCTACACTAAATATCAGCAAACGAAATCCAATAATTTATATAAAGGATAACATATCATAATCAATTTGGGCTTATTCCAGAAATGGAATATTAATTTCATATTTGAATAAGGAGAAAAATCAATACATATAGAATATCTGATACAATTCAATGTCTGCTCATGATTAAGGGAAAAAACAACAGCAAATTAGGTTTAGAAGGTGACTTCTTTGATAAGAAAGGTATAAAAAAAACTATAAACCTATAAGAAATAAGGTAAGAAGACTTGCTCTTTCAGATATCAAGACTTATTCTAAAACTATAGCAATAAATGTAGTTTGGTATTAATAGAACAACAGACACACAGACCAATGAAACAAAACAGATTCCAAACAGACCCAGGCCTACATGGTACTTGACCTGTGACCTAGGAGGCAGTGTGGTGGGAAAAAGTGCTGGGCCCACTGGAGAGCCATATACAAAAAAAAAAAAAAATGGTAGATTGTAGATGTAATTTGAAAGCAAAGCAATAAAGCTTCTAGAATATAACAAAATATCTTCATGCTTTTGGGGTAGGAAAGGTTATTTAAAACAGGGTACCAAAAGGACTAACCATAAAGGAAAAGATTTGATAAACTGGACTAAATTAAAACTAAGAACTTCTGTTTTCCAAAGATACAATTAAGAGTTAAAAGACAAGCCACAGAGTAGGAGACTATATTTACAACACATATGACCAAAAGAAGAGCACCTATCTAGAGTAAAGATCTTATACTAATCAATATAGTTTTTAAAACGCAATTCAATAGGGAAAGAAAAAAAACTAAATCCAAAAAATTGGCAAAAGACCTGGTCAATACACAAAAGAAGATGAGTAAAGAGCCAAAAACATGTCATAAAGTGCTAAATCTCAGTAATCAATTTAGAACCACTACACATTTACCAGAATGGACAAAATTAAAAACAGTGTTATTACCATGTGTTGCCAAGGATGTAAAGCAAATGGAACACTTATTTATTGCTGGTAGAAATGCAAACATTATATAAATACTTTGAGAACTGTTGATTCCTAGTATAGTAAAATACACACTTACCCTATGACTCAGCTATTCCACTTGGATATACTGTATCCGAGAGAAATGATCTACCAAAAGACATGTACAAAACACACATACAAGTTCCATTCATAAAGTCTATCATCCCAAAAGTCTATCAACAGAAGAATGTGTGTGTGTGTGTGTGTGTGTGTACATACACACACATATATATACACACATATCATATATACATATGTATTTTTTCACACATTTGTGAAGTGGCATGATACACAGTGACAAAAAAAAAAGTCCAAAATACTGACACATGTAACAAAGTAGATGAATCTCACAAATCTAGACATGAATCCATATTATTTAACTCCATTTATAGCAAGTTCAAAAGGAGGCAAAACTATACTATTGTTTTAACATAAATAAATAAGGTTACAAATTACACAATACAGAGTAGTTTTTTAAAATTCCAAAATGCTTAAGGGTAGGAAGAAAATGTATGTTTAAGTATTTTCGTCACCCTTGTCCTCTTCTATCTAGCACCCTCTACTCAATGAAGTCTATCTTCACGCAACCAGCTTTAAAACCCCAAAACCTAGGTCATGGTTGACAAGCTCCTCTCCCTCCCTACCCAACCCCATCGGCAAGTCTCACCAATTTCACTTCTTCGCCACACTTCTGATCGTGTACGCACTGGCATATACTTTAGCATACTCTGGAAGTCTCTGATATTGTCCTATTGCGCAGTGTCTCTTTAAACTTAAAAACCTTTTGGCTAAAGATTAGGGTTGGGTTTCCATTAAGTGAGGGTATGCTATAATAATAATTTCAAGGATAATTCAACATCTATTTTTAAAATAAAAGATAAAATAAATCGGTGATTTTTTTCTTTTGAGTATGTTGCTTGATTAATCAAGTAAGATATTAGGCTACATATAAATTCATATTAACAGGTCAAGTAAAGCTACTATGAACAAGGAAAAGACTGGTCTCAATTACAGGGGCAATATGAAATACATAGCAAGGGCACTCAGCACAAAACTCAGGGAAGCCAGATGCTGAATTGCCCATAATAGGTTAGAATATAAATTAAGAAGAGATGACATTAAACACAGGCAAAAACAAACAAACAAACAAACAAACAAAAAAACCCAGAAAGCTTACAAATAATTCCCAGGCGATGACATAATAATGTAGATGAACTGACTGCACAAAAATGCAACTGCTGAATTATAAATAGCATGAGTACTGTGAGAGTTGCTAGGAAACCATTTCATTTATCTATCCCTTCTTAAAGTAGTGAAAAAAGGAACAGTAGAAAAATTAAGATGGGCCCTAGTAAGTTCTGTTTTACTTCCAGAGAAATAGCTTTCCCTTTGTCGTATCTCTTTACATACTCCAAAAGCAAAGAAATGTGATTAGTTTTGAAACACTAAACCTGGTACATTTATTTCAATAGCTAAGAAGTAATTGTAAAATAAACAAACAAACAATGGCAAGCTACAGGTAAAAATCTAACAAGAGAGTCTCTCTACTTTGTTTCTCATTTATGAGGAAAAATGCCCTAAATCCTAGCCGCACATATTTTTTGGTAAGGGAATTATTTGGAAGAATTCTAAACACTAAAAAAACTGACTATAGGAAAAGAGGCAATTATAATAAATCTTTATTAACAAATTCATATCAAATAAACAACAATGTGATAAACCATTTCCAATCTTATTAATGTAAAGAAATATACTGAAAACTAAAGTCATTGGTAATATCAAGTAAGAGATTTTAAAATTCTGAATTCCCAGAAGCGTTCTCTAAATGTTAAAAAAGAGGAGTATATTAGGTGAACTTCATACCATAAGGTTTTTCTTCTGTTACTTTCCCTGTAGAATCTAGCGTGTCAGTAGCTTTCCCCAGTTCTCCGATGGCAATATACCTCTAGAGGAAGAGAAACGAGAAATATAGGCCATAAGGTAAAGAAAAACTGTTAACCACATCTTGAAGTTCATACAGAATTTTACTAATACTACCAACTTGATACAAAATAAGGGCAAAAATGATAGACTGCAAGTGCTTTGTTAGTTTTTGATATATGGGAAGCAACGTATAAATTGAAGAACATTCACAAACTTCCCACACCATCCAACGTGATAAAGACAAGCCTGATTTTATTGATAATTAAGGCTTATAAGCATAATGTTATTGCAAACAAATTTCTAAAGCCAATGTTGATTTTGAAGGAAAAAATTAAATATATTTATGAGTAGAGAGAATGGTACAATAAACCCCTACACAATCATCATAAGATTCAACAATTTTACCACACATATAATTAAAATTAATTTTAAATTAAATCAATTTACAACTTCTCATGTGAAATACTAAAACTAATCTTTATAAGTTGATTATGCATTTAAATGAAAGCTAAATATGTAGGTCTCTGAAAAGAAAAATGTCACTTCTAAGAACTGATCATTATTCACAAGTAAAAATTAGATCATTCTTAGTTAACTTAGGATTGTTTCGTTTCTCATCTTAGGGCACACTGTACTACATATTCTTTATACTCCTCTCATTTGGTCAAATTCAAATTTTATTCGGAATATCACATGAAATAGTGAGAAAAATACAAGGAATACAATTCCCACTAAAAATAATCTGTAGCTATGTGAGCAAAGAGGAAGCTCAAATATGAGTTTATTAATGAGAAGCTTATTATGCTAGTAAAAGGACCAGAGACAAAAATTTAAAAAAATTAAAACTTCAAATTATCACAAGCAAGCAGACATTTTATGCCAGCTTTGGTGCCCTTTAATGAAATCATCTTCTATGATACAGCTCAGAATTTTTTTTTTTTTTAACAAATACAATACAGAAGAAAATGTTCCAATGCATTCGATTTAACTTTTAAATTTTTTCATTAAATTGACAAAAACTAGCTTCTTGTAACTAAACATTCAGTCTCATCACCTGAAATGCCCCACTCCTGCTTCTGCATTTTGGAACAATGAACCTTGGTGAAGCGTACCACAGGGAGAAGCACAGCAGGGTGAGTGGGAAGAGCACAGGCTCAAAGGTTTGAATCCTCACTCCACCACAACGGGTAAAGTAGGTTAAGTTAGTCTTTCCTGCTGGAGCCTCGCTTCCTTTATCTTAAAATGGGGATAATAACAGTACCTCCTGAAAAGAAGCAGAGTTAGAACAACAGTACCTGGCCCTGATAAGCAATGGAAAACAATACTATTATCGTTACTATTATTTAAAAAAATGATTCACAGTTAACAGTGCTTAGAGTGACTCATCTGGTTCCTGTGAGTTTCCATAAGGAACAGTAAACTGACAAAATGCTCTCTCAGATTTCTGTCTTAATAATCTGTCTAATTCCATAAGAAAAATACAATGCAGTCATGTAGCATACTGTGCCTTGAATGCATCTGCACTATTCTGCTATGTAACGAGTTTTAACCAGGAACATTAAAATGCTTTCCAAGTATGAATGCTCATTCTAGTCTCTGCACTGTGGATGTCCCAAACATTGGCACACAGTACTTCCCCGGCCTTGAGCTCCCTCTTCTCTGAGGCTCAAATCTGTTCATTTCTCAAAGCTTTCCCATTAATCCACCCCAACTCCCAACCACCCATCCCCACAGCATAGCTAAGAGCAGGTGTTCAGTTCAAGTTTCTCACATAAAAAGAATGAAGGCCTATATCGAATTCACACAGATGTTCATTGTTTTCCATGTACATTTTGTATATTGATTTGGATCTTCCCAAATTATAAACTGTTACTTTAGATTTTGCGTTGTTGTTCTATTGTTCCTTACTCAAAGTTCTATCTACATGCTGAAGAAGTTACTATGTGTGCGATTTTTCAAATTTTCACCACAGTTTTGGACTTCCAGATTGTACCTGCCAAGTTACAAATCATTCCAGATTCTGCAGCTATGCTGAATCTGGCTACATGCTGGATTCTTTATAGAGGAAATAATACCTAAACCAGCAGTTCTCAAACACTGTGGTTTCAGAACCCCTATACACGGTTGAAAGTTACTGAGAGACCCTGGCACAATTTTTAAATATGGGTTCTGTCAACATTTATTGCATTAGAAATTAAAACTGAAAAATGTTTAAAACACTCATACACATGGACACATTCCTTTAGCCATCAGAGCCATATCATTGCTGATCAGGTAATCTCTGAAAAACTCCACTGTGTTCTTGTAAGATTGCAGGTAAAAAAGGCAAAGCTATAAGAACAGTTTGGACTTCAACGGACCCCCTGAAACAGCCTCAGGAGTCTCTGGACCATACTTTGTGAATTACTGACATAAATCAAAGCTGATTTCTAGTTTTCCTTTGCCTTGGCATCTAGCAATAATTATGTTTCGATTCAGTTGAATGACCCACAAACTATTTAGGAAAATCCATCTAGACACTTAAGCCTTCAGCTGAAACAAAGCGTCACCACCAAGAAGAAAAAAGACATAGGAATGCACATTCACAACCCTATCATTTTATCTTATGGGTCTCAAGTATTTTTCACTGGTTTACATTCTACACAGAGATAGGGTTTTAGACTTGTTTATTCTCCATTATGTATATCTGGGAATTATGAATTCTATTAATGTATTCATTACAACAAAATTCCACTATAGCAAAATAAACGGAAGTTCTATAGAATTTTTAAGAAAGTTGCCATCGAACTGTGTGCTCTTCAGGTTTCTCAATGATACTGATATTAATCTACTCCCTACTTCATTATCTTCAAGCTCCTTGAACCCCAAAGCAGATATTAACTAGATAACTTTAAAAGCAAATTGGTTCTGTACTATTCAGGAGAAAGAAAAATGTTTGTATTACAGAAAGTGTACATAGTCATGTCCATCTCCACTAGGCAACCGCTTTTTCCAAAGTTTGATTTTGAAAGCTTGTGATTCAAAGTTTCATAATCAAACAAAGGGATATTATTTTTAACGAGGAAGAACATTTTTTTAAAGAACCTACTATATCAAAACTGTGTGGCTTCGAATGTCATTAAAAAGGAGTAGCTTTGTACAATTCATAAGTGTAAGCCCTTCAAATTTTTCAATATAACACTTATGAAATGTATGAATATTAGCTGAGTATAAAGAAAAGACAGAAATTGGACTAACCTCTGGAGAAAGTGGATTAGAAATGCTCAAATCTTAGAGAGTTGGCTAAGTTTCACAGGAGCATTAAAGTCACACTTCAGAGTTGGCACTGACCGGTTACCCTAAAAATGTTACTATGGACTGTATACTATATAAAAAGGTTACTGTCCTGGGAGCACATCCAGGGCGGAAGTCTGTATACCCCAAACGATAACATTTGTTCAACTATTGGAGGGGATACGAAGCTGCTCTCTGGGGAAATGTTGGTTTTACCTTCAGGTACTACTATGGTATATCTGGATATAGCAGAGTAGCCTTATATCTGGAAAACGCTAGTTACAGTCTTCATATGGCATCAGTGATTTCATAATCTAACACTGACCTTTCCATCTGCTCATCAGGTTCCTAAAGTATACATAAGTAACCAACTTTAATCAGCAATATAGACAGCTGATAAATATTCCAAAACCTCATCAAAATCTGTTACTTCAAAGTACATCTGCTACCCAGCTTCTGCTCAAAGACTGGCTCTCAGAAAGTATAATTCAGAGAAGAGAGTAGAGGGGCTATGCATCCATTGCTGCCTTTCAGGTAATCTACATTCCATACTTAGATCAAGTTAGGTCAAAAGGACACATTAGTCTAACTTCTCTCAGAATCATTTTACTCAAGTTATATTGCATATAGATCTCCATCTGTTGTAAAATTACTTTTGAGAACCACCATCTATCATTCAACACTCCTTACTGTAAGAAATTTCCTTCTGATTTTAATGCCCAGAGAAACTGTCTCTCCTTTAAAAAACTGGCATGCTCCCTCTTTCTTATGAGTGCAATGCCATGCGTAGGCCACCAGAAATCACAGATAGGAATGAAATGAGCTGTATTCAAGATTTCCAACAGAACTTGCTTGGATAAAATAAATGTCAGGTGTCTATGGAACATGTAGAGAGATCCAACAGGACTCAAACTCAGAAGAGATTTGAGGATAGGCGAAATACTTAGGAAGAGTAATAACAGCGTTTATTGGGCAACTCCTGTACACAAGGCACTGTACAGAAAACCTACGTTTTTTTTTTTAGAGACATTGTACATTTACCAAAACAGAATACAGTGAAAAAAAGCTAATGATAAGAGAAATGTGATCACTGGCAGGGCAAAGCTTTCCTTCTACAAGAGAGAAAGCTAATGAAGAAGACAAGGAAAGCCTCTCCTCTTAAATCTTACTCTGATCTGAATGGAAAAGAATGTGAAAAAGGAGTTGAGTGGCATGAATAATCTCTGGTCTTCAAAAGGAAGCAAAATAATCTATTAGCCTAAAGATTTTATTGAAACGGTCAGCACTGCACCCATTAATTGATAGTGGTTGTATAAAGCAGCATTATGATGAACAGGATTCTAAGGATGTTCATTGGTTCAATAGGAAAGTGTTAGGCCATGTTTAATTAGCAACATCTCTAATTAGGGCTGTAATGAGGGAAGGGTGAATGGCTGTAACATGAATATCAAATATCTGCCATCCTAGAAGTAAACATTTCTGCTCTTGCAGTAACTCTACCCTACACATATAAATCTAATTTTCTGTGATGCAAATGAAAAATCACCTCTAAAAGTAGGACGTAGAGAAAGAGTAAACATTAAGTCAAATGGTAGGTCTGTGTCCAGTTAGTAGGCTGCAGGCATCAATTCATTTTTTAATGAAATAGAAGGAAAAATATCAAGATTATGTTGTTAGAGTTGTTTGATAAAATTTTTGATTTTTAAACATGTATGTGTATACAGGGTCATGATATAAAATGAATTTCTTACTACGGGTTTTGGTCAAGTTTTAAAAGCCACTAGATAAGAAAATCTCTAAGATTTCTTCCAATGCTAAAAACAATAACTATTTTTAAAAATTCATTAGCAGTTTTAACGACTTTTGATAAAAATGTAATCTTCAACATAGTTAAAACTAAAATTTAAATGAATTTTTCAACAAATACATAATCTAAAACTAAAAGTATAGACAATACAAATAACTAATGAGATAATAATCTTATTTTTGAAATGTGAAGCATCCAAGAACTAGGTTTCTGAAATAAGATGTGCCTGAGATTTTCTATTTAAG
This sequence comes from Pteropus vampyrus, assembly GCF_000151845.1. Taxonomy (NCBI): domain Eukaryota; kingdom Metazoa; phylum Chordata; class Mammalia; order Chiroptera; family Pteropodidae; genus Pteropus; species Pteropus vampyrus. The sequence continues at coordinate 5,335,002 of NW_011888827.1, forward strand.
ACGTTAGTGATTTCACTGTGTGACATTCAGCTTTCTTAGCTAAATACCAAAATGATTTATGATAAAGCTTAAGTCAGAGCCAATGATGTATTTACATTTTCAGTCATCATATTTCTAGAAATATGCTTGGAATTTACATGTAAAACCTTTCAATAATATACAATGTGTTTTATGTATTTGTGGTTGGGGGTGAAGGGGTGAATAGTAAATAATCCAATGAACCCAGCATGTTTTATCTTGGGAAAAGCCAAACAAATTCCTTAATGTAACTATATCTTTTTTGTTATTATAAAAAGTCATTGATTTATTGTAAAGATTTTGGAAAATACCAAATAATGTTTAAAAAGAAAACAGAAATCATCCATAATCCTATATCAAAATTACCATTGCTTGTATTTTGGAGTTAAGAAACAATATTAAGCAACTGGCAAATATCATGTTTCAGAAAGCAATTCTAACTGTGTGTGTCAGTATTTAAGCACAATGTACAAATTTACTATAAAAGTCAAACTCATCCAAATACAATTTTTGTATTCTGTAATTTTTCAACACCAACATTCTGAAGACTGCAACACTGAAACTTTTCCATTTATCTAAGGCATCAGGATCCTTTCCAACTGAAAGACACAGGTTTTAGGCCAGTTAACCAAAATGTGATGTCAAAGACACTGTGCCTTCTGGGGCTTTTTATTTTAAGAAAAGCTTACTTAGACCACTGTCACTCAGAATGTGGTCCAAGGGACAGTATTCATGACAAGATAAGTTCAGAAAATGAGGATGTTTAAAAGTTTTTCAGAAATTTGATGCTGTCATAACATTTTACAGAAGTCATCAATTGATCTGCAATGAACTGAAAAACTTTTAAAATGGTCTTTGACTACATTTTTTAAAAAAGAAACAATTTAGACAGAAATCACTATAACAAGTATATTCATTCCATTTGAGCAAGGGTTTTAAAACAAAAAGTTTAGCCTAGGGACGTGCTGAAATTCTTCTCTACTTAATGGCATATTAATCTTCCTCCCAGAGGCATTTTCACCGGCCCCTAGCCCCAACTATTATAACCCAGTTACTAATTAGAATACAGATGTTATTATCTCTTTTAGAGCTGGAAGAGACCCTAGAGAGGATCAAATCACTTTTCCTAAGGAAAAACTGAGAGGCCCAGAAAGGTTAACCACTTTGACATCTTGTTTCAGTGTTCCTTCCACCCTCTTCCTCACGAGGGTTACTCACTGAATGCCTGAAGGGATCCACAGGTTTAAGCCCTCCCGTTTCTGTATGACCCCTCCTTTCTCTTTTCCAGCATCTCTAAAAGTGCCTTTGAATTTAGTCAAGGCTACCCTCATAGATGAATGATGTAACTCATCATTTAAAGAAGCCCAATTCTTTACTTTAGCAAAATTTGTAACCACTGTTTTTTTGTTGTTGTTGTTGAAAAGTGCATGGTTTACAAAATGGTATTGTTTCTATAAAAATTCCAAGGTTTAAAAAAATCTGCTAACAGAATGGATGATCTATAAGTTCCTTTTCATCTAAGAAATATAATTACATAAAAAACTAAATATAATTTTTAAAAAGTTATGGCACCTCAGTTTTTGCTTCTATAAGTCAAATTTTTTTCTTATAGTCTCAATATTCTGATTCTCAGATATCATTATTAAAGACATTGTGATAAACACTCAGGACTGATATTCATTCATGCAATTTATATAGTTTATTTTTTTAACTGAGAAAATCTAAAACATGGTCATTAAGAAAAACATTCAAGAAAAAAAGCAGAACTATGTCAGTAATCTTACCTTGGACCCTGACAACATACTGGTCAACATTTTTGTTCCCCTTCCAATTCCAACCACTACAAATCAAAGAAAGAAATATTAGGACACTCTATTCTGAAAAGTAGGTTTTTAAAATATCTACATATTTTGGTCATAATATCCTGGCATATGTAATGTAAAATTGGAAAGCACATATATTTAGCATGATTTTAGGGCTCCCATCATTCCATCAGCTAAACCTGTCATGCCACTAAGAAATTCTGAGGAGGGGATGGGAGAGAGACTTTTTTTCTTTCTCAAAGACTAAAACATGGTAGAAACCTCGACCTAGTCGATTAGGTAATAAAAAAATTTTAGAAAAATCTCAAAGGATTCACTGGAATTTTATATGGGCATCAGTGAAAAGTACATGTACAATTAACCATGGTATGATAAAGTCTTTTGAGAGAGTTCATTATTAAACAAAGCAAAAGCCATCATAAGCCATCATCACAGCTAATGAACCATTTAAAGATGATTAGTGCCCAGCAGTATACGATCAACAAAACAGAAACATAACAGATCAAGCCAACACAAAGAAGAATACAGGGTAAATGAAAGCCTGGAGAATGTACGTTCACACAGACGGTATATAAAGTACAATGACCCAACTGTCTCTTCAATGTCAAACATTATTTACCCTGTGAAAACACATTTCACCAGGTGGGGATGAGAGCACGTAATCATTTCTTCACTATACAGCAAGCAAATTTTTCTAAGAATTGAGGTATTTCTCATCAATGTATAAAATTTTATAAAAGGACACATATAACTACAATTCACAATTACAAGAAGAAACAAGGAGAAACGATTGGCAAGCTGAGTTATCATGAATATTTATAGCAGACATCACTCCCTGAGTTTACTATGTGTCAAATTCCACTCTAAATGCTTTCCATTCATTAGCTCATTTAATCCTTATAACAACCCTAAAAGATAATTATCCCTACTTTACAGATGAAAAATTGAAGCATAGAGAGGCTAAGAACTTTGCCCAGCATCTCACTAGTAGTTAAAACTGAGACACAGACCCCTTCCCTTTTCGTTCTCCTTGCCACCTTGCTCACTGCCACCAGCCTATCCGCCTAAACCACTGCAAACCCAACTTTTCCACATTCTACCCCTTCCTCTCCAAAATCATGCCATTTGATAACCACTTCTGAAAACCTATATTGTATACTACAAAGCCCTCCGACAATCTTCAATAGCGCCAAAAGGCCTACAGTGCCAGTTCCTTCGTAAAGTATTCAAAGTCCACTTGCTGAAACCCAGCTCGAATCCCAACTCCTTCGTAAATCTATCCCAAATCTAAGCTTCTATGATAGAGTCATGTTAGTTTAAGGACTAAGATAAAAAACTGTCTGCCTTCAGTATCCTCTTCAAATGGTAGCTGCTATTGTGAGGCAAAAAACTTTATATAATAATAACAACAAAGATTCAATGCAATTTGATTCCATTCAATTTTACTCCATACTTTTAATGGAACAGCATATTTCCCGACTTTGAAAATGCTTATAATCTCATAGGGAAAATAAAATACAGACAAGGGAAATCACAAGTGCTCAAAAAATGTCGCCAGCACTACTAACAAAACTGATAATTTCAATGACTTCAAATAGGGAATGGTTAAATATATTGTATTTTACTTATACGACAGCACATTATGTTGCTATTAAAAATGTCTACTTCCCTTTCAGAACTGCTTTTGCTGCATCCCATAAGTTTTGGTATGTTGTGCTTCCATTTTCATTTGTCTCAGGTATTTTTTGATTTCTCTTTGATTTCTTCTTTGATCCACTGGTTGTGCAGAAGCATGCTGTTTAATTTCCACAGATGTGTGAATTTTCCAGGTTTCCACCTATTACTGATTTTTAGTTTCATACCACTGTGGTTGGAGAATACTTGATATGATTTCAACTCTTTAAATATATACACTTATATTTGTCAATTATTCATCAATAAAGTAAAAAAAATGTTTACAAACTTTTTTAATTAACATGATAAAATGTGATATTATGTAAGTGACAAAAACAGGACACAAGTTTACATACAGTAAAATAGTAAAACAACTCGACTTCTAAAATTTGCATAGACAAAAAGCTAGGAGGAAATATGGCAAAAATGTTAACAATAATTAGTGCTAAAAGAGGAAAAATCATTAATTTTAATTTTCAACTTTGTTTTTTTGTATTTCCTAATTGTTCTACCATAATTTTATAAATATTAAAGTTAAAAAATCATAATTTTTAAAGTGGTAAATAGAAACTTGGTTTCCAGTTTAAGTGATTTATAATAAATGGGTGTATTAGTTTACCAACATAGTGGTAAAACAATAAACTTATTCTCCTACAGTTCTGGAGGTCAGAATTCTGAGATGGGTTTTACTATGCTAAAAATCCAGGTATCAGCATGGCTGTATTCTTTTCCGGAAGCTCGAGGAGAGAGCCTTTCTCCAGAGCCTTCCTAGGGGAGCTTCCTTGCCTTTTCCAGCTTCTAGAAAGTGCTCACAGTCCTTGGTTTGTGACTCCTTTCCTTACTCCACAGCAATCCAATCACTCCAACCGCTGCTTCCTTTACCACATCTCCCTCTCCTGTCTCCTCTTTCACTTTAAAAGACTATTTGTGATTATACTGGGCCCACTTAGGTATTCCAGGAGAATCTCTTTAAGTCAGCTGATTAGCAACGTTAATTCTATCTACAACTTTAACTCCCCTTTGTGATGTACCCTTAAGTATTTGTAGGTTCCAGAGATTAGGATGTGGATATCTTTAGGGAGCCATTATTCTGTCTACCACAGGATTTCTGAGAATTTTATAAGCCCTCTTTAGAGAATTATTTAGGAGATACACATACACACACACACACACACACACACATATATATTACATGTATATATCTATACATTACATATATAATAGATTAATAGAATTATAAACCTGAATTTCAGATATCGTCAATTGCCAGCTAAATTCTTAAATTTGTACCCTTAATATTACAAAGAAAAAAACAGCAAAAACAGTCTAAAATGTTGAAAGTAAGAGTACATTTTTTCACACACATCGTTTTTTTTTAAAGACCTTTATAAAGAATGTCACAGATTACAGTATATGTCTCTATATTATAGATATTTTAATAAACCTTCTGAGAGTTATAGTACATACTACCCCTTTTTAAGAGATAAACTAAGATTCATAGAGGTTTTGGGATTTGCCCAAGGTGTGTGTAGTTAATAAATAAAGCAGCCAGAACACAAATTCATATATGATTAGAGCTCAGGGTTTACTTCACCATGTAACAAAAATCAACTCTTAGCAGTCTCTAGAACTGCTAACTTTGACCAAATATCCCTTATTTTGTGACTGACTACCTACTCTTTTTTTTGTTTTTACTTTATTCCTTATTGGAAACTTTATTCTTTATCAGTTTTAGAAGAAAAATTCATAAATTTGACATATGAACGTATATCATCATAAAAGTCCCTGTGTGTTTAAATATAAATTAAGCTTCCAAATGAAAAATTATTTCCAATATAATCTCTCCCACTCATACAAATCTCAGCCAAATGCCACCCCTTTGTAATACTAAAATGGAAGTTTTGACAAGATCCCTCAGGTTTAGGGTAAAAAAATAAATTTATTTCGTTCACTGCTCAGATATCAGTATTTTTTACATACTAACTAACAAGCACCAGAAATTAATACGATTGTTCTATTCACAAATAGGCAGCAGATCTTATCCTCGCTCTTTTTGTACTCATGGTGCTGTACCTTGGAAAACAGCAGAAGAGAATGGTTACGGCAAATAGGCTTCAAATCGAGGAGTTCCAAACTGATAGGAATTGTAAAGCCACAACTAGGACCAACGGCAAAAAATGCTGTGACTGGTAATTTCTGTAATGGGGATGGGGAGAACATAGGCAGGAGTGCCAGGTATTTGCCATCCCAAATTAAGATAGAAGCTTTGGAACCGAGCAGACCTGGGTTCAAATCCTGACTTTGACATTCACTAACTATGACAATGCGTATGTTATTATTTAATCTCTGGGGTCTTCATTCTTTTTGTAAAATAGGGATAATGATACCTACACTATAGGTTTATAATAGGGATTAAAGTATATAATTTATGAATGTTGTAAGCACATAGTAAGTGCTATACAATGGATATCATTAGTTATGGTAAGAAACAGTAACATTAAATTGTCAGAATTTGCATATTCAAATTCTCTAATTTAGGAAAATGGATTTCCTTGTGTTTTCTACCTAATGTAAAGATATTTTTGTCAACAGGAATTTAAACATATCTATAATTTTAGAAAATGCAAATTCATACTTTGTTTCTAATTTCTTGAAAAATGTATCCTTTTTTCCTAAATAAGTAGTCATTTCTTTTAGATCACTTGGATCAAGTTCATTGTTTGTTTTTATCTAATTTTAGCTCTAATCAAATGGATTGGATACTGTAGCAGTTATAAACCATGAGTCACAACCCATTAGTGCATCATGAAATCAATTTAGTAGATTATGACCAGCATTTTAAAAAATGAAATAGAATAAGATATGAAATATCAGAGCATGTAAAAAGGAAAGTAGTGTTCCATCAAAGTTTGTTTCTAGTATGTGGCGAGGGGGGAAGGAGGGGAATTCCCATGTACATATTTCTGTGACAATGAATGTAGTTACAGAAAAAGTTTGTACAACATCCCTAGCCTGTTGATACACACTTTAGCAATTCATAAAGACAGATTTTAGTATCTCTACCAGATGCCAAAATAAAAAAGGATAAATGATTTTTCTCCCCTCAATCAATTCTACCAAATTTCCTCTGTAAGCAATAAAACACTCAACTAATATGTCTCCAAGAGAAAGTGACTTCTTCTCAGGAACTATAAGATTCATCTTTTCAAGAGAGCTGATCTCAGAGTTTAGATTCCACATAGGCAAAAAAAAAAAAAAAAATCACAGAAAAAGAGTCCCCCACGCCCCCACAAAAGAATCCCCAAGACCACTCAACGTTGAAAGATTCATACAACTCAGGTTTACTACAATGACGTAGTAAAGTTACATAGCTGAATCACAGGAAAAAAAAACACTGGAGAAATCCATGCATAGCTTTGCTTATCCTCTCTCCCTCCGATGGGGGCGAGGTGAGACACTGGAGCACGCTCCTTTCTCTAACAATGAAAAAAGCAGTAACTTGTGCGCAATCTTCCTGCTCGAGGAAGCCATTAGAAACTCAGCACCTGAATGTTTTCTTATGGGGGATGGTCACTTAGGCACTCTCTGCCTGCGTGGTAGGACAAAGTTCCAGACTTCAAGAAGGAAAGCGGGTGTTCAGCACAAACAAAAACTGTTCACACAGTTGAGGCACAGCAAACCACCCTTATCAGATACAGAAGACTGGGAACACCCCCAAAATCCAAGTTCCTAGATGCCAGCCAAGGGTAAATCTTGTTAGCAGGCTTCTTAAAGATAGTGATTTGGGGCCTGCTATGTTAACTCTTTTCTGTACAGATACAAACCTTTTTTCAAAGCCCTATCCATACATAAAAGAGACAACTTCTAACAGCCTTGTATACCTCTTACCATTTAAGGGCTTCCTTAGAAGATGGCACTATAAATCCAGATCTGAAATATTCCAAAGTACACTGAAAAGGGCATGGTTTCATCTTATCTTTATCTCATCTGTTCTCAATCAATATTTCTTTCTGATATTAAGTGAAAGTTACTCTAAACTTCTATTCATATTTCTTACCCAGAACTCCTCGGGCTGCGCTGTCTAGAGTCCCTCCATGCCCAATTTTCAAAGTCTGCTTTTTCCGCTTGGTCCATTCTGGAGAAGGCATTCCAGCTTCTAAGAGAGTAATTGGGATGAAAAAAGGTAATTACCAAGATGAGTGAAGTAAGATCTCCATGAATATGATGGAGGGAGGATGGATAGACTATTTAAAACAAACAAAAAGTATTGTACAAACTTAACATATTAAGATTATGACATCATTACTAGCAAGGAACAGATTTTTAAAAGTATAGCCACTCCCTAAATAACAAAGAAATAGTACTCCAAAATTAATGGTCTAGAAACTAGAATTCATTTTCCCAGGGGGAAAAAAAAACCATTTAAAAAAAGTGGGTAAATATATAGGCTAACCCACAAAGATCTAGTAAGCTGCTGGTAGTAGTAGGCTTTTGATAGAGAATGATGAAAAGTTAGTTTTCATATAAGCAACTAGTTGTAAAAGTCCTCAATTTCATTTCTAAATCCATTTTGTTCCCTGGCATTCTTTTCCGGTACCCCCAGCTACCTAATGGTGGGAATACATCTCATACAGAGCTACTTCTAAGAACACTAAGTTCCCAAACTCTCCGTATTCATTGTCCTCCTCTCCTAATCAAAACTCACAATTCCTTAAAGAAATTAATCTCAACAAAAGTTTATGTGAGAAGTAATCTTTTAGGGTGCCTCCTAACCTTCAAGGGACAGAGATTAAAAAAAAAAAAAAGGAAAAAAAAAAAAGAGGATGCCAACCTGACCTATCTCATATTTCTATTGTAAAAATATAGTGAAATAATGCAATCTGGAAGTGTTTTGGAAATGACAAAACACTATAACAATAAGTTCTTGTTACTGCTACTGTTATTGTTACTGTATATAACAATACATTCAGAGAACACTGGCTACTGGACTTCAAATGAGAAAGGAGAGGAGTAGGAACAGCTGTATTGATCTATACTGCCCAAGCCCATCAAAACTTCCTTACCGCCACTGACACAGAGAAGATAGAAAATGGAGCAAAAGAAAACAGAGAGGACAGAGAAAGGACAAGGGGGAAAGCAAAGTAATAGAGGAAAATCCAGCCTAAATGCCTCCTCCCCGCCAAAAATGTGCTGCGCTGCTCAGCCTCATCACATAATTACCACCTACTGAGAGAGAACCGTGATGTCTAGAACACCGTCCTAGTGCTCTCTCTGAGGATGACATCACCACGCTTAGAAGGGCTCGGTCAACCTTCTTTAATATAAACCTATAAGGCCGTGGCTAGGCTTCAAACCCCTCTCCTTTCACTTGCAGCCCATTATGGATCTCTCACCCTTGAATCTATAAAAACCTTTTCGAGAACTCTCTTTGTATTTTCAACTTGACATTATAAATTTACTGTCTTCCCTTTGGGTCCAAATTTACCTCTTTCAAGTGTGAAGATACATCATCTCTACTATATTGGGGTTTGGTTCACCCCACTGGTTCCATGCATGGATAAATTATTAAGGTCTTTTCTAGCTCTAAAATTCTGTAATGTTTCAGACCTTGAAGGATTCAAACAGATAAAGAAGAGGAGGGATTTTAGTGTGACATGAATCAATGTAAGGAGAGTCGAAGAATGTTAATACATAGAGACCATGACCATTGACTGGGGTTGTCAAACCTGGCTGGTACTAGAATGTGGTGCCCTGTAATCTGTATATTTAAGAACCTTCCCAGGTAATTATAACAACCAGTCAGAAAGGCATTTGGGAAGCCCCGGTCTAGCTAACATAAACAGAGAACAGGCCAATCGCAAGCAAGATAGAAATGGAGAGTAGTGAGAATGTCTATATCTGAGTGACCAGCTTCCAGAAGTTGGCCCAGCAATAGCCCTGAAACAATCGGATGAAGTTTCAAGAAGAAACTTCAGCTCTTGGAGGCTGATTAACCAGAAGGCCAGGATATGGCTTTGATCCTATCAGAAACATAAGAGAAAGAATAGTAATCATTACCTTGAGGATCAAAAAAGCCACAGGGTAGCTAACAAATCAGGCCCGAAAGCAGCAATTCCGTGAAGGAAATGCTATGAAGACCCCACAAAACTTGTCCTTGACGCAATTCCTTCTTTCAGCATGCCCTGTACCACCTATCCCTACAGGTAACACATATATAAGGAAAGTTTAACAAAAGAATGAGTAGATATAACACTGGAATTAAACATCTGCAAGAGTGTATCTATTGCTATTAAACATTTTAATTTGGATTGTGTAAATTTTAATAAATTCTTATTGAAATAATGTTTTTCATTAAAAAATGTAAAGTTTTCATTAAAAAATTTAAAGTATTCCTGACAGACTTTATAAATTTTTTATTGGTTTAATGGAAAGACAGGCCATGGCCAAACTCTCAAGGCTTTTAATATCTAGCAAGTTTTACCACCAAAGACTGCAGAAATTACTAGGTTACCAGCTCAGTTAAGTGAAGCGATGCCATCTTTCATCTTCACATCTCTATATGCTAGCACAGACCTGGATTATTGTAGGTGTCCAACATAACTAAGGTTCCTTGATGCCACTGTCTGAAACGATCTCCCAGTGTATATGAAGAAACAAACAAAAAGGACGCTTAGAGAAGTGACCAAGTTCTATTTAGTGTTTCTCAAATGAGGTCTATAGACTACTTACACCAGAATCACCTGGAGCAAATTTAAAAATACAGTTTCCTAAAAATACCTGACCCTCAGAATCACAGTCTCTGGGAGGGCAGGGACTAGGAATCTACATTTGTATAAGACTCTAAGGAATTCTCATGCCCACTGTGTGAAAACCACTGTCTTAAGTTTTGGCTAACAAAGTAATAGCTGCATTTTCAACATATTTTTAAAAATGCAACTTTGGGGGGGAGAGTCAGTGTTTCCTTTGGGTAGAGTTCACCTACGTGAACCAAAAGAAAAAAAAGGTTCTTGAGGAGTCCGATTACAGAAAATTGGTCTGCAAGCCCAACAGCACAGGTTAATGTGTGTACGCGCGGGTTATTTTGTTTTGTCCCCTTGAGAGCGACAAGTGCAGACTAGGTTACAGGAGTTCACGTCAGGGCAAGTCGAAGCCCGAGATTTCTGTCCAGATCCAATTCAGGGGTTATTCTCCCTTTCCCTTCTTTTTATCGCTCGAGTCCTGAGCGCGCAATCAACCCAGCGCTCTCTCCACGGCTTCCGCTCACGCGGTGACCGCTTCAGCCTGGTCCCCACCCGGGCTGCAGTACCTGCCAGCAGCTTCTCCTTCAGCCGATTCAGCAGCTCGGCTGAAGTGGGCCCTTTGGGCTTGTGCACTGCGAACACGCCGCTCAGGGACAGGAGCTTAGTAGCCAGAGCGGCCTTGGAGCCCCTGGCTTCGGATCTGGTCCGTGCGGCCGCCGCGACCGCCGCGGCTGCAGCCGACACTGGCGGGGTGGCAGCCGTGGCTGCAGCTGTTCCTGCGGTTTCAGGGACTGAGGCTGTGTCTGTTTCTAAAGATGACGACAGCACCGCCGCCTCAGCAGCTGCCATGCTTCTGGACCCCAGACTTGTTTTGTATCCCAGGGTCGCAGGCTCATGACGCAACAAGAGGGCGCCCGGCATCCCTTCATCTTTCCCAGACTTCGAAGCTGGGCGGACGGGGTGAGAATGCGGTCGCAAGGGCTTGTGGGGATTGTAGTCCATAGCCTTCCTGTGCTGGCTGAGAGGTGGCTGTGCCTCCTGAGGGCTCTGATGGAGTAAGTAGCAATTCTATAATCTTATCTGTTTCTTAGGTGATGTTAGTTCGGTGCCAGAAGTGTAATTTAGAGTTGCACAACCCTAACACCAAGTCTATGTATATTTTCGGCGAGAAATCTCTTCACATGCCGCCTGTCCCTACTCTCTTCCAGAACTAAGAAGACCCAGCATCCAAGAATAGAAAATTTATAATTCTGACTTTTACTGCGGCTGGTGAAGAACCATGCCTCCCCTGGTTCACTGCTTCATTCAATTTACTGTGCTTTTGGATTCACGGTTCAGAATTAAAATACACCTGAATGTAAGCTGTATTAGGGTGAGGAACTTATTTACCTGTTCGCTGCTGTATTGTCTGTTAGTGCTTCACACATAGTAGGTGCTTAAATAACTATTTGGGAATGAATAAATGGACAAGTTCTTCAGGTTCCCAAGAGAAACTTCTAGGCCCAGCCAGTGCTGGGTTTGTTTTGATACACCTCATGCACCCCTGTCTACCCCACAACCGCACAACCCATGTATAATTCTTAATAATTCTAAGATTTTTAGTACTAACTTGTATGTGAATTGCTTCCCATTATAACGCATTGCTCAGACATCAAAAAGCATTACTGCAATTCATAAAATTAAACTACTCACTATTTGAGGCCCCTCTAGAAGTTATTCACTCCTCAACAGAATTCAGGAGCATTGGCAGAATATGGAAAAATTCTTCATTTTCCTTTTGCTCAAGATACATTAAATGGTATGAATATTGTGAGACAAAGTTTGTCTTCATTGTTTCTTCAAATTTCCTTACAACCACCCTTTCTCCTCACCATCCTCTTGAACATTAATATCTAGTATCCTGATGATGCCCCTTAGCTGCTCAGAATCACCAATTGTGGGATCTCATTTGAACTTGCCCCATTCATTCAACAAATACATGACAGAGCAATGTTTTAAAGACTTTATTTCTTCCTATATTTCACCCTCATTTCAATCAGATTACTAGACTCTAATTAAGCCTTTGGGGTGCACAACAGTGCAAATGTACTTAATGCCACAGAGCTAGACACTTAAAAATGGTCAAAATGGGAATTTGTATGTTATGCATACTATACCACAAAAAGAAAGGCCCAAAAAAATCATTGGGAGTGATTGGTTTTCATGGTGGAATGCAGAAATTCCTAGAAGGAAGTCACTTACTCTTGTGGTCAATTACAAAAAAAAAAAAAAAAAAAGCCTAAGCTAACTGAAAACATGCATGAGGGTACCGTGGAGGATAGGAGAGAAAAGAATGAATTTGAGAATAAGGAGAGAGAAACTAAAAGATTGACAGGTCCCATGATTAGTGGATACTTGAGCCTGCTTCAGGATTTTCCCTTTTCCAATGGCATGACTTCAGATAGGATGGCTGTACCCTAAAGAACAAAGCATTCTTTAGCCTCAACAGAGATTTCTGTGCTTTCTTCTTGCCATACAAGCAGAGAACCAGGGACTTTAAGACAAAGTTTCAAATAAACTTAAACAGTGATGACTTGGAGATTAGAGAGCCTTTTCCCAGTTGTCTAGACATCAGTAAGCTTCCCTAATTCTGTTGGACTCTGGGGTGGGGGCAGTGGACAGAGAGCATAACTAGGTGTGAGAAATAATGCTTTTATTTGAATTTTCCACAAGCCCAGTGCAGAATCAGCATTAATTTAATGAAAAGAAAACAAACAAAAAAAAATGGATATTTTTTGCACATTTTATTTCTGGAATGCTAGAGAACAGCAAAATTAATTCTACTCTGCTATTATGTCTGTGTTCTTGGCATCAGAAGCACCAAGCTTTAATTTTCCAAGTTAACCAACAGCTCCTACCTTGGGCAAGCCTTGAATTTATAAGTTGTATTACTTAATACATGTATGAGTTAGGATTCTTTGGTTGCGAATGACAGGAACTCATTCATACCAACTTAGGATTTATCAGAAAGATTTTTAAAATGTGATTTATCAGAAGTATACTGGAATACTATGCAAACCTGGGAAGTTCTCTCTGTCTTTGATTTTCTCTCTCTCGCTCTCTCTCTCCCCACATCTGCCTTTCATGCTACTCTCTTATATAGTCTTCATTCTTCCGTTTTAATTTTAACAGGCTTTTTTGTCTACTCCTCATTCCACATTTTTTGTTTAAACCATTCTGTTTTGATCCAATTCTAAAAAAATTCTGGCCACCTACAGAACGTAGCACTTCATTCATTTTATCCCTCAACCACAGTACTCTCCTTGCTCACTTTCCTGCTTGATTTTTCTCCAAAGCATATTTTATCTGACATACCAAATATTTACTTATTTTGTTTACTGACATATTTCCTCCATCAGAATGTGAGCTCCATGAGAAATCTTTGTCTGTTTCACCCATTGCTATATCTCCAGGGCCTGGAATAGTGTCAGGTATAGCACTCAATAAATAGCTGTTGAATAAATGAATGAACAAACATGGAAGCTCCAGCAGAAACTATGTAGATAGAGGGGAGTTCATGCCAGTTCTCAGAGAAGTAGAGTGCCGAACACATAAAATATTAGATGTAGATTCCAAGGGTCGCTTACCTCATGTGGTCTCAAATGCTGTTATCTCATTTTATGTATAGAACTGAGGGAAAGAGAGAATAAGATTACCTCATGGTATGTAATAAGACTCCAACTTTCTAGACCAACTGCCATGCTGTCCTCAACTACTCATGTGCCCTCAAGGGTTGTTAATTAACAAGACTCAAAAATCAATAAGACTTTCAGGTGTTATTCCAGATTTGCCACTGGGTCCTCCCATGGTTGCATTCCTGGGGCACTTATTTAATCCTTGTCATAGGCATGTATGCTTGGGAAAGTTATTCTTTACTAATTTTCCTCTTGTTGCTCATCTGTACAACTTCTTATAAATGATAGAATCATAGAACTCATAGTGCTTATAGATATAAACTTATAAACCATATAGTCTTAGTTTCTCATTTTAAACTGAAGCACAAAAAAGTTATTTTGATAACCAATAAGAGAAAACTGGGGATGCTCAAATCTATACTTAAGAAAGATATATGTATTTTTTAAATTTGGAGAAATGATGAGCATGTTTCACTGCATGAAATTTGAGAGAGCTGGAAAACTCTCAAAAAAGGAATTATCTTAATAGGGAAGATAATTAAAGAAACTAATGGTTGGTTGAATATGGAACTCTGCTGTGAGCTGATGTAGTTAAAAGAAATATATTATGGTTTCTATAGAGGTGGGCTTCTAATAAAGTTTACTTTCTAGGATATAAATATTTTAATGTTTAAATTTGATCATATATTTCTTTTATAATTAGGAAAAATAGTAGCAATAAAATAAATTTTTAAATTAAGCAAAGATTTTTTGAAGGAAGGGTAGATAAGAAAAGACAAATACTAGAAAGTATCACAGACATGTAGGAATAAAGCCAGAAAACCTAAAATCCTCTGGGAAGACGGAAAAAAAATTCCAGAGATATTAAAAGAAAATAAAAAAGAACTTTTAAAGATGATCAAGAAAGAGATCGATTTACTGCCTGAGGCCAATAGGATAGCAATGCCCAAGCAAAGCTCTTGCTTTGCCTGACTTTTCTACCAAGGAGAATGATTTTTGGATGAAAATGGGAATAGTAAGCAATTGATAAGAGGAGAAAGATGTCAGTGAGAGGTGAAAATATTAGACATCTCTGTCCTAATTGAGGTTAGATCTCCTAGTCTAAAAATTATATCTTGAGGTCAGAGGAGAGGGGAGATGTGAGACCTTGCAAAAGAGATTGCTTACAGGAACTCTTTTGTTGAATATAAATATGCTGTGTGCTGGCACTTTACTTTCTAGAATTGCTAATAATTCAAGTTATACTTGTGGAGAAAATGAAGGCTAGGCTGGGTGCTGGAACTTCACCACATGGTAGCCATTATTATTATTTACTATTACCATTTATTATTATTATTATCATTATTATCATTAGCATCATCGTCATCCCTATTTTCAGTTGAGGAAAATGAAACTAAAGGAGATGAGGTCATTTGACTAAGGGTATATAGCTAACATAGAGCAAGCATTGGATGTGTTGGGGTCCCCAAGACCAAACCTTAGACAGGGTTTGCTAGAAGGACTCACAGAATTCAGAAAAGCTGTGATTGATACTCGTGGTTACAGGTTATTACATAAAAGGGTACAGATTAAAATCAATGAAAGGAAAAAGTATATGAGACAAAGGTGCCAAGATAAACCAGCCATAGGCTTCCAGTTATCCTCTTAGTGGAGTCCCAAGGACAGTGCTTAATTTTTCCAGTAATGAAATGCGACAACATGTGTGAGTTGTTGCCAATCAGGGAAGCTCACCTGACCCTTGGTGTCCAGGGTTTTTATTGGGCTTATAACTCCAGCATGACTGACCATAGCTACTTAGTTTCCAACCCCCAGATGTCAAAGGGATACCGTGTGGCCTAAGGCCTCCTCAGGCACACGAAAATAGATGTTCACCATAAGTCATCTCGTTAGTATAAACTATCTTGTCTAACTGATACAGCGTAGCCCAAGGCCTCAGACATACTGGAACATTCTCATCAGTCAGAATATGCCTAGGGCTCAGAGATTCTCTCTCAGGAACCAGTCAAAGGCTGGTCTTTTCTTTGAAGTGAATAAGCAACTTGCTGAAGGTCCAACAACTAATAAGTGCAGTTAGATTTAGCAGGATCCAGGTTTGCCTGACTCCAAAGTCTATGATCTTAACCTGTACTCAGTAACCACTAACGAGTACAGATAGGTTAGAGAGTTAAGCTGAATTTAAATGAATTTTTACAGAGTTAAACATTAAGTCCCAGACTAACGATGCTAAAAACCATTTTTCAAGGGCTAGTCAAAGAAAACATGAGTTAGAATCAACCTGAGTGAAAAAGTTTGGGGGATTTCAGTCTACATTGAGCTTTACATGAAAGCAATGTAAAATGGCCACCAGAACAGCTAGTGCAATCTTAGAAGCTGTAACAGAATTGTTATGTGTGGAATGAGGGAGGTTATCAGGTCCCGATGACATGGCTGACTCTACACAGTACTTCATACTCCAGCTCTTTCCCTGTCTCAAAGATTTCTGGTCCTCTCTCTCCTCAGTTCAACAACAAGGCAATCTGATGAACTATCCCTAAGAAGGTTATGGTGTTGAGTCAAATAAAATACCTGAGTGTCAGCAATTTTAATCTAATATTAACACCTGATAATAGTTTAAGGCGTTGCTTCTCTAGGGGGATTTGCATTTAACAGAGGAATCCAAGAAACAGTCGAGATGAAGAGAGGGAGACACTTGTGAACATGGACATTCTGACGCTTGCCAAATCATACAATACCCAACCTACATTTTCTTGACAGTTGTTCTATACGAATACCTCTTTATGGCATTGTCAACTCATATCCTTTAAAATAAATTAATGTTCCCATCTCAGCTGACTCATTTGGCAATAAAAACTAGTTCACCTGCCAATGCATTAGCTGGCTCACATGACCTCTCTGTCTAAAGAGCACAATTTCATATGAATAAGCAAAAAGAAGCAGTATAAGCTCCCTCCCCCAAAGTAGGAGTTCAGGTTAAAGAAATGTGGAAATTTTAAAGAGCAAAGAAGTGCACAAGAGGGAACATGATGAAGGAAGATGTATGAGATGATAGAGATTTTTCGCAATGTATAAAATAAGATTACTTGACATTTTTTGCTTTTTGAAGCCATAAGAGATCCCTGTAATTACTCCTGAGCTCTCATAACATTTATTCACAAGGAATATTGATTCCGTACAATGTACATCCACAATGTTATCAAGGTATATTAAGGATATTTAACAGATTCTTAAAATTAACCAGTATATACAATTATTAATATTGAATTTTTATTAAATGGCATTAATAATATAAATATTTATAGTTTAATGTAAACTAAATATTAAATGTCATTAATAATATAAATATTTATAGTTTAATGTAAACTAAACTTTATGATCATAAAGATTAGGTAAGTTACAAACACAGTAAAACAGACTACTCTGGGATCGGTCAAATGTTGTCTTTAATGCTGCCAAAATAATGCAGTAGATCAGATTGTTTTTATGTTTGACATTCGTTTGTTTATTCATTGGTACACCAAATGTTTATTATGCACTTGCTCTGGGATAGGCACATGAAATAACTTTCATATTGACCACTACTGCAAATAAAGTCATTTGTAAACAGCTTGAGAAAGTGTTATCAATACCAGTTTTTAAGTAGGCCCTGAGGATTTGGAATTTTTAAAACCATTCTATATTCACAGTCCAAAGATAATGTACAAATTGTCTTCATCGATTAATCCATGCTATCATAAGCCAGGGGAATGTTGTTCTGTGACTTCAGTTTTCTTTAAACATTTAATAATGTTCTCCACTTACAGAAAGGTTTAAGGCTGGACTCAAGACAGAGGTGATGGATGTTTCTCATTACTAGGTTGAATGAAAAGCCTCTTTTTTAGCTTGGACTGTGCCTAGAGGCTAGCAGAGGAAGAAGGCTTTACCCCACTGTCATTCGTTATCTCAGAAGTCTTGAAGGCCTCAACCTTTCTTATTACTACTTAATTGAATTTGGAAAATCATGATCTTCCTTTTAAATATTTTACAGGTTTTTAAATGTAAGATTGATTTTTTTTTTTTTTTTTGAGAAAGTTTGGATATCTTTCTCCTGATCTCTGATTCGGTATCTATTCTACAATTTGAAATAACATTTGAATGTTTTGGCCAAGTTAGAGAATAAAAATATGTTCTTATTTTTAGAGCCAAGGCATATCTGCATAAGTTTCTTGATTACGCAGATATGCCTTGCCTCCAAAATTTCTTGATTCTTGTGGTTGGCCTTCAGTATAGAAAAACAGTTCAGAAAAAGCAAAGCATGAGTATGGAATCCTAAAATTACTCTTTACTATTTAACATTGAATAACAGGTATTGTACATTTACTATTCTGTAGACTTTATAATAGGAAACTCGAGAATTAGCTCTGACCTGTACCCACACCTTACATCCACAATATTCTTTTCTTTTTTTTTTCCTATTCTACTCTCCTACTTTGAACAAGCACTAACTAACTATGAATGCCCTGGTCATTCTCCCCAGAAATAAAATTTACTTCTACATCACAGAGTTTCTAAAAGGAGAGGAAAAAATTCTCTCTTAGTTCATTTAAGATCATACTCAGATTCAATGTTGCTGGACCTTGATCCGTTTCTTAAACTATAAGATGGGAACTTAAAAGTTCACATCTGGTTGGTGGATTGACCATGATGCCTTAGTCGATGGCTGAACTAACGTATTTTAGCTTATCCTGCGAAAGATTGTATCCCACCTGTAGGAGCGTTAAAAGTTTTTCTTGACCCTCTTAAGGTCCTCGGCTGGGTCCAAAAATTAAACTGACAAAAACCAACTAACACGAGAAAAGCTTACAAGTTTTATGGAATTTTTACACGTACATGGGAGCCTTCACAAGAGAATGAAGGCCCAAAGAAGTGATCAGAGCGGGAAGCTTTTATACCTTTTAGACAAAGAAACAATAAATTTATGAAGAACTGACAAGACAAAGCGATTTGAGCTAGGCGTAGTAAATGGTGAAGTAGTAGCTAGGAAGATAAAGGTTGGTTTAACCAGGTTTGTTTGTATGGATTTCTCAGTCCCAAATTCCCATTTCTGGGGATAAGAATATCTTTCTTCCTTTTCGTACAGGGAGGGGACCTTTCACACGGGAGATTTATCTCCTGCTTTCAGGGAGAAAGACTGGGACAGGGGGAAGGTCCGAGTGACCTTGCTGCCTCTGACATTCTCCCACATTCCTTCAGCATAAGATATTCAATATGCAAACATGCCCATATTTTAGGGTAGCGTGTCCTGAACCCCACCATACACAACAAATTTATCTTTGATAATATTCCAGGGAGAACATCTCTCTGTCTTTCTATCGCTCTCTGATATATAGGTTTTAGAATATCGAGATCCTGCTATCTATATTACAAAATAAATATTCCATATTTTATCAGAAGGCAGGGATACTTATGGTATTCAGAAAGCTGCCAGTCTGTGTAATTTATCAAATAGACAAGCAGACCCATATGTGAAATTTTAGCCCTGATTTATTTCAGAGTTCAAAACAAGCCAGCTTGTTTTATTAAATATATGTATCTAATATTTATATATTTCATGTACATAATTCTATTTTCTGATTACTGTGAAGGCACATTTAGTTCACACTCCAGCACGTAACTGATAGGGATGCTAGTAGACATGAAGTTTAAGACATGGTGTCATTTTATTGAGAGATATTTTCTTTTCTGATGAATGGCTTTGAAAGCAGCTCTATAGCCTTTCTCCCTCCTCATCTCCCCCACCTCACAGTTTGTCAGTGCACCTTCGTAACCTGCCTGAAGAGAATTATAATCTGCAGTGTGACTTTGCCGGCCATTAATCTTCCTCGCATTTTAGAGGGCTGAAAGAAGAAGTCCCTAGAGCATGTTTTCCCCTGGCCTCTGAGTCATCCTGTTAGCTTCTTTAGTCACAGATAAAAGAGCAGTCTTGTGCTCTCACTGCTGGCATCTGGGGGCAGGGCCAGCCACGCGACACGATTCCTCAGATTTTTCCATGAAGGATTCATGCTTGTCACCACCCAGCAGAAAATCAACCCTATCAACTTCAGTTAAGGTGTCACTATTAGCAGAGGATGTTTTCATGGCCAGGACACAGCTCTGAAAATAAGCGAATGACACATGCAATTGAAATCTTACATATATTATCATTCGGGGTGTGCGGCAAGATTTCTTCTAAAAGCGTGCATAAAATAACGTTTTCTAATGGCAGCAGCATTTAATCACCAGTTGCAATAACCAGCTCCTTAAATGCATGACTTCCCTTAGAAGTCATGAATAAACCCATTCTGATTCCTGGGTACGTAAATTGTCCAAGATTCTCTTCCAAGTACCAAATTCTATGTCTATATTCTACCCACAGAAGAGCTCTGAGATAATCTTACAGCCTTTATTATTCCCTGATAGACTCACAAAGAACACAACTCTCAATCAACATAGTGTGTAAATGGCACCACTTGAAAGTATCTTCAGCATCTGTCACTAAGCCATGCGATCAAAAGTACTGGAAGGTTTACTGATGATGTGTCAACACTTAATTCTCTTTTCACCAAGAAATATGAATTAAAACTCAGCAGAGACTTTTACCTGATGGGTCACTGGTCACTATTTGTTCCATTCCACGTGCATCAAGCACATCCTGAAAACTCCCTTTGTCCCAGGCATGGTGTTGGAGGACCAATTGAGGACCCTCAACCGGTTTGTGATCCCAAATCCCACAGTATCAGGCCCCGTAGTCAGTCAGTAAGCAGTTTATCAGTCCAGGAAAGAAAAAAGATCTATTCTAGGTACCCTAGCAGTGTGCCTAGAAAATCATGTTGATATATTGCTAACATGATTTAAATTTTACATATTTATATTCAGAATAACCTAAACCAGTGCTTCTCAAACTATGTGTGGTGAAGGACCAATTTTTTAAAAATGCCCAGTCCAGGTAGACTGATACTTTTGTAAAATATAATAAAAATGAACTACTGGGAAATTAAACTTTTAAAAATCGCAAAATATAATGCCACATTATTGTTATTATATTATGTTATTGAACATTATCATATCTCTGACAAATTGCTATTAAAAGTTTCTAAGTGCTTACTCTCAATTTCTGTATTTATCTCATCACAGACTTATAATATATAATTTATCTACTAGCACTGGTCTGTAGATCAGGCTGTAAGGAGCACTGACCTAAACCATAGCCTTTTGTGCTTTAGATTCCGTTATGTGCTTTAAGTGTTGCCTTTGTGAATTGCAGTCAGACTGAGATGCACATTTTCAGGGATGACTTCCCTTGTTACTGCAGTGGTAAATATTCCCAACCCAGGGCTCATCTTTTTCTTTCTAGGAACAAAATATTATTGTGGAATAAACACTGGCTTTGGAGCCAAACAAATCCGGTTTGAATTCCAGTTTTTTACTAACTGTGTGACTTCTTTCAAGTTAGTTCATCGCTCTGAGCTTTATTTCCTATCTGTAAAATGGGATGGTCGAATAACTTCCACTCAGGATTGTTATGAAGATTAAGTACAACAATGTGTAAAATGCATCTGGAATGAAGTAAATGTGCAATGGACAGAGCTCTCATTATTATAAAAGGTAGCTCACTAAACTGGAAGCTCCTTTGAGGCAGGTTGTAGGGGAAAACACATCTTTTTCTTTGTATATGTCCTAGCTCCTAGCTCAGTACCAGCTTAAAAAAAAAAAAAATGCTTATGAAAGTCAACAGAAAAGAAAGGGAGAAGGTGAGCACAAAAGAAAGAAGAGAAAAAAAAAAAAAAAGACAGCAAAGGTGAAAGACAATGCCAGCATTATTAAATCAAGGTTTTTCTCCCTTTAACGAGTTTCAGAAAATGCTTCATTATAGCTTGCAGAAATTGGAATGGATGATACGTAAATTCCTTGGTTAGCTGCCAGCGAGGGTTCAAAGTAGGGTCACTATCTTTCATTTGGCATTGGACACCTACTCTGGCTAATTCACACTGCAGTCATTGAACAATCTATCAGTCAGTGGTCCTCATTGAGCAGTGTACCCAGCATTATGCTAGGCATGCAGAGCAGGAGGTCACACGACTTTGGGACATACCTATTTAATTGGGGGGAAAGAAAGATTATGTCACTTGATACCGTCTTGAAAACTAGATATTGAAAAGAGAGATTCTTAGCAGCTTTTCACAAACAAATTTTTAAATAGCGTGTCAGTGTTTTCTAATGTGTAACTGAAGTCGAGTATTGAGAAGGTCGATTTGGTGGAGCAGAGCTTGCTTTGCAGACAGAAGTGGCAGTGTAGGCTACGTGAGGTTATTTATAACCTGCCACCGTGCAGGATTGCTGACAGAGACTGCAGCATACTATTTCGCTTTGCAGATGACGTCAATTATTTTGGTGTGTGTTCTTGGAACATGGTCTCTTCTAAAATGTTGTTAACTGGTCGCAGCTGTGATAGAACATGACATTGGTCTTTGGCCTTTTGCAATTGAAGTAATAAAACCTGTAACTGGATATTAGTGTTCAGTGATTCATTTTAAGACTACAGCTTTTTCTTCACTCTTTTGAACGCAAGAATTGCCGTCGAAGGAAATACATTTTGTTCTAAAGGAAGAATCACCATTTCCAATATTCCCCAGAAGTATATAACACACATTCCTTTTCTTGCACTTAACAAAAAAAGCTTTTCTGCGATTGTTTAAAGTACATAATTTACTTGATGCTTACAGTAAGAGAAAGATATTAGTTTTTAATGAGGATAACATAAAACATTCACCTATCAGTAATACCACAATGCCGTATGCTGTGAGAATACTTAGTATGGTAATTACTTCTCTGGATAGACTTGATGATGGCCTCATTTCTCTGAATTATTTTTTGTTTCTAAGGATGAGAAAGAGAAAATATGTAGGCTTACCAGGGCACTAAGGAATCGGATTGTCTCCATTCCTACGAAGAGTTCTAATTTTCATCCTGTTGAGTTTAAGAAGTTCTTTAGTTTCCTTTAACTTTGATTTTTGAAAAATTAATTCTTCAATTGGATAAATCTTCCCAAAGTAAATCCAAGAGGATAAGTCCTAGAAGTTGATAAATGGAAAGATATTTAATAAAGACATTTTCCCCTCTGGCGCATTAAACATTTGTAACCATCAGAATTCTATGTATGTAATTAGTAATTTACAATGTAATATCTCATCTTGAATATCTGTATATTTCAACCCATTATGACAAGATAGCAGGCAGAGCCTGACATTAGAAGAATCGCATCGCCTAGGTGAAAATGAATGAAATACATTTTACAATCCTTTGATTTCCTCCTAACTCAGTGGGGCTTTGATTCCGGGTTTAAATTTAAAAGATTTATTATGATTCTATTCACAATAAAAATATGCTCATTTTCCAAGTAGTGATACTCTAATTAAAAATTGAGGAAGAAATTACTGTAACACAGTGGAATGTAGAACTTTAAGAGCCTTCAGAAAATTACCAATATAAACAATTGGTTATTAAGGGCTGATGATGAATCTTCTTTTGTTCTGGCAAGATATAAGAGAAAAATCACTCCGAGAGTTATCTCTCTTTGTCAGTGATAAACGAAGATGGAGATGAAGCCTTATCTTGGCATGTGTACACACCATTCATAGTGAGACATTTATGAAAACCTCGGAGCAGAATTTGGCTCTGCATTGAGACTGTGATGAGCCCCAGCTGAGTCCCTTAAATCACCTAAAGAAGCAGTGTCCTATGTTTAATGCCATCTCCCAATTTTTTAATGATATCTGAAGACACCGAGATCACACTCTCTGCTTATGTCTCCAGTGACCCTTTCCGGACCTTTGGTCGTGATTTAAGCCTTCAAAAATGAGACTCATTCAAGATAATTTCACATTGTTCAGAAGATTCAAACTATTTTTCTCTCTCTTCATCACATTCCATCTCTTTGAGACATGGGCTTGGCTGTTTCATTGTCCTAATAAGCTGAAATACCATCAAAGGCCTATTTTCATACTTTTGTTCCTTTCTAGTCTCTGCATGCAAGGCCCTGGGAGCATGGCAAAGTCGCAGGCTTTTGTGCTTCTCTTCAATGCTAACTGCCCCACATCCCTTCAGTTATAGGTGCTACCACCCTTTTATATTCCTTTATTCCCTAACAAACATTTCTTTGGATTCTCATTTATACTAAGATTCAAATAACTGATAACAACCAAGCAATGGTTCTAAACCCAGGGTGCACATCAGAATCGCGTGGGGAGTAAAGATTCACATGGCTTCATTCTATTTCAGACTTAGTGAATCAGAATCACTAGGAATAGGAACCAGGAATTCTTTTTTCTTTTTTTTTTTTTAAAGCCCATGTCCATTCCTGATTAAGAATTACTGACCTTCCATTGGATCTGCATTTTAGCAGGTTCAAAACCTGAAACTAAAGCCACTATGATCAACTGAAAATTTTTGAGCAGCTATGAAAGAGAACTAAATGCAGAAAGCCAAGAATTCCCAGGACGTAGTAGGTAGAGGGCTTCGGCTCCAAATTCCTCGCCTATAACAACTGCATTTTTTTTTTAACAACAAAAACAAATTTTTTTCTAAAGTTTTTTTTCTGACTAAAAATCATGTTCTTTATAGAAAACGTGAAAAAAAATGAAGGAAATTAAAGCTATAAGACATAGAACGGTTAACATTTTGGCTTATTTTCTTGCATTCTATAGGCAATTATTTTTATTTTTTATTTTTGGTTTTGTTTTTTTTTAAAAAAAAATTGGCCTCATCTTTTTATATTCTTTCCTGCCAGTAAACATTCATTTTGTTCTATGAATGTACGTTCTGTATCTGATTCTCTCTGTCTCTGTCTCTGTCTCTGTCTCTGTCTCTCTCTCTCTCCTCTCTCTCTGTCTCTCTCACTCTCTCTTTCTCTCTTACACACACACACACAAACACACACACACAATGCCTCCAGTGTTTTATGTGCTCAATAAACGTGTTCAGACTGAGTAAATTTGGTCACCAAATTTTGGACTCCTTTCTGGAAGTTCACAGAAACACAGTAACAAGTATTATAATGACTCCTATTCCTTGCTTTTTAAATCAGCTTCAAAGATTATAGTTTTTAGGATGATCATGTAAAAAATATAAAATCAAATTACTAAATACAATTTGAGTAGCTCTTTGCTCTTTCTGAGTAACTCAATGGCAATTTTTAAATTTGAAAAAAATATATCTTCTAAGAAATGAGGCTTCTGCTTCTATCTTATTTCTTTCAAAGAATATCACTTAAAATGCCATTCAGCAGCTACAACAGTCAGGATTAAGTTTGGTTGCCTATATCATTAATCCCAAATAATAACAGCTTAAACAAGAAAATGTCCAGAGATAATCTAGTGCTAGCATGATGGTTCCATGGTCAATCAGATGCTCTACCACCTTTTGTGTGTGGCTTTCATCCTTAACGTCTACTCGTAGTGAAATATGGCTGTTAGAGTACCGCCCTTTACATTCATCTTCCAGGCAAGACCAGAAAGGAGAGAGGGAAGGGGAAAAGAAAGAGCATCTTGGCTGAGTTAGTGCCCTTTAGGAAGTAGTCCCAGAAGACATACCATCAATTTCTGTTTACACTTCAGTTGAACCCTAGCTTTAAGGGAAGCTAGGGAATGTGGTTAGCTTGCTGCTAAGAATATGTTTAGGGTTCTGTTAATAAGAAAAAAAAAAATAGGCAACAGATACTGTATAGACAGCTAGCAGTCTCTTCTTCCACAGCAAAATCTCATGTCATTTGACAGTTAAGATGTCTTTGTCGGCAGATAACAAAATACCTAACAGTAAGTGGCCTAAACAGTAAATTTTATTCTACAAACTAAGTTAGACTGGTCCAAGGTTGCTTCAGAAGTTCCAGGATGTTATCAAGGCCCGGGCACCTTTCATCTTTCTGCTATGCCATTCATAATATACCAACGTCTTTCTTTATGGTCAAAAGATGGATCACAAATAGAGCTACTGTCATCACGCCTCCCATTACAACATCCAAACATTGGAAGGGGCAAGTTTTCATTTGTGTCCCTTTGAAGAAGAGACCTCCCAGCTGACTCACTGGGCATCGCTGCCCATGGTTAAACCCATCATTAGCAAGAGTAATAGAATTACAACAATTGGTTTAGAGTAATGAATCAGCGATTTCCTCCTGGGGCTGAGTATGTGGACAGGTAGTTACTTGAACAAAATCAGGGCTCTGCCACCAAGGAAGAAAGGAAGCACAGTAGTCAGGGCAGTGGTGAGAATGGCTGTGGAGAGATCAACATTTCTGTCTGCCACACTTACTCTGTTTTACAGAACACAGTGATTTACAACTGTTCTAGTTGGGAAATTCCATATCTCAGTCATTACTTAAGTGGCTTTTCTTTCAAAAGAGCAAAATACAAGCTCGAGATCAAACAATGAATCATTAAACATTAACACACAGGAACGGACTTCTATTTCTGTAGTTGTAGGAAAAAGGAAAGTTACCTTTTGATGAATAGTATCAGTACTCATTAAGTGTTAGACTTTTAGCACTATGATGACATTGGGGAAAAGGAGATAAAAAGTTCCAATTATTCTAAAATTCAAATAATTATCAAATAATTTCTATTTCTCCCACACAGATGAAAATACATTTTAATTGGATGTTGCTCTTACACTGCTGAGGACGTTAACTGGTCAATGAAAAATTATCCTTTATTTTCCCCTCAGTAATATCATTTTTTGTGCCCTATTGTAAGTGCCCCCATCTCTTGTTCCAAATAAACCAACCCAGCCTTGTATATTGAAGATTTGAATTTCCTTAGCTCCAAGAAGAAATATTTGACCTGAATTCTTAAAACCTAGACCAGTAGGGGTTTCAGACTTAGATTGTCCCAGATTAGGGAAAGAGGTGTTTCTGGGGATTCAGGAAGAAACAAGTGAACGCATATGGGAGAGTTAAATTCCTTAAGACTGAGTAGGGTGGTAGAGCATGGTGGCAAGTTCTACAAGGTGTGTGATCTACTCCCATCCAGTACTCTGGAGGTGACTGGTCATCTGATAGACCAGCATGGGTCCCTCTGAAGGCTGAACCTCTAGCCCTGTTGCTTGCAGAGCAGGCTCTGGCCAATAAATTTCTGTGGGGGCATTCTTGGGTCCCACCTCCAAACACTGGTGCCTGGCAGCAGAGCATGTAGTTAAAGAAGCATCAGGAAAGATGGCAATGATCATAAAATTAGGGCCGCCTTTATTTTCCTGGAATCGAGTAGGTTCTTGGATTCTTATAATTCGATGGAGAGAGGGAGGGAGTCTCTAAGTGTCAAAAAATGATAGTGTTTATTCAATATTCATTCTTCCTTACTAACAAAACTGCTGTGTTACCAGAAGCCACCGTACCTGCCTTAAAAATGTCATTTCTTGTGCTTTCTCCCACGTGTGACCAATGACAATAAAAAGAAGTCGAGAAGCACTTTTGAAAAAGTTCCTTTGCTCTTTGGACTTTCCCTTCTTCCTGCTGGGAATGAAGAAATCATGTCTGGAGATCCAACAACCATCTTTTAACTTGGAGGATGGAAATCACTCATTAAAGATTGCAGAGCGGAAATATAAGAAGCGCCTTCGTTCCTGGTGACTTCCTAGAGCATCCATACCAGCTCGGGCTGCCTCCATCAGAGAAATTAATCCTTGTCTGTTTTAGCACTATAGTTGAATCTTGTTGGCAGAAGCATTAACCTCCTAACCATATAGTTGTCACAACAACCTTGGAGGTATTATTATGACACATCCCATTTTTTGCATGACAAGGGACTGATAAATCATGGAGTTAGAATTCAAACGCATTTTTGTCTAGCTCTAAAGCACATATTTTTAATCATCAAGCTCTCCAGCAAATCAAGTTGGGACAAATAAGGTTAGACAGGGGCAGGGGTGGGAAAGGGGCAGTCCAAAACCAAAGCAAGGACCGGGTGACCAGAAACCTGTGGGAAGTACCCTTGGAGGGGTATGTGTGTATAAGTGTGTATAGGTGTGTGCGTGTGCAGTAACAAGGCCCAAGAAACACAATCATACTGCTGAGTTGCTGCTCCATCTGCTTTTTAGCCCTGATCATTGCACTTGAAGTATTTCTGAGCTTGAAACCTGAAACCAAAATGAGAAATATGCCTAGTAGTTAGTCCACTAAGTGAGTTAATGTAGATGCCAATCCTGATAAGTCAAATCCTAAAGAAGAAATTTTGATCTGAATTAACTAGTTTAATTGTCTGCGAAATCCAAATTGGCCAAATAATTGCAAGTTAATCCTTTCATTTAATCTGTGTAGATCCTCCCACCCTGAATAAAAATGTACTATTTGTATCCTTAGAGTTCTCACCTCTTTGTAACGAGTATGACTCCTTTCACGGTGTGCAGTACAAATGTCCGGGGATGTTTGGAACTGTTGGGGGACATTTAGCAATGTCTGGAGACATTTTTGACTGTCACAATTGGGCAATGCTCCTGGCGTCTAGCCAATAGAGGCCAGAGATGCTGCTAAATATCCTGCAAAGCACAGGACAGCACCCTATAACAAAGAATGACCCACAAGCCAAAATGTCAGTAGAGTGTATCACTGTTGAGAAACCATGATCTAGTCAAACAGTACTTAGTGAAGGGAGAATTAGGCACGTTAACCTGTTAATGACATTCCAATCAGTTCTTTCAAGGTCCAAAGTAATATTTAAACCCGGCCTCTTGATTCATCAAATTAAGCGGGTAATTAATCATACTCTATTTCACTTTTTCCATTGCAGATGCAGCCGGAAAGCTAGCTGATAGGTTTCTAAAATTCTTCATCCTTTCTCTTTCAAGTCTTTGTGTTTACTGGAAGGTCATTAAGTTGCTTTGCTTTCGAAGTCCATTTATTACTTCTAAATCTAGTGCAGTCTATTTAGTCTTTCTTAATGCTGTCTAGTGAAACATTAATGAGAAGCTCACGCATAGTCATAGAATTTGTCTGATTACCTCATTAATTTTTAATGAGTTTGCTGCTTACACTTCAAGATAACATAACAGAAATTAGATAATGTAATTCTTTCTGGGTGGAGTGGCCTTAAATTTGGCTCTAAATTATTAATTGTGTAGGCTGAGGAAATTACAGACTCTTTTGCCTATAAATTTACCTAAATCTTTGACTATGTAATTTCATCAATATATTCTCTTCCCAGAAATTTCTCATAATCAATTGTTGTGCCTGAAAACATCCAATTTTCTTCAGAGTGAAACCTTCAGAGTTGAGCTTCATTATAAGATTCGAACTTGAGCCTACTGTTAAGTATTATAATCACATCAGTTTCTTAAGAAAAAAAATGAGTCATTATTTTAAATATCAATTTGTGGCTTCTAGAATCCAGGAAATATCTTTAATTCAATCTATTTCTGTACTTAGATCATCTAAGTTTATTATAATTGTTTTAAAATTATCATCTTATGGACTTGGGGCATAAAATTTCATTAATATGCTACTAGTTTTGCAGCTATTGAATAATCTAAGTCCCATGGTAGCAATGATTATAAGATTACTCGGCCAGTAAAAGTTTATTTTACAATTGGAAACATCTCAGTACAATAAAGATTAAATTAGTTGTTCTAGTCAATAAACCTAGAACTTCTGCATCCCAGCCCTTTTCTAAGAGGGTCAATGATTTCTTTCTAGTAGAGCAAGAATAATAATGAAATTCAGACTGTAAAGATTGTGCACCCCTATATAATCCTGACTCTAACAGTCCTAACTACCCCCGTGCTAAAAAAACAAAACACAAAAAAACGAATTTCTGTCAATTTATGGTAGCTATAAATCTATTCAGGCTGTGTGTTCATGTGTTTAGTGTAGAGTCATAAAACATTACAAAAGAAGCATTCTACCGAATTGACCAGCCTTGGCTCAACAACACAGGAATACAGCGGGTGACTAATACTTCCTCGCCTCTGCTAATCCAGCCGTCATTTCTCTCTGCCAACACCAGGTGGTCTGACCGAAAGCTGGAGTAATAAAGCTCAGTGTGTACTTTGCGGTACCACTTTACAACGTGGCTGCAGTGGAAGTGCAACAAATAAGGCAGTCGAGATGGTCATTTTGGTCATGCAGATCAAATTATTGGGGTTCCAGGGGCTTAAATGGTCATATCCTTTTGCTGAATCAGTTGAGAGATAGACCCAGAAGTCAAATGGAGATCAAAATATGAAATGTATTGCTAGTCAAGCTGGACTAGAATAAACTGCTTGAACCTATGACAAAGTCAGACTTCCTGTTCTCCTTCCCTGAGATGCGCACTGAGGGAGGGCCCTCTGCAGGATGAAGCTTGCTTTTGTGCTTGTCACCTGAAGTGAAGAATGTGTGTGTCCTGTGGACAGGCTAGTTGAGAAAAGATGGATGCCAATAGCTCAATACTCTTCTACCATGGGAAGAGGCCAGCAAAACAAGGAAGGCAAAAACTTCCATTCAATGCTTTTGAGATCCTGGAAGTTCCTACTTTATAAGTCAAGGCTGGAAAGCCCGGAGAAGGAAAATATAATACCCACCTACTCGAAAATCTTACTGCTTTGCAAAACAAGGGATTTAATTTTCAGTTTTCTGTAGTCTATCTTTAGGTGTAGAAATAGAAATAGTCTTTATCTTTAAAAAAGACTTTGCTTTTAAGATCATTTGAAATCCACTATAGATTGATGGCTCAGGCAATATTGGGTAAAATATTCAACTTCATCAACCTGTGCTTTTTTGTGGAGATGGCCTGATTATATTAACTTAAATTATTGAGTAAATCTCCAATGTCTCTTGCTTTCGATGACTAGATTAGACATTGAAAATGCCGGAATAAAAATTAATACATGTGAATGGTCACCAAGGAAGGCCTCTCCAAAGAATCATTTAAGCTGAAACTAAGGATAGGGAGTAGCCAGCCATGATACTGTGGATAGAACATTCCGACTGAAGAAATTGTGTGTGCAAAGGCCCTGTGGTGGGAAAGAGTTATAGGCAGAGAACCCAAAGGAAGGAAGGACAGTGCAGCTGGAACCAAGGGACGGAAGAGGAGGGAGGCAGGATTTAATAATAAAATGCTTCATAAGCCATTGTAAAAAGTAGGGGTTTTATTCTCAGTGAAATGAATGGTTTTAAGCAGGGAAGTTACATAATCAGATGTTTGTTTTAAGATCACTTTTGCTGTTTTGGTGTCCAGGCAAATGATGGTAAAAATCTGACTAAAGCGGGGTTATGGGGATGGTGAGTAAAGAACAGATGAGTAAAGGAGATGTTTTTGTGGGTAAACTGTGGGATTTCTTGATATTGGGTTTGAGAGGTGGAAGGAAAGGGAAGAATCCAGGATGAGTGCTAGATGAGTGGATTAAGAAATGGGAGGAGTCGTTACCTAACTTACAGGCCTGGGTAAGCGTTGGGAAGTGAGGCAAAGGTTGTTCATGGGGGATGTGAAGCGGTGATTCCAGAACGCTTTTTCGGCTCCCCCTCAAAGGAAGCTAGCCAAGGGAGTGACTGTGGGAACAGCTCCCAGTTTTCTCTTCCTGCCTCTATGATCTCTTTCCTTTGGAATTCTCCCCGAGATGGAAGTCCAGGTGAGTTCTGTGCTTTGAGAGGGGACATCGCTAACTTCTCCATCTTAAACCCTCTTGTCCTGAAACTTCTCGGACCCAGCCTTAGGTCTGAGAGACTGATCCTCCCTGGAAGGCTGCACTTCATGCACCGAGGGCTTGTGGAGCCATCAGCTGTTCTCGCTTCTTAAATATGTGTATTATTACCTAGGGCCGCCAAAGAAGTTATCACAAACTGGGGGGCTTTACACAGAGGAAACGTATTCTCTCACAGTTCTGAAGGCTGACAGTCCCAAATTATGGTGTAGGAGGGCCACGTTCCCTCCAAAGTTTCTAGGGGAGGGCGTTTCCTTAGCTCTTTTGGCTTTTGATAGCCCCAGGTGTTCCCTGGCTTCTGACAGCATCACTCTAGTCTCACCCCCATCTTCACATGGTGGTCTTCCCTCTGTGTCTCTGTCAGTGTTCAACTTTCCCTCTCATAAAACACCAGTTATATCAGATTAAGGCCCTTCCCTATTCCAATATGGCCTCATTTTAACTTAATCACACCTGTAATGTCCTTATTTCTAAATAAGATCATATTTTGAGGTACTTTAGGGCTAGGGCTTCAATATGTCTTTTGGGGGGACACGATTCAACCCATAAAAGTATACAATTTGCATTTCTTTTCATTACAGACCATGTGATATTTATCTCTCGAATTTTTCTACCTGCCATCCTGCCATCCATAGTGGACCATGATGGACTGGTCCCACTGGGGCATTCCTACCATGCTATCCTAGTAGCCTCAAAAAATTCCTGAGGTTCCAGCAGTGATACACCACACTGTCACATAATCAGGAGACCTGCTTTTAATTTGTAATATGAAAAATAATCATTAAATATGCTCAAAGTTTGTGTCGGCCTGGTCAATGAGTGTTTGCCATGTAGGCAGGCTACGTGGGAAATCGGGTTATCAGACACTTGCTTGGAAAGAATGGAAGAATCTGAAGGTGTGAGGGTGGGAGGCAGGAGTTCTACAATAGGGATACTGGGTGACATCCACCCAGGACTACAGTAAGAAGACAATTAAAAGGGCCCCAACCGCAATCACTGCTTAGACAGCACTGCTAGTCTTGTCTCCAAGTGATTCCTACATCCCATCCCAATTATTTGGATACATATTAATATTTTCAATCTGATTAGTGTCTATTCCTACTGCTTTGGGGACCATTTGGTCCCATTAAGGTACTTATTAATCTCTGCTCTGATCCATTAAGAGTTCATTTGCAGTTTAATTCCAAGAAGGCAACTTCATTTTCATGGTTTTGAGTGAAGCAGTGACAGACACACTGAAGAGATTTTGTTTTTCTTCAGTTTCTTTGCGTTCAAAAGAGCAGAGAGCATATTCTGATGGATCAGAGGAAAGGTAGAGGTCTCAGCAAAGAGCCTACTTTAGTGGGACGGTACACTGCAATGAACTCTCAGGAATGTGAGTAGATGATAAAAAGACCCCAAGGAAATGAGAGACAAATGAAAGCTAACTTTACTTTGCAATTTTCCCCTAGAGCTAATTCTGACAGTATCCTTCTACCTCTTTACAAAGAGCAAGCAGTGAAAACTGAGATGACAGTGATGTGTTTTTTTTTTTTCTTGTAAAGCTGGGCTCAATTCGAGACAGAATATTAATGGCAAAACGCTCAATATCTCATTACCAATCCCTGTGGGCATATAGTCCCTAGAAAAGATAAATATTTGAATAGGTGATGATAATATGTATGATAATTTGTAGTCAGCATTCCACGTGCATTTTCATTGAGTCTTTTATTTTAAACTAGTGCATCTGAGTGAGATTCTCAATAATTATGTTTTGAATTCATATATATTTTGAATTCTGAACTCAGAATCTGAGGAGCATTAAGCCCAAACACACCTTTGAAAAAGAGCAGCCTCCTTATTGATCTGCCCAGGATTGGCAAAACAATGTCTAGGTTCTTTCCCTTTCGTCTTTCAGTTCATTGAGTAAATATAGATTGAGGCTTACTCTGTTTTTCTGAAAATTTTTCTCGAAGGTGAACTTGAGGTCACCTTAATAGCTGACAAAAACCTTCTTATTGTCAAGCTTGGAAAACTTTCCCAATTTTCTGCTTGAAATTCTGTCTTTGGGGAAACTTTAACCTTCTTCTGACTTCTAATTAGTTTTTCTTCAATAACAAGAGTTCAGTGGGAAGCGAAAAGGGTCAGAGAGGTTGGCTGGGGCATACAGGTTGCAAAAGTAATAGGACGCTTCCTCTGAAGCAATTCCGGGGATTAATATTGCTGTCTTTAAAGTATTTTTTTTGGAAGGAAGCCTTCCAAAGAAGGTATTGATATGTAGGAGCAGATGCAATTTTTAGTTGAGCCATCGGTTGATTTCCGTGGATCTGTGAACCTACATTCTCGTGCATTTGTCTTCGGTGACAACTCTTACAAGATAAGTCATTCTTACACGGACTCTTCATAGACAGCCTGTGGGACATCTTTGTAAATCCCTGCAGTCAGTGCATGGAGCCAAGTACTTTTCCAAGGGCAAGGGGAGGGGAGAGGGATAGTCCTCAGGTGAAAGGTGAATCATCCATTTTGTTTGGATGTGAAGTAAGGCTGACTGGCAGAAGATGTACTGTCTCAAAAGTCTCCATTCCAAAAGAAGTTCTTTGTTCTATTTTCACATTGCTAAAAGATCAGGTCAAGTGATTTTAAAAAATAAATAAATAAACAAGCAGTCTGTTCTCAAACATAAATGTATTTATCCTTAGATTCATTCAATAGGTATGTACATGGTATCAGAGTGTATGTGTCAGGAAAAGATACTAGGTTTAAAGTATTACTTTAATTTTCATAGAGTTACTTTCTAGTGATGAAAATGAATAATAAGCAAGGAAAGACATAAACGAACCCAGTAGTTTCCAATAGTGATAGGTTTTTTAAAAAAGAGATGAATAGGATAATTGGAGGGTAGGTGGGGAAGGAAACTTTATATTGGGCCATCATGGAGGATTCCCCTGAGGAAGTGATATTTTGGCTATAATTGGGAAAATGAGGCAATACTCCCAAGAAGGGAAGGAAGAGGCTTCCAGGCAGAGGGATTATCAAGAGCAAAGATCTTGGAGCCAGAAAGAGCAGAAGTATAAATTTTAGAACATAAAAGAACCAGCATGTCTGAGTGGAAGTTAGATAAGAATAGAGAAGTAGGTGGGAGGTGTACTGTAGGAGACCTGGAGACCATGGTCATGAGTTTGGATTTTTCTAAGGCAATGGGGAGCCATCAGGGGGTTTCAGTCATATAAGTCTCATGGTCTTATATGAAAGGTGATCTGTTCAATAAATTTATTCTTTGACCAACACCTCGTTTAAAGTCATTTATAGAGCAACACAGAATTGCTTTCTCAGCCCATTTTTCCAGCATCTCAAATTGAATACAATAACCAGCTTTTGAAGATTCCTGGGATGTTCTAGACGGCTGGTTCTGTTTTGTCTCCATAAAACCATGTTAAGGAATGGTCAGTTTGCCACTCTGGATTATAGAGTAGTTGGTTTAGTTTTCTATGAGTATATTTAACATCAAAAATCAACCGTAACCAACACCTTAGGAATTCCATTAAGAATTTTTATATTTCAACTGATTTCTAATTCTTTGTAATGTCATTTTGAAAGTATATATTTTTGTTTTTTTCTAATATTTTAGCACTTTTCAGATACTTTCTTCATATTCTCAAGTAACAAAATGTTTGTTATTTTTAGCTATTTGCAGCTCAAATTTATTATGGGATGTGATTGTTCTTGTCTTTGGCTTATTTATTGATTTAGCCTTTGAAAAATTTTTAAGCCTTTTTAAAATACTTTCTTTACAATTTCATGTTTATGGTTAAAGGTAACTCGAGATTTAAGTATTAATCATACAGTATATTTTGTTAACCCCTGCCAGACATTCTTTCCACTGAGTGGAATAATTTTTCTTTTTCACATTGAAAAGAAGTCTTTCTGCGCACTGCTACTGAGTTTATGTATTTGATTTTTCCTGGTTAGAAATTAAAATTTTAGCACTTAATACATGGCAGGATTGTATAACCTACTTCTCATTTATTTGGGATGACTTATAATTTAATGTTTAAAAAGTGAGAAGTAAAATTGAATTAATTTTTAAAAGACAAGTATTTTGATAAACCAATGTTTTTGATAAATTTGGAGACTTGTCCTTTGGTGAATTGAATTTCTGAAAACTAACATTTGGCAAGTTGATTTTCAGATAAGTCATCCAGAAGTGATTCAATTTCCATTAAAGAAGAAAGAACACTGAAATAAATGTGGAAAATATATATTTAAACTTCTACCTTTTGAAGAAAATGCTTAGAGAAATCAGTTGGTACTTTTTAAACCTTCCAGTCATCAAAGTTACAGAAAATCTCTCAGCTAGGCATCATTTTATGTATGATTTTATCAAATTTATGTCATTATTTTCTGCTAGACTTTCAGGGCAGACTTTTTAAAAGCTCACCTTTCATAAATAATTCTTTGCTAGGATAAACATTCAATTACTAAGGAGAACAGACAGCTTTACTACAACAGAGACATGCATTTATTAGTTTTTCTCATTAAATGTCTTCCTGGATTTTTTTTCTCCAACAAAGTTCCTGGTATACTACCGGATGACTACCCAAAATGATGTTACAATTGTGGGATTTTATGATTTAAAAGTAATTTAAAAATCAATCCCCTTTGCTATTTACTCTAAGAAACACTCACTCACTTTGTATTGTTTTGAAATGCGGTCAAATGAAAGAAGCTTTCCTTGGCCCTCAGCATCTTCCAAGTCATAGGTTATACCTTCCTCTCACTCAAGGTCCATTTTATGAGAATGGCATTTTTTTTTTCCCTCCCTTTCTGAAGCAATGTTAGAAGCTGCTTCTGAATTTTTGACCATTTCTGCATCCTTCTTAAATCTTTCTATCTTTTCTTGGTTCTGGTCTTTATTTCACTTTTCCACACTGTCCAGAGGGCAGCGCAAAAATTAAAATGTGTATATTTTAAGAAAAGTGAGAGCAGTCAGTTCTACAGAGGAAGGAAATGTCCTTGAAATCCCAGCATCCCTTCCCCACCCAAGATAAAGCGAAATGACAAACATCTGAGTTAGAGATACTTTTGCTGAGAAGACAAACATTTCTTTTTAAATGGGTGGCTTCAAATTTTTCATTTTGGTTATTACAATATTCTTTGGGCAATACAGTTTTTTTGCTGTTGTTGTTATTTCTTAATGAATGAGTACACTGGATCAATGGTAGGCTCAATCATGGCCTCCCTAAAGATGTTCATGTCTTAATCCTTGGAACCTGTGAATCTGAAACACATAGCAAAGGGATTTTGCAGATGTGATTAAGTTAAGAAGTTGGAGATTGTTTTGGAGTATCGAGGTGGGCCCAGCGCAATCACAAAGATCCTTAGAAGAGGAAGACCAAACTCCAAAAAAGAGACGTGATCATGAAAGCAGAAGTTGGAATGATGGCATTTCTGGAAGAGGGCTGTGAGGGAAGGAATGCAAATGGCTTTTGTTTTTTATTTTTATTTTTATTATTTTTTTGCAAATGGCTTTTAGAAACTGGAAAAGGCAAGGAAGATGATTCCCTCCTAAAGCCTCCAGAAGGAATACGGCCCTGCTGATCTATTAGTTATTTCTGACCTCTGGATGACAAGTTAATAAATTTGTGTTGTTTCAAGCCTTGGAAAACTAATACAACTCAAATGTCAAATAGACTTTCAAATTGGAGTTCTTTTAAATGGGTAAGGTCTCTTTAAAGAAATATTTTTACATTTTTTGAAGACATAAAATCAACTCCTCCATAGTTATTCCTCATAATTTCTCTTCCCTTTGAGAATTTTGGCTCCCAAGAGAAACAACACAATCTTTGGACAGCTGAGCAAAGCGAAGGAAACTCAGAAATGTGTCCCAAGCTTAAAGCACTGGCCCAGGGCTCAAGTATGTAAAGGGCCCAAGGCTTCAGGTAGTGGTGGATCTGAGAACTCAAATTATGTCATTAGGCTCTTTGCTCTCCCCATCTTTCAAACAAGCTGTCTTCCATGTGTCAGGCATAATGGCTACAGAGTTCCAAGGCACAGCTCTCTAATTAACTTAGGCACCTCCTGGTGAAGAACTCAGGATAACCGTGGCAGAAAGGTTAGGGGGACTCTGATTGACCCAGCTTGGATCACATGACCAAGCTGGAGCCAATCACTGAGGCCAGGGAGATGCCATACTCTGATTGGCTAGTCTGAGAGATGTGCTGACACCTGTGACCCGTCAGCCCCAATGAAATCTCACAGAATGGGTTCCTCACTGAAATGAGAGAGTTAAAAATTAATTACCAATGAAAGCACAGATAAACAAACAAACAAACAAACAAACATGTAATTGTGGGAGGGAGAGAGAGGAGAGAAGAGGCCTTGAGATTTTATGACTTTCTAGTTTTTAGATACAATTCTTCATGAGACCTAGCTACATTGCCTGCTCTTGCTTTCCACAAGATGCTCTGGTAGGCTTCCAATAAACTCTGCCCTTTCCTTAGGAGTATTTATATTCTTGGCATTTAAATGATTCCTGATGAAGGAAGACCAAAATAATGTATCCTTAATGAACTAATGTACGAAGTAATGTTTTATTGATAGTACAGTTATGTGTTGCTTAACGATGGGGATGTGTTCTAAGAAATGCATCATTAAGTGATTTTATCATTGTATGAACATTTTAGAGTGCACTTACACAAACCTGGGAGGTATAACCTACTACACACCTAGGCTCTGTGGTATAGCTTGTACAGCATGTTACTATACTGAATACTGTAGGTAATTGTCATACAATGGTAAGTATTTGTGTATCTATAGATAGAAAAGATACAGTAAAAAATACGGTATAAAAGATAAAATGTGCATGTGTGCTTGCATGAGCACATGTTGGAGGGGTCGGAGGAGGGCTGTGGAGGGAGGCTCCCGTTAGAGAGTATATGTCAGGTGGAGGGAGGGAGAAAGGGAGAGAAGGAAGGAGGTGAAAGGGACAGCAGAGATCAAGAGACCCAGAGAGACAAAGCATGAGATCAAAAATAATAAAAAGGAGTGGGGAGAAGAGAGAGCTAGAGAGATGGATGGCAGGGAAGGAGAGAGAAAAAGAGAGGACCGGGGAAGAGAGGAAAAGAGATAAAGGGAAGAGGGTTGGGTTTGTGTGCATGAGTGTGCGCGTGCATGTGTGCGTGTTGGTGCGTGTGTGTATGCTCAGGGGCTGACTTCCGGCCTCCCTATGCAGGTGGACAGCATGCTGAACTTCCTCTGTCTATTTAAACCACCCAGATATAGCAGAAAATTCAATGTATATTCGGGTCCGCCATTTTCTTTCCATATCGCAAACGACCTTTTCACTTTTAACCCATTATAATCTTATGGGGCTACCGTCGTACACGCGGTCTGTCGTTGACCAAAATGGTCAATGCAGCACATGACTATAGTATTATGGTTGCCTGCAGTGGGATTCTTTCTCCTAGTAATGGCCTCCTGATTTTCTTTGGGGAAATGCTCAGTTCCTGTGTTTTGGATGGGCCTGGCCAAACCAAAGTTCTAGGGGGTGGGATTTGTGACTCGGGCCTTGCCAATCAGTATATTCCATCCCATTGGCCACAGTTTAGGGATGGGCAGATGATCTAAGGCCCAGGATTTTCGTAGTAACTGTTGAGAGAGATTCTTTCTGCTGAACTTGATGCTAGGAGGGTATAAGAGCTGCCGGAGTTCACCTTCCCACCACGAAGAAAAAGCCTGCCTGAGAACGAAAGAAACTAGATGAAGAGAGGGAGGAGGTAAGACCCCTGAATCCTGATGACGCAGTGAGGACTGGGATAGAGCTGTACCTAATTGACTCCTAGACTTTTCTACTATGCAAACTAAGAAATCCCACCCACCCACCCTCACTTTTAAAAAATTATATTAGAGTTAGGTTTATGTCACCACAGAAAAAGTTCTTATTAGTATTTTAACATACTTTAAGTCATTATCTCAGTTATATTTGCACCAGTTATTTATTTAGGGGCAAGAAATCACCCCTAAACTTATTAAAGCAACAATTAATTTTTATTTTCATGATTCTGTGGGTTTGATAGGTGAGTCTTCTGTGGTTCTTTCCTAGACCCACGCATACAGGTGCATTTCCATGTGGATGTCCATCCTCACAGAAGCTAGATTAGGCTTCTTCTCATGGTAGTTGTGTGGCAGTGTTCCAGGGGCAAACCCCAGTATACAGACACCAATCAAGCTTCTGTTTGTATCATGCATGTAGATGTCTCATTGGCTAAAGCAAATCTTATGATCAAGCCCAGACTCGTTGTGCGAGGGTACCAAAATAGCATGGCTATCAGAAGGATGATTCATTGATAGGACATTAATGCAACAGTTTACCAAACGGCAAATTTCAAAGTGCTTTAAGGTACATGAGCTGATTTGAGCACTGTAATAACCCTGTGAAATACTCAAAACCAGTATCATCATTGTGTCAGTCAGGGTCTAGTCAGGAGATAGAAATACCACCAGAAATTTAAATGGGAAAAATGTAATATAAAGAACTATTAACTAGTAATAGGGAATTAGCAACTAAGAGGATGTAAAAGAGAATTTTGAAGAATAGCCTAGAGGTCAGGGAGAGTACTCAGGAAAAAAACAAATTTGTAAGGGAGGTTGGGATTCAGGCCTCATGGTGGGGGTGGAAATCGATACCTGTGGCCCACTGGATGGTGGAGAAGGTTGCTGAGCTACCTCAGGCTATAGCTGGTTACCAGGGACCATGGGCCTCTCACTACAGCACCAGCAAAACTTGCAGAATATGAATGCCCCCGGTTGTCCTATATGCATGCCATTTGCAACCATGCCATAGAAGCAAGAAGAAAAGACCAATACTGGAAGCAGGAAAAGAAGCCCCTCCATTGCAGTGTCCTGACAGCACTCACTTGCACGCAGTGCCATCGGGCAAAGGAGAAGTATTTATAGGGTCCAGCTCTAAAAACACAAAGCAGG
This sequence comes from Pteropus vampyrus, assembly GCF_000151845.1. Taxonomy (NCBI): domain Eukaryota; kingdom Metazoa; phylum Chordata; class Mammalia; order Chiroptera; family Pteropodidae; genus Pteropus; species Pteropus vampyrus. The sequence goes on from NW_011888827.1 coordinate 5,375,568, forward strand.
GCTACAAAGGGAACTGAGAAGCAATAAATTGATAACTGGCACGGTCTACCCTTTACCTTCTTCCCTTCCATATGCACCCTTTTACAAATATTTGAATTCCTATGTAAAAACAAAACACGTCTATGCTGCACCTAACAAGACAGCTCTTTTAAAGCAAAGATGTGCTTGTCCTGTCCTCAAAATGAGGAGACACAGTCCCAATAGTCATTCTACTCATTACTAACTGCATTGATAACTCTCAAGATCAGTCATGTTACCTAAAGACTAAATTGTAAAGTTAACCTCCAACAATTACTATATAAAATAATAATGAGAGAGAGAGAACACGTTATCATATATAAATCAACATGAATATATATAGCAAAGAGAAGCATACAAAGCTACTATAGTCCTTGTTTTTGTAATGAGGCCACAGTTGATCATCTATGACTTCCTTTTTCCACAGTCCATTTCATATTTACCCTCAGGCAGAAACTCAGATGGTCAGGGTTCTTTGCCTGGTGAAATGACCCAAACCTTTAATCCCTAAGGGTCTGAGTCCTTAACCATTCTGGTTTTTGTTTGTTTCTTCCATAGTTTTCTATTAACCTTTACTATTGGCATGAAAGTACTTAAAGGAACTCTAGAGACTCCTGTGTTTCAGACATAATGCTTCTTGCCCCCATCGTAATAGCAACAACTCAATTTCCCTTTGAAAATTGGGATCAATCATTCTAGCCAGGAGAGCAGCATCTTTATCTGCTTATTGGCTCAGTGGCCTAAAGAGCCCAAACTGGCCAGGTGGCAGTCTCATCTTCCAGTAAGCTGCAGTATCACAAAGCATGGCAATGAAGGGTGTACTTGGAGCTGAAAGATAATAAATTGATTACCGGCATGATTATCTCTATTTTATGATGAGAAAATGATGTTTCACAGAGGTTGATTGATGTGCCTCTTGTCATCAGCTAACAAGAAGCAGGGTTCCAGGTCCTCAGACCTCAGATCTGAATGTTCCTTTCTGCTCCTTTAACTGGCAGTTCAGGTAGGCTAGATCGGGCACCAGACCTGAGTCTAAATTCTGCCACTTACTCTCTGTGAGACCTTGGGCAACTCACTTAAGTATTCTGAGTCTCAGTTTTCTCAGCTGTAAAGCCAGGATAATTGTCCCCAACTCGTAGGATTAGAATGAGAATTGAATGAGGTCATAGTCTATGAGAGGAATGTGAAAATTCTAGCAGATTTTCTAAAGCTAAGGTATCCTCATTCAGGATTGGACAGACTCTCCATTGAAAATTTTGATTAATTCCTTAGCACCTCATCATTTATGAAGAATGGCCACTCGGGCAGCAAACGGGGTACATTCTAAAATCAGCAGGAAACGTAGAACATGTGGGCGTGGTCTGGTGTGGAAGAAATTGATAGAGTTCTTTGTACCAGTAATCTCCGAATCGCAATTATTTTTGCCAAATATTTCTTTCAAGTCATTTTGGGAAATGGCTCACTGCCTTTTCCTATTTTATTAAATCTAAGAACCTCATTAAGTCAAACTATCAGTGATGCATTGTCAGCAGGCAGAAAATGGAGAAAATCCTCTTTCAGTGTTTGATCATGAAAATATTTCTAACAAACCCAAGACAAACACATTTCCCTCCTACCGCCTATTCATATGAGATTAACTATTGTGCCTGTTCACAATATTCAATCATCATTTCTTCCCATTTAAGAGCTGCTTGCATGAATTAGGAAACGGAGACCAGCAGGCTCCCATGCGTCTTTCCACATTCTCAGCGCTAGAAATATGGCTTAATAAAATGCAATTAGGACATTGACACAATTT
>NW_011888827.1:5377433-5383352 GCF_000151845.1 Pteropus vampyrus
TTCTGCCACTTACTCTCTGTGAGACCTTGGGCAACTCACTTAAGTATTCTGAGTCTCAGTTTTCTCAGCTGTAAAGCCAGGATAATTGTCCCCAACTCATAGGATTAGAATGAGAATTGAATGAGGTCATAGTCTATGAGAGGAATGTGAAAATTCTAGCAGATTTTCTAAAGCTAAGGTATCCTCATTCAGGATTGGACAGACTCTCCATTGAAAATTTTGATTAATTCCTTAGCACCTCATCATTTATGAAGAATGGCCACTCGGGCAGCAAACGGGGTACATTCTAAAATCAGCAGGAAACGTAGAACATGTGGGCGTGGTCTGGTGTGGAAGAAATTGATAGAGTTCCTTGTACCAGTAATCTCCGAATCGCAATTATTTTTGCCAAATATTTCTTTCAAGTCATTTTGGGAAATGGCTCACTGCCTTTTCCTATTTTATTAAATCTAAGAACCTCATTAAGTCAAACTATCAGTGATGCATTGTCAGCAGGCAGAAAATGGAGAAAATCCTCTTTCAGTGTTTGATCATGAAAATATTTCTAACAAACCCAAGACAAACACATTTCCCTCCTACCGCCTATTCATATGAGATTAACTATTGTGCCTGTTCACAATATTCAATCATCATTTCTTCCCATTTAAGAGCTGCTTGCATGAATTAGGAAACGGAGACCAGCAGGCTCCCATGCGTCTTTCCACATTCTCAGCGCTAGAAATATGGCTTAATAAAATGCAATTAGGACATTGACACAATTTGTATTAAGAAGCAGCTAATACTCTCTCCCTCCAAAATAAAAAGATAGGAGAAACTAAAATTTATTTTCCACTCTCTTAACACCCTGTCCAGGCTGTTCCTACTTTTTTATTGTTCCACACTATGTTACTTACCATCCTGCCTAACCACCCTATGTCACTTCTTTCATTTACTTGCTATATCGATGGTCCCCACTAATAATAAGAAGTTGAACATGTTTGAAGGGAAAAACACAATTACAGATGCTCAGTGCAATTTATAAAAATATCCTTTCCCACGTAGTTTTCAGGGGAGTGTTACATCAGTGAAGTGGGACCACTCTCAGTATCGGAGTGCCTAATTTGGTGTCTGGGGCATGGAAGCACATAACAAGTATTTGTTGAGTGTAGGCCTTTGGATTCACGTCGGCCTTCTTCACCCATGAAAGAATCTTATAAGGATTCATAAGGAGGTCCCAAACTTTCCAGATGGTGTTTAAAATTAACTGGTTTAGTGCTATAACACGAAGTCAAGATTTTTTTTTAGAAACAGTCTTCCTCCCTCATTATAGAACTGATAAATAGTTATCACATATTTTTTGGAAAATAAAAAAATAATAATAAAGAAGATAAAAATCACCCATAGACTCGAATTCCAGATGCAATTGCTTTTAACATTTTAGTTTCTTTCCAGTTTCTCTCTCTCCCCCACACCTCCACCTCCCCCACCCTTTCCTTCCTCTGCCTCTATCTCTCTGATTAGGATCATACAATACACAATTTTGTATTTAGCTTTCTCGTATAATATATTCCGAATACTTTTATTTGTCCTATAGTCTTTGAAAATAAAATTTTAATGAATGCACGATGTTTTGTAATGATCATATATATGCGTGTATGTGTGCTTCCTAAGTGTGTGTATACACAGATACAGAGACACGTGCATGCACACACACACACACACACACACACACACACACACACACGGAGCTAAATTTATTGCTTACGATAGTAAAGGAGAGATATGCTGATCAGCCACATTCCCATCGAGCAGAACAGACTGATACTTTATATAGCTTTTTTGGGAAGTGAGTTCAGGGATTGGCAGATTTTCAAGGGCAAAAGTAGGCCGACATCAGTTCTAGAAATGTGGTTATTCCAGTGAGACTGCTGTCGATTGGTTGGCATTGAGAAGCATATTTATTTTACTAACTCTATTCCTGACTGTCTGACTTTGGAACGTAAGAAACTGTTGGTTATTGGTTGGTTTGCCAAAGCACTTTAACTGAATCAAGTTCCCCTGATCAATAGAAAGGATTTAAAATCAGTTATAGCGGTACTCGTCACCATGATTGCGAAACAATCAGCATTTTCCTAGGAATATGAGGAAAGTTTGTATTCTTGATACCATAATTTATTTAGTCATTCTTTTATTGGGGTATAATAGGATTATTTACAATTTTCCACCTGTTATAAATAATGCCACAGTGACCATCCTACCCCATCTTCGAGCATGCCTCTGATTATTTTCTTAAGAAAGATTCCTAGAAGGGGATTGCTGACTCAAGAGAGGATTTGGTGTTTAATTTTTATAAAAGTAATACAGGTTCATTACAGAACATTTAGGAAATCTAGATCCATAGAAAGAAGAAAATTAAAATCATCTATAAGCCACCCCCCTCTCCACCATATAATAACTGTTTAATTTTTAGTGCTTATCATCTAATGCACTTTCTATGCTGCTGGAAACCTACACAAATAAACACAGGTAAAGAATCCTGGTAGTACCTTTTTCAGTTTGCTTTCTTCACCTAATAATTGCCACGAATATATTTTCTTGTCATCATATTAATGGCTGAATAATGCGTGTATTTATTATCTGTATATAATCCAACTTATTAACCCTTTATCTGTTATTGGGTATTCTGGTCTTTCCTCCCTCTTTTTGTTCATGCCTACCAGCCTATCTTCCATCTCTTAAAAATTATTTTATTATGATTAGTATTATTATATTATTTTAAAATGCTATCATAAACAATGACATATTTTTACCTAAATGTTTGTACATATCTATGTTTATAGTTTTAGGACAGATTTATGGAAGTTAAATTTCTGGGTCAAGTAGAGCAGAGTTTTAAGATTTTTTATAAACAGGCTACAAATATAGTCTCCAGAGAGATTTTAAAATTTAGGCTACCACCAGTGGTACATGTGGAAATATTTATTTCTGCTCTTTGTCAATTTTATAGAAAGAATTGATGTCATATTTCTATACTAATTTGTATTTCACTGAGGGAGAATTGTTACTAAAAATTTGTTTTTTTTCCTTCTATCAACTTTTTGTTCATAAATTCTGTTCTTTTTCAATAAGCAGGTTTATATTTTCATGTATGGTTTTTAAAATACTTTATATAAAATATATTCACCCTTGTAGCATCTCAGGTTTCTTATATGCTTTAAATTTTATTTTTAGTGTTTTTTAAATCTCTTTGTTATGGAAAATTTCAAATTTATTATATTCTGTGTACAATACTAGAGAGAACAGTATAATGAAGCTCTATGAACTCATTAGCGAGTTTCAATGATAATTATGGTCCATTTTATGTCTTTTATTGTCTTTTGTACCCTCATCCTCCATCTCACACTCTAGATTATTTCAAAGTAAATCCTAGACATCAAATAATTTCATCTGTAAATACTTCTGTATGTATATGTTTTTAAAGCATAACAACAATACCATTGTCACCCCCTAAAAAACCCTACAATAATTAATAATTTCTTGATATTATTAAATATTCAGCCAGTGTACATATTTTATGTGTATTTTATACATACATACATATATATATATATGATTAACCACAAAACATTGGATTGTCAAGTTAGACTCACCATGAAAGATCTTACTTACCCAGTATACTAAACTGCACAAGTAACTTTAAGAGTAGAGAGAGTCCTAAAAAGGACAAAATTAAGTATATAGATTATTACCTCAGAGAGTGTTTAGAATATGAAATATCTCCATTTTCAGTTTACGTGACATTGTCTAGAAAGCCATGCCTCATGAATCCATGGATTCTAGGGTTATTTACTATAAGCAGCACTTAACCATGGACATGCAGTTAAGTACATTCCATAGATAAAGACCCTACCCCTAGCGTGTATCATTGGTCAGTTCATCTGGAGGGCTGGTTATCATGTGGACAAGGACATTGGACTGAATCTCCTGACTCCTTTTTTTTTTTCTGAGAGAGTCTCCCAGGTAAAGGAAGTGAATGGATCATGGACTAGCTGCTTTAAAAATGTGTTGGTTTCAACTGGTATCTAAAAGAAATCTATACGTTGCAATTGATTAATGCATCTCTCTAGTCTCTTTTAATTTATGTATTCCTCCCCTGTTTTGCTTTGTCATATAATTTTTTGAGGAGAAGAATGTGGTAGTGTCCAAAGATAGTCACCATCAATATCTTCCCTCTCTGCTCATGCATGCAGCTCTTTATATTAAGAGACTGAGTCTGGCCTGGCTTAAGTGACTTGTTTGACCAATAGAATGTGGCATAAGTGTCTTTCTAGGACCTGATGAAGTGAAATCATAATAAACCTTACATCATCCCCATGTCTCTGGGAACCTAGCTACCACATGCTATGAGAAGCCCAAGCCACACAGACAAGCCATGGATGGATAAGCGCTACAGCCAATAGGCTTAGCTATGATTCTAGGCCGAAGCCAGTGTTAACTGCCAACCACTTGACCTGGCTATGTTAAATGTGCAGTCTGGTCGAAACTTTAGACAGTTTTAGCCCTAGCCACCGTCTGCAACCTCAGGAGACACCCCAAATTAGAAGTGTCCAACTGAGCATTGTTAACCTACAGAATCAGGAGAGACAACAAAATATTGTTGTTTTATGGCGACAAGTTTTAAGATTATTTATTATGCAGCTAAAGATAATTAGAACCAGAAAATTGAGTCGCTTGCTCTACAGATATCCCTGCAATCTAAGTTTTGCTGATTGGATCCCTGTGGTATCATTTAACACGTTCCTCTGTCCCCTATATTTCCCATACATTTGTAGTTACGTCTAAAGACTAGAGTGGAATCTATTTTAGTTTTATTTTGACATTAATATTTAATAGGTGGAGATGCAGCCATGAAAATGTGCCTTTCTTCACTCTGTGGGGAGTGCAATGACCCAGTGTGCAATGTGCATATGACAAGGCCACACTTCCCATGTGTTGGCTGCTTCCAGTCAGTGATCGAGAGCAGCAAGAATAGCAAGGCAGAGACATTCCTGGGAGTCAGGGGACTCTTCTGATGAGCAGCGTTGTCTTGAGGATGCTCCATCGGCCTTGTCGAACTTTCTTAGGTTGGCACCGCGATCTTAGGCTCCTTCGCTCAACCCGCTTCCTCCCTGCTGTTCTTCCTCCAGGGTCAGATCTCTGTCAGGGTCTGACAGCTCTTGCCCCTCCCCTTGGCTCTCATTTTTTATCATAAACATTTCCTCTAATGAATCACTTGCACGTCTTATCCCATTTTGGCATATGCTTCTTGGAGGACTTGGATGAAGACAGTGCTAATGAGCATGGTCTGAGAACACAGTCACCCAAGAGGCAAAAAAAAAAAAAAAAAAAAGAAATGTCATCTCATTGGTAAGTGGGGCACAGACCGTCTATTGTACAGGTGGCAGGCAGCTCAGTTACTAAAGATTTCACCTGTGGTGACCAGCAAAAATGTTCTGGTAGAAAGAATGAATTTTGAGAGTGACTGATGAAGGGGACAAGAATGTTAGACTAGAAAAGCAAGAATTCATTGATTTAGGGACACTCTCTTGGGATGCAGGATTTAACTAACACCTCTACAGGGGAAACACACTCATTTTCTTTCCTCTCACACTACCACTGTACTCAACACTTCTGATGCGGCTATGTAGATTTTCCACACACAGCAGTTCTGCGACACCAGCTGGGCATCCTGCCATTTGATTTGGTCCTGACACTATCTACTTGTAGTCTGCATCGAATCCCACAGGCGAAGAGCTTAGTTCCAGAAGACTGCTTCCCTTCGGACACCGATCATCAAGTCCCAGGTTGTCACCTGCGCCTCTGACAAACTGGGGTTCCCGCGACCCCTTCCTTGTGTTTGATAATTTGCTAGAACAACTGACTCCCAGAACTCAGGGAAAC
>NW_011888827.1:5384652-5429591 GCF_000151845.1 Pteropus vampyrus
TAAGCACTTAGTAAGTATTGACTGCCCCTCCTGTTTTGTTGTTGTTATTATTTTTGTTTGATCAAGGTGCTATATTAAGCACTAGAGGAGATATTAAGATGCTTTATACCACCGCCATCAAGAAGACTGTGGTCCTCAACTGAGAAGCCCCTTTAATGGAAGCACGTCCATGTCATCCTTTTATGTTGCTAGGAAGATTTTCTTTGACAATCAATAATGACAGGTGAACTATCAGGATAAATAAAGCCTTGAGATATCTAATGTACCATGGTAGCAAAGCCTGGTGCTTTCTCTTCACTCTCTTTGCCAAAAGTTATATATCAGTCCCTAGCTAAGAGAACGCCTGTGTCTTGCTATATCCACAGCTCCAGAAGAGAAAAATGAAGGAGAATTATTCCTGATGTGGCTTCCAAAGGTGCATCAACACAATCAGCGTAACGGCAACAAAACCGGACTAATTAAGTATCTTGAACGGCATGGGGATATGAACAAAGCGAATCATGATTACATTTGAGACAAGATTGCCACACAGCTGCTTAATTCTACCTTGGCTTTGCTGGCATAAAAAGTTTTCATTTCAAAGAGCTGGCACATCAACACCGACGTCATTAATTAATATCGACTAAGTGTCCAAAGCCTGTTGGGTACTGCAGAGCAAGAACAATTCCTCGCATTAAGATGAAAAGAGGATGAGAGAAAAGGTCACTATCTTTTCATGTTCATCTCCCCCAGGAAGGCAGGCAGTCTGGGCAGCCACTGGATTCATTTAGGGGCATTCTTATTGGGAAATGGAAACAATCACCGAAATGATGATAATAACAGCTAACATTTATTGAACTCTTGCCACGTGTCAGGTACCGTTCTAGTACTTTATATGTATTGAGTCATTTAATACAGGTGGTTAATCCTCATTCCCTAATGAATGAAGAGAAGAATGGGGCTAAAATTTATTAAGCACATAGTAAGTCTCTGGCATTGTGCTCCGTTTTTTTTTTTTGTTTTTTTTTTTTTCAATTACAGTTGGCATTCAATATTATTTAATATTAGCTTCAGGTGTACAGCAAAGTGGTTAGACATTTATATAATTTATAAAGCGATTCCCGCAATAAAGCTAGCACCCACCTGGCACCATACATAGTTATTATAATATTGTTCACTATATTCCCAATGCTGCGCTTTACATCCCTACGACTGTTTTGTGACCACCAATTTGTATTTCTTAATCCCTTCACCTTTTTCACCCAGCCCCAACCCCTCTCCCATCTGGAAACCATCCGTTTGTTCTCTGTATCTATGGGTCTGTCTCTGTTGTGTTTGTTCATTTATTTTGTTCTTTAGATTCCACGTATAAGGGAAATCATATGGTAGTTGTCTTTCTCTGAGCAATTTCACTTAGCATAATCCACCCATGTTGCCACAGATGATAAGATTTCATTCTTTTTTATGGCTGAGTAATATTCCATCGTATATATATACCACCTCTTTATTTAATCGTCTATTGATGGGCACTTAGGTTGCTTCCATATCTTGGCTGTTGTGAATAGCTGCGTTGAACATAGGGGTGCATATATCTTTTCAAATGAGTGTTATAGATTTCTTGTGATAAATACCCAGAGGCAGAATTGCTGGGTCATAACGTAGTTCTATTTTTAATTTTTTGAGAAACCTCCACACTGTTTTCCGTAGTAGTTGCACCTAATTGCAACCATCAACAGTACTTTGTACACACTCTCATTAAGTCCTTAAATGGTCATTTTCCAGCTGAATAAAAACAAGCTCAGAGTTGCTTCAGTCTCAGCCCTGATAAGTTGCAGACCGGTTTTGCCCGGCCCCCCAAAAGCTATACTCTTTTTTACCACACTGTGTTCTTCTGATAACATTATAGAGAAAGCCCCAAAGTTTAAACCATAGACACCTTTAGTTGGCATTAACATTTTGTCCGGAGAATATCTCCTTTCTTGTGGGAAGGGCTCATTCTAGCCACGTGGGAGCTACCATCTTTATTCAGAACCTACCTCCTTGGCCCTCCTCATCATACCATGAACTTTCCCATAAACCAGCTTTGCTCCTAAGCTAATTCAAGTGGCGTTTCTGACACTTGCATTCTAATGTAGCCCAATTCAGCCACCAACCATCAATGCAATTTTAATGATGGGGCAGGGTGTAAATTCATTCTTGGCATATTACAGAGTGTGATGGACATATTACTCTGCACATGATCAGAAGGATAGAAACCAGTCTCTTTACTATCATTCTTGGCATATTACAGAGTATGATGGACATATTACTCTGCAACTGTAATCAGAAGGATAGAAACCAGTCTCTTTACTATCTAGTTACAGTTTTTTCCTGAGGGAAACATCATTTGACCTGTAGTATAAGAAATTCTATTGTGTTGTACATTAAGCTGGGATGGAATATTGCATTTATTTTCATCTATTACAGAACAATCAGATGCCTTATCTTTTTCACTCTCAAATAGAAGTATAATCAAAAATTGTTTACTCTAATAGTAAATAATTGGGGGTGCAAGGGTGGGGGTGTTTGGGGGCAGATGTTCTAAGAAACATGATGTCTTCGAAGTCAAGAAATTACACTATAGATAAGAGGATAAGATATATAGGAGCCAAAAGATGAGACCCAGCCTTTGGTAGAGCTACCTACATCTTATCGGTTGGTTGGTCGTGTTCCAAAAGTCCCTTGGAAAATTGATCGTGTGAAACAGACTATTTCCTCATAGGAAGAATGCTATATAAATAAAGTCCTGCTATTCCCAGGTATCATTTTCAAAAATGATTTACTTCTGTAATATCACGAAATGATCCCGAATCCTCGGCCTCCAGGGCCTTCCCCAGCCCGGCTCCTGCTCTCCTTTCCAATCTCAACTCCCTCTCGTCCTTACTTTGTCCACTAATGACATCACGCTGGCCTTCTTTAAGTGCCTCCAATTCTCCAGTCTGTCACAAGCATTTCACACTTGCTAGTTTTTCTCCTGGACTTCTCTCTCCTGCCCCATCTCCACCTCGCACTTCACTAACCCTTAGTCATCCTTCCGGAGGCCAGCTTAAATGTGACATGCTCGGGAGGTGTTTTCTGGCACTCAGACCAAATTTTCCTTCCAAACACCAATGCCTAATGGCATGTCCTTTGTAGTCCTTAGTGTGCCAGAAGGAATTTATTTCGTCTCCCCTCTCTGAGCCTGCATCCTCATCTGCCAGATGGAGTACATATCCTGCGGGGTTGTTATGAGGACAAAAGGAAATATTGCAAGCAAAGAGCATGGCGCATAGTAGGTTCTGCAACCACGTGGGCTCCCCCGTCCTGGGAAAAGAACAGAAATGCGGAGGGCGGGGTTCTGCGTCGTCCATCTTTCTCTCCGAGGTGTCCGCCCCAGGCTGCTGCAGAAGCGTCCCTGGCTCGCGGGAGGTGATGAGCAGTTGCCGCCCAGCTGAGGCTGCTCGGAAAAAGCCCACGAGCGTCTCTTCTATTCACGGGTGAGCGGGCATATGCGCACAGCAGCACGTGGTGCCGATTTGGGTCAGCGAGCCCCAGTTCACTGCTCATGTCCAGGCCAAATAGGAGGACTCACAAGCAGCCTCTTTAAACAAAAGCCATTACAAGCAAATAAATGGGCAAAGTATACACACGCGTGCAAGTGCACACACACACATGCACTTATGAGTATGATTTAATGACTAGGTCTTGACTGTCTTGGAAATGGATTGGCCATCTGGGCTTATATTAAACCTGCAAATAAAACAGGTCATGTTTGGTCTTTCCTGGAGAGAGAGAGAGAGAGAGAGAGAGAGAGAGAGAGAGAGAGGAATGGAGGGAGGGAGGGATGGAGAGTCTATGTCTGTCTGTCTGTGTGTCTTGTGTGTCTGTCTGCCCATGTGCATGTGCTTCTCTGCTGTGTATAAGCACGTTCATGTGTATGTGTGTACGCGTGTGTCTGGCAGAGCTCTGAAAGGCCCTAGAATGGTCCAGCATCCTCAAAATGCACAGAGCTTCCTCATTCTTGCTGCCGAGGCTCCACAGATGACGAGGCACTGTCAAACTGAATTAGTGGCTCTGTAAACTCAGTTTCCATGGCTGAACGACTGAGACAGAAATCTCTAAAGTTTCTTACATTTTGGCAGGCTTCTCTAAAATATTTATGGCTAAGAGGCAATGTGGTGAACCCAAGGGCTCGAGACCAGGGCAAAGGCCCAGGAGGAGGACTGGCCGGCTGGGTAATCTGGGGAGCATTTCATAACTTCTCTGAGTATCCTCTCTTTATCTGCAAAAAGTAGCTTAAAAAGCCCCGTCTACCTCATGGGGTGATGGCAAGGAGCCACAATGTAATCAGTGTCTCAGCCCCTGGAAAAATGATAGACAAACAACCGGGATGGTTTTTCAAATATTGTTCCAATTTATCTTCCTTACCCTTGAAGGCTTCTGGAAAGCTCTCTAAGAGTCTGTGACCTAGTAATCAACTCGTATTTATTTTTTGGGAAGCTTCAGTAAATCAAAGGCATAAAAAGGGACTCAACTGAGGAAAGCATTTCCGCTCATTGGGAAAATGAATTTCAGCCCAGAAAGAGAAGCTGGGAGGCTGAGAACCTTCAGGCCCCTTTACCTCACTAACTGCGCACATTCTTTTAGACACAAAGACTGTTTGAAGTCTCCAAGCTATCCTCTAGCAAATCAGTAATATCCAGTGGGCCAGCAGTTTGCAATTGTTTCCAGGAATCTCTGTTATTTTTATACTTGAAAGGTTCCCTTGCTGTCTGCAAGGATGGAATTTCCACATAAGAATTGACATGGCCTTGGACAAAAGTAAAGTCGGTGCCACAGCAACTGCAGAGAAAGGAAGATGGATTGACGGGGAACCTTACGAGCGGAGGAAGCTTTGGTCTCTTCTCTGAAACAGAGCCTTTTATAGAGCATCCCGAATGCTGGTCTGTTGCCCTACGTACACCACCGGAGTACTTCCTTAAAATGCAGATACCTGAACCCCACACAAGACGCATTAAACCCCAGCAAAGGGGTCCAGGGATCTTTTTAATTTTTTTTAACAAGGTTCTCAGGTGATTCAATCGCCCAGCAAGGCCCAAGAAGCAGTGGGCGGGAGCTTTCCCTCAGAAGTTCAGTGCTCGCAGGACCCTTGGCGATTGCTTGTTTGGTGTTATCCAGGGCTGGACCTGCAGGGGTCTGGGGAAGGCTGGCTATTGGCCTCCTTCAATCCCAAATTCCTTAAATCTGTATTTCACACCTGGTGTTAAGTGGGAAAGACTTTGCTCTGCTGCCTGCAGCAAATCTGCTCTTGACCCAGACTTGCAGGCTTCGCTCTGCAACCATATATTGTATAATTCCATTTATATGAAATGTCCAGAATAGACAAATCTATAAAGGCAGGAAGCAGACTTGCGGTTGCCCAGGGCTTGGTGGTTGGGTAGGGGAATTGAGGGTGACAGCTAAGGGAATCAGGATTTCTTTTGGGGATAATGAAATTGTTCTAAAATTGATTGTGAGGATAGGAGCACAGCTGAGTATACTGAAAGCCACTGAGCTAGACACTCTAAATGGGTAAATTGTATGGTATATGAATTGCATCGTAAGAAAACTTAAAACAAAACAAAACAAAACTTGACTCTGAAAAGCTAAAACCCTGAGTCGACCATGCCTCCTGCTCCTTGTAAGGCAGTTGAACAACAATCTCTTGATCTTGGGGGTGAAGGGAAGGAAGGCCTCCTTTCAAGAAATTCAATAAATCTTATGCGGGGTCCAGATTTCTGTATTTTAGGCAAGTGCTTCTGGAGATTCTGATGTAGAGAGTAAACACACACGTATTTGAGCACTGCTATAAAATGGTCTATTTCAGAGGTAATTTTCCTGTTTCATCACATTTCTAGAAAAACAACGCCTCTGTGTGTGTGTGTGTGTGTGTGTGTGTGTGTATTTTAGTGTAGCTCTGGTATAACTCAGCAGTTTACTGATGAGATCAGTTCCCTTCTCTAACCCAACTGTAGGGCTTACTTAAGCCAAGTCCTAGGAGAAAGAGGTAAAATGGCAAATAAAGGCCTTGCAGTGTTTCTTGGAGACACTTCAAGAGGATGTCCAAATTTATGAGAGTCCTTCAGCTGTCTGATCCTACAATATAACCAGGTCATTACATAATCGTGGGCTGCCTGAGATTTCCTGGCATTGTGGAAACAGTGAAGGCTTTGGCTGCCTAAGTTCAAATTCTGGTCTACGCCTAGCAACTAACTGTTACTTTACCCCTCAGCCTATAGATCTGGAATATTGGTGCCTTGCTCATAGAATGATCCTGAAGACTAAATGAAATAATAAATGTAGAGAACCTGGTACATACTATCTACTCAGTAAGAGACAGCAAGTATTACTGTTACTTAACGTCTCATTTCATGTATGTTATGTTTCCTTATTTGGATTCTAAGGTCCTTTGAGGATAATCCTTCGATTCCTACACAACTCTTAACATAGTGTCTCATGCACAAAAGCCAAGAGGGAGTGGAGGATCACGGAGGACACCCAGGTGCCAGTTGCTCAGTACCCCCTTCTTAGGAGCTCTCCTGACCCCACCATCCATCCATAAGCTAACAGAAGTGGGTTTCAGTAGCTTCTGTAACAAATGACCTCACTCCCTTCCCCCCATTCTCAGCCACGATTGGTTGGACTAGGTGAGGACACCCAACCCAAGCTTAGCCAATGAGTCCCTTTTCTGCTGAATTTGTAATTGGATCCAAGAGATTCCAGCCCATCTCCAGGCCTCTTGGAAAGAGAAGATGTAAACCTAACAACAGTATGTAGCTGTTTTCTACAGGAAGGTGCAGGCATAACTAATGCTCATGTGTGTTCCACTATAGTCATATGATTTGGACCATGTGTATGATCATGTGGTGGGATTCTAGGCAGCTATTCATAATGCCTATAAAGAATACTGAAAGCATGAGAAAATGGTCGTATTATAATGTTAAGATAAAAAGGAAAAAAAAAAATAAATCTACGGCCACACTGCCCTGAACAAGCCCGATCCCATCTGATCTCGGAAGCTAAGCAGGGTCGAGCCTGGTTAGTACTTGAATGGGAGACCACCTAGGAAGACCAGGTGCAATAGGTGTAAAAAATAAAAAAAAATAAGGGATTGTAAACTGACAAGGTCCTTGCAATCTGTGAGGTCAAGCGAGGGCTGCCTCACCTAAAAAAAAAAAATTAATAACGATAATAATAAAAATAAATAAATAAAAAGGAAAAAATTATGTAGACTTCACAGATTTTAAAGATATATATATATGCATAAAATACTAGAAATACATAAACATGTCAATAGTGATAAAGGGGTTGTGGATGATTTTATTTTATCCATTTTTAATACTTTCTGACTTTTTAAGAAAAGTCTATATGCATGGAGGGAAAGGCCAGTGTAAATTTTCTTCCCCCCTTTTTTTTAAACAGTTAAGCTTATTTGGCCTCAGTTTTCTCAGAATTCTAGATGCTTTGATGTTTGATAAACAAATTTGCACCCAGCTGTTAATAACTTGTTAGGTCTCTGAGTGTTATTGAAAATGGGCTTCCAGAGGCAACATGCAGAAGTTCTCAACCCCGATCTCTTCCAGAGCTGGGTGAAACAGTTCTACCTTTAAATCAAATATCAATAGTGATTTCCCAATTATAAGGAGAAAACGTAATAGAAAATTTTTAAATTAAATTTTTTGGGATAAATTTTCTTCTGATGTCTGCTGTGAATGTCTCAACTAGAATCTTGTAGACCGAACATTAGAATTATTGGGGAGTCTTAAAATATGCAAATGCCATCTTCCAGAGATTCTGTTTAATTGGATTTTTGTGGGTTCTGGACGACTATAGTTTTTATACCTTTTAAAAATGATTTTAATCTTTAGCCAGGATTGAGAATCACTGACCTAGTTTAGCTGATTGTAGGTAAAATTCTATATTCAGTTATTTTGTTGTTGAAAGCTTAGCACATCCACTTTTCTCAGGATTTCAGGAGTGTCATGATTTCCAAGTGCCCGACCTATGGAGTGGATTTGGAACAGGCTGGAACTCACCCCCTGGGCAGGAACGTTCCTGGTGGGGAGACAGACTGTTTGGAGACATCGCCCTCCAGTGGCAACACTTGGTAATTGTTTAGCCATGCCTCGATTCACCCTTCCTTCCCAACAATGATTCTCTCCAAACAGGCTCAAAGACTGCTCCCACCATTGCTGGGCAGAGCCTCTCAGGGAGCCTTTCAGCCAATGATTGGCTGGGCGTGGGCCTGTCCTTCGAAAGCTCCTTTGAATTAGTTACACGTGTGCCCCTTCCTGGCATGTCAGCAACAGACTTGGGACCATAAACCTGGAACAAAGTTTCCAGACTGGTTCTTGACTGTCAGAAGTGACAGTTGTAGATAAAAACTGTGGAGTTGCTTATTGACACTGGGAATGCTGAGCTGAGCTAGAATGATTCCTGGAATTTTATAGGAAAAAAAAAATCACATCAACAGTTACAGGGTATGGGAAGGAGAGAAAGTGTAAATATTTAGCAAAACAAACTCTTAAGAAGAATCTGTTTAGCTCTTTCCCTCGTGTTGGGGCAGAAGTCCAAAGAGGGTGGGGTGCTCTGTGGGGAAGGGCTGCAGAAGTGGGGGCGTTTCACCAGGGGGGACAGGGACACTGGGTGGACAGGGACAGTGGGTCATACTGCAGACCTGGGTTCTAGAGCCAGTGTGTGAAGGAGAGACTAATCCCTGTGAAGAACACTTTATTGTATATCAGAGCCACCTGGAAAGCTTGCCCCGAAAGCTTCTGCCAAAGTCTGTTCCACCCACTCAGATTCCATCAGCCTGGGAATCTGAAGAGATTTTGAGATGCACTAGAGGGGCCTGCTATCCCTCCGGTGCCTACTGGATTCCAGGTGTGGTTCTACCACATTATTCCCCCATTCAATCCTTACAACAACCTACTGAGGTAGATAGTACCACTCCCATTTTACAAATGAGAAAACTGAGGCTCAGGGAGGTGGTGTTAGGTGCCTGAAGCCTCATAGCTGGGCAGTGATGGAGCTGGGACTGCAGTACCAGGGGTAGTGCAGGGAGCTGATCACAAGAACACATCAAATCTTTCAATACTAGGCCCCGTGCTAAATGTCTGAGCAGGACCAGAGATAAGATGGACCTGCGAGCTGACTCCACACAGCTCCTTGGGGACCTTCTGTTCTCCTTGAGTTTAGGCGTGGTCCCAGAGCCTGGGATGGTGCCAGATCTCTGCTGGTGGTGAAGAAAAGGCAGGGGATGAGGTGGGGATGTAGGGTGGAAGGAAGTAGAGGTAGAGGAAAAGGAGGCGGCGCCCACAAACCAGGCAGAGGGCTACAGAAACCACAGCAGGAGGTGGGAGCAAAGGGGGCAAAGCACTGGTCAGCTGGGAGGACGGGGGCTGGCGTCTGCTCAGTGTCTTCTGCCATTCTTTCTCCTCGAGCTCTTTTCTTCCTGTTTCTTCTCTTCCCTGTTAGAGGAGGGGGTTTATCTCCCCTCACAGATCCAAGATGTGTCCTCACGGCATGTCACATACTCCTCCCAGGATGTCAAGGAGAGCAATCACTCATTTAAGTAAAGAAAATCATCAAAATCAGATCCATCTGCACTCAAAATCTACACCAGTCTTCTTCCCACAGCGCACAGAGCCTCAGCTGGCCCGACGCCCTTCTCAGCGGCGTCCTTCCCACAGAGCTGAGATCATCCCGGACTGCCAAGAGCTGCCTGCAATTCCCCGTGGCAACAGCACTTATCAGTGTCTCATGTTTAATGCAAGTGAGCTTCTAAGGCAGAAAAGCTTTCGAGATACAGCTTAAGATACATAAACGCTGCCCTTTACAGAGCAAACAGAAGTATACATAACCAATGTGGGTTTTCCTATTTTACGATGATTGTGTTCTCATCTGTACAGATTTAAGCAAACCAGTTCTGTCAGAAGAAGGGAAAATCTATATACCAGGGTCACTGTGGCCTAGAGAGGCCTGAGTCACCTCCACTTTCTGAGACTCCCAGTAATTTTAAAATGAAGAAATGCCAATTTTAGGTTATAAAAATCGTAGTTGATTGCAAATGCTTATCATCAGCAAGCTAATATTTTTAATAGAAGATAAATTTATTCTAGTTACAAGCTAATTACAGGATTTGTAAAAAGCAATAATTCATAGCTCACTATAGGTAACGGGATACGGGTGTAAAGTTGTATTTTTAAAACTTTGTTCAATCCTATCACAATATGAGTCCTTTGGAAATAACACGTGAAGTCCAAAATTGAAATCTTTTGCATGGCCATCTTTGAGCTAATAATATTGGTGACTGCAGAGGTTTCCCTTCTGCTAACATGGACACTCTTGCCTCTGAATAAATTCTACTGCTCTTCCCTGTCACCCGTTCTGGATAGTTTGTTTAGTATGTCAATGTCCTAGCCAGTCTTAACAGGCTCAGGTTATAAGAGCTTCAAAAATATCACACGTTTAGTCCAACAGCCTCTCTCAGGATGCTAAGTCAACACATTACTGAAGATCTCAATGTTTCAAATGGTCCTGGTGCTACTTGAAGAAACTGCTGATTCTAGGACAGTGCCGGAAAGCAAGGAAGTGCTCAAACACAAACAAAGAGAAACCCCTACATTTATGGGCAGAGCGGGGGGGAGGTATGTCCACGGGGCACAGGAACTAACTGAAAGAGCTCTCAGTGGCCAAAGCTAGAACAGTTTGAGCAACAAAATCAACGAAGCAGTGTTGGATTATAATCCAAAGTATAAAATCAATATACACGTGTCAATATTGATATAAATGATTGAATAAATAAATAAATGAGGGAGTACACACAAATCTTTCTTATAGATTCCTTCCTTCCTTCCTTCCTTCCTTCCTTCCTTCCTTCTTTCCTTCCTTCCTTCCTTCCTTCCAACTAATTTGTGTAGGCACTCCAACTAAAGAAGATAGAGTGTAACTCTCCAATTCTTAAGTGTGGGCTACACATAGTGACTTAATTCCAAAGAGGACAGTATAAGAGGAGGTGGAGCGTAATTTTATTGTGGGCACAGAATCAAAGGAAGATAAAGTGTAACATTAAATCAGGCCAAATGTACTTGGGCATACTTATCTGAGTCCAGATGTACTGTATTTGCTCACTCAGCTGGAAGTAGCTCTAGCAGTGTTCTTGGTTGATTTAATAAAATGTTACTCAATGGCAGCCTACATTCAATGAGTCGAAATGCCAGAACTTCCTGGTATAATGTAGGAAAGTAATTCAAAGACGTAGGGAGATAGGAATGTGGAGTTACATGGGGCATGAATATCCAGCTACATCTCCTGTTGGGGCCAGATGACAATCTCTTCACTAAGGTATTAAAAGATGTATTAATGAGAGCATCCTCGGAAAGTTCTGTGGTAGCCATCCTCCCCAGGCTGGGGTTAATAGTGGAAGACGCTGCCATTGAGATGGGTCCAGGTGGGAAAATAGAAACTATATCAGAGATTTCGGCAGAGGGGATTTAATATAGGAATTGGGTACGCCAACGTTGGAGGGGTGAATGAGGAAGACGGGCCATTATTCACTGAGGTCATCCAGAAATAATGACCCAGGAAGCAGCTACCACCAGGGCTGAGAGAACAAGGCTGGGGTGACAGACCTAGAAGCTTGGAGGAAGGGCTCTAGAAAGCTGGGGCTCAGGCCTCTGAGAGGGGGCACTGCCATGCTGCTGCTGCTCTCTCTAAGGGGCCTGCCGAGGCTGGTTCTGGGAACGCCTAAAGAACGCAGAGGCTGAAACCAGCTGCTGAGGTAGTATGGCAGGAACGGCGAGCAAACCCAAAGAAAGTTCTTTCTCCCTTCTGCCCGCTTCCCTTTCCCCTCCAGAAACTCTTCTTGACAAAACCTAGTGGAAAGCCAGCTGGTAAAGGAGAAATCTAGTTTGTGGAATCCTAGCCCCGTATGATAAAGGATACAGAAGAGCAGATTTGGAACTGAAGAACAAGAGCTTAATAAGCTGCACAGAACTTGCCTTATCCCCTCTACTTTTAAAGCAGACCTCTCGAAGATAGCCACGTTCTTGAACTCTCTCCTCGTCATAGCCAGGCAGGGTTTTAGTAAA
Organism: Pteropus vampyrus; assembly: GCF_000151845.1. Taxonomy (NCBI): domain Eukaryota; kingdom Metazoa; phylum Chordata; class Mammalia; order Chiroptera; family Pteropodidae; genus Pteropus; species Pteropus vampyrus. Next base: position 5,396,781 of record NW_011888827.1, read on the forward strand.
TATCGTTTGAGCATCATGGATGGTGTTACTATAATTCTGTGACAATACAGTCCATTTTGAGCCTCAGACCTCAACATTTATGCACACAGCACCCAATTCATACTGTTTTACGTGTCTAGCTAGAAAATTTTTTTTCACTCTAAGCAGGATCATTTTGCAAAGTTGTATCAGGAGAGCAGAGCCTTGCCTTTTGCGTACGTGAAGTAGCCCCTTGGTGTCAGTGGTCTGAGGAATAGACCACTGAAAGCAGCTTAACTACGGTAAAATAAGTTTTTTGAAAAAATCATAGTAACAGGCAGGGATCAGCTTCCACAGTGATATGGGGATTTCTGAAGAGTTTGCCGATAAAAAATATAATACAGGGACTAACAGACTTGCAAGGGCTTTCTAAAAATAACTCAGGACCCAGTAGAAAAGCTCAGCATTTACATCTCACCAATATCCTTCTTAACCCAAAAAAGCTGAGAGGGAGGATTTCAGTCCTAAGAGTTAATGGTATTAGTTGAGTGATTGATCACACAGCTCACTAGAGGAAGGGCCGAAATACAATAGTCTTGTATCAGCAAGTATAGCAGTGGCAAGCCATGTAATGAGGACAAAGAACTTTTTTTAACGGTGTTGATATTGAAATGCTCAGCCCAGAATTATCTATGTCAAATTAATTACACTTCCCTAGTCTTTGTATTTCTACTGAAATAAAAATGATAATAAATGAGCAACATTATTTGGCAAGATACATATCAGCTTTTTCTTCGAAATACTCAGAACTTAATGAATATCAATTATATGCTATGCATGAAAAGACTCCAATCATTAAGAACTGTGCTAAATTATTTTTATTTCAATGTCAAATTCCAAAAAAAAACCACCCAGAAATTGCTATGCACATTTACATTTACAACCTTTATTATTTTCAGAATGTGGCTTTGAACCCAAATTTTAATGAGTCATGTGCTCTTGCCAACAGTATTATTCTCAGGGAAAGGTTTACTTGAAGCTACATCACATTGGATCATTTTAATAAAAATGCAGGTCTTTATAAAATGGAACCTGTTTATGTCAAGGAGTCCAAAGTACATAGACATTCATATCCTAAAAGTAGACGTTTTCTTCTCAACTCTCATTTCTGTGGGAGCCCTGCACCAAGGCAACATAAGGCTGTCCATTTTCTAATCATTTCTAAAACAGGATAGAAATAAGGATCGTAGGACATTCAAGTAATCGAAGCAGAATCATAAAATGCTGTGACTTGCTACAGTGTTGATAAGAACAACAGAATAAAGAGATTTAAGAAGGAAGGCACATTTTAAACATGGAAGAATAATGTTTAAGGAATGGCTAATTTGTTTTCCTCTAGAAATCTGCAGCCCACAGTTCTCTTGGGAAGTCTAATCAATTAAAATCCTACATGCTATTCCACTTGTGAGTGGAACGAGGAATACATTTCTCGTGTTATTACATAAATGAATCTCATCTTCAGGGCTTTGAAATATAACTTTATCCAGGCTATAGTGAATGTGTGCGCCATCTCATCTTTCTGCATTACAGCAAAATTGATTTTACGATTCCTTCCTCATAAATTTCAGGCCCGAGGCAGTAACAGACGTGGAGATGCTTTCGCTTTGTCTTCCCTAGTCTCACAGGCTGAGCATGTCACTTGCTCTTTTTTTTTTTTTTTTCCTGAACACATCTAGCGCTCTGAGCTTCCAGTTCTAGACCTAAAAATGTGTTTTGAAAAAAGAATGGTGTGTTAGGCCCAGGATGTATTCTTGACTTGTTTGGATCCTCTAAACTGAATATTATCACTGAAGAAAACATATCCTTAGAATTAAACATTTCGTTAAGAATAGAATGATCATCATGCAACTGAATGCACGTAACACGGGTACCATTATGAAACCAACAGCTACAAAACTCAAAGGATGCCTTCTTCTTACTCCTCAAACGAGAGCAATGTAACCCATGGCACTGTGGGAATTTCTGACAGTCCTACTGGGTCCTAACTTATGAGTCAGGATTCGGTTATTCGGTCAAGAGAATCATTACCTTAATAATCCCCTTGATGTACGGACTAGTCTAACTAGAAGGAAGAGTAAGGTCATCATACAAAACTATAAAGCATGCTGAATTACTTTTAATTCCTGATTCACCCTTGGGAGATCAGGCAAGTCTGTGAGATTACCTCAAGAAGACTGAGGGTAGGAAGGGAAACAGAAGTCAGGTCTCTTCATCTAACTCCCTGGCAGGTGCGACCCCCTAGCCTTATCCTAGGCTTAAATTTGGGGAATGGATGGGAGCTATGGGATGCGAACCCAGCAGAGGTTTATACATTCCATCTCTCCACACATATCCAGCAAGTGACTTCTGCATTTCCTCTCCTGTCTCCATCAACCCGGGTCAGCTCTCTCTTAATTGCATACGCAGCCACCTTGTGCCCCAACCCAGGTGAGAATAAAAAATATGGTCAAGGGAGGGCTGAGCTAAAGCAAGAAGAAAGGTTTGGTTCTACAAATACTTTTTTCTAAAACAAATCTTTCCCCTAATGTTCAAGTCACTTTTTAAGCCTACTTAAATCTTTTGTTTTTAACATTGCAGTTGACTTTTTTGCCTTCTTTCTATAAATATGGTTCTAGAAAGAGACAATTTAAATCAGAATAGTTAACTGTTATTCATCAACTAAAAAAATATGGGCCTAAAAGCGCAATTGTTTGGGCTGGTGCATTATACCAATCTCAGCACGAAAGTGAAAGGGAACAGTTACCATGGTAAATATAATAGGATACAGTTTTCCATTTCCTGCTGAGCTGAATTATGGTTATGACCTCTCAGGATATCTGGCATATCTATACCCACCAGCAACAATATAATTTTGTCAAGGCTTGAGTTGTGATATTCCCTGTAGATGATCTGCAACACTGCTTCCTTCTCCCTGTACTCATACTTCTTGGGTGCTGTTTCTCTTCAGTGTTCACCAGTATATATTGTATTTGTGTAAGCAGTCTGAATCCTCCGAGACTGAATTCCTGAGGGAAGAAATTGCTTCTTCTTTTCCTAGTACCTTAAAACCTGGCTCACAGAAAGTTCTCAAAAAATGTTTGCTGAATAAACCAAATTATCATTTCATTTTGGTTTGAGGTGACATGTGTCATATTTCTGATACATCTTTAGAAATGCTATTATAACACAAAAATCTCTAATGAACAAAACAGTCAAACCATAAGAGTAGTGAGTGTACATGAATCAGGCCTAGATGAATCTGCCTGATGTAGTTAACCAGCCTCCTTCGAGCTAGGCCTATACGTGACAACCTCTAATTGGCTTAAGACCAACTAAAACCTATTCCGTTTCTTTCATGGATCATTCAGCATCAAAATGTCATGTACTGTTTTACTTGATTTTTTTTTTCTTTTGAGAAAGCAGTATGGATTTTGAGAGCGACTCTTAACAAAATTTCAACCGTAAGAATTTTACATTAAGGCTTTAAATTCCCTCCAGATAACTAGTTTTCCAGATGAAACACTGAAAAATTCTGAACAGCAGTCTGAACCGCATTTTTGGACTGGCGATCTGATTATGCATTCTTAAAACGTGGTTTTCTTTTGAAGTAGCTCAAGGCAGAGAGGGTCATTTCAACTCAACACCCAAACCTTACCTCCCTGCATCTTTGACCTGTTATCCTCTTTATTTTCTATTAAAACTATTTAAATAACATTGGCTGGAAAGAATCGTGAGTAGGTGGGATTAATAACTAGATTTTTCTTTCTGGTTGTGCCATGTGTCACATGTTTGTTTCAGTTTCTAATTAAGCGACTCTGGCAAATACTCAAGTGAATGGAATAAGCCTAGAGTCTACTTGATTTGAAGGTCAGTTAGAGAGAAAAGTTTTTATGTGTTATATTAAGAAATAATGCTTACAGTGAATGAATTTCTAAGATTTGTATAAACATTCCTTTCTTTAGGGAAGTGACTAGAAGGAATCGCGTGGGTGATCTATATGAGCTACACATCCCCGTCCACAAATATTCTGATGTCTTCTTGTTTTTCCCCTGGAATCAATGTTGTAGTGACCTATTGATTGTTGTGTGTCATATCCTTTTTGTGTTTTATAAATTATTGTTTTCAACTTATCAGTGAATAAAACATTTCTAATTAGAATTCCGCAAAAATATAAGAAGACATTTTGTTTAAATTCCATTATTTATTTTTAGATTATCCCTCTTAGTCCTGCATGCATTGTTAGCACAAAAAGTTGATCACAGCTCCCTTTGCAGAGATAGTAGGTGCACAATCACCATCTGAAGGGTTTCTTCATAGACGGCCCAAGAATTCTAGGCCCTGGTAACACTGTCAGTAACCTACACAATATTCAATAGAAAAATTTACCAAATATCCTTTGTTTAATGTAAACAAGGCAGGAGGCAAAACAGAGTATTACAGTAACACTATTTTACAGGGCCCACAAATATGATTATCTATCATGTTTTAACACAAGTGTCAGAATGACATGCATATTTTGATTAACTGTACCACCCAATATATAACTACCATGTTAATTTGTGGTTTTAGCGTTTCACTGTAACTTCAGTCAATACCTATGAACTTCATAATTAAATGATAATTGTATATTAATGCAATAATTTACGGAAACATATTACCATGAATTATGAAGTAATTCCATAATTTGTGCCCCGTAAAATTAAGTGTAACAATCTTTACACTAGCAACAGTGTAAGCAAGCTGAAGATTTTGGTCCTTATATATTTACACACACATATATATACACATGTACACACACAATAATGTACAATTAAACTAAAAAGCTATGAATCCACTCATAGCTCCCATATTGCACAGATACATACGAGAACATTACATAGTTATAATGTGAGTACTACAATGATAATTGGCTAATGAGAAATCTGAGTTCTATCAAGTAAAGAATGTGGCTCGTTACTAAAAATAAATCCAAAGACTATACTGTTAGAAAGTTTTAAAAAAATGTGCATACCTATTTATATCAATGCGAAGCAAGGCTCAAATTCAGTTTGGAACTTGCTTCTGGCAATCAATTGTTAAGATGGTACTTTCTACCCAACAGTGCATTTTAGTCACTGTTTTACAAGTACTGAGGAACAGAAATATTCGGCTTCTGCAAGACCATAAAAACAAAAGACTAATAATGTAGTACAATGTTTCACCAACAAATCTAACTCACTGTGAGAACTTGTGCTGGCTCTAGGTCTGAATAAGAAGGAAGGAAGAAAAGAAAGAAGGGGCTTAAAGAGAAACAAAATATACCTTAAGCTTTAGCTGATTATAAATCAGTTATTACAATAACTTAGAAAAATAATTATGTTTTAAGAAGCAGCATACACACAAAAAAATATGAGTTAAAGCTTTTCTGAGCTTGGTTTCATGGATTAGCTATAAGGTCCCATTGTGAAATCAAAGATAAAATAGTATTTGGTTTGAGAGGTCACATCACTGCTATTACACCTACTAAACGCTATGAAAACATTAAGAAATGTCTAACATCTCCTAATGCCTTGTTTTAACTACACCTACACCAAAGTAGACTACAACTACCTCTAAAATGGAAGATGCTGCAGGGTTCCTTACATAAGCTGATCAATAAATACAGCAAACTTAATGTCTTTCCATCATTAAAAATCATTTGAAGAAAATCATGCACAACGTATCTGTCTCCTACCTTTGTTTTTCCATTGTTTTGCTCAATAAACTTCTCAGAAAGAGCTAACAAAGATTTGCATTAAGTCAGAAATTTAGTTTTTCTTGTTTTGACAGTGGGAAGCATTCTAAAGCCAAGAATATCCATAATGTTTTGACAATTTTTTTCTTAATAAATAGCAAAATCTAAGAAAATAAATCAGAGCAACTAATACATCGAAATTAGAAGTAGGTATAAAACATGCTGCCATGAACACGCCACACACTGTACATAAGCAAACATGCTACATAAACCAACTTCTTAGAAAGGGCAGCAACAGTTCTTTTCAAGCTAGAGAGTGTGATAGTCTGTGTCTGCAAATATCAATAAATGGAAAGATAAAGAGGAAAGTGCTGCTGCTTAACATTTCAACTAAAAAAAAAAGAAGAAAGCGTAACCACGAAATATCTGTGTGATAAGCATCACTGAAAGGAAGACTAGAGAGTGGAGTAGCAAACACCGCTTGTCGCTCAGGGCCAGGCACGCCGTGCACAGCGCAGCTTTACAGCCACACGCGTCCCCAAGCGCGTATCCATTCACAGTCACTCACACACCCAATTTACCCATTCTTTACCATGTAAACAGGAGAGACTGGTTGGCTGTTTTTTTTTTAAAACTCTTTTTAGAATCATTTAAAACAAAAGCCTCAGCAAAATGAAAAAATAATGTAAACATTAAGGAGGACACTGGCATTTTGATTGCCGCCTAAGAGTTATCAGTCGGTTTCCCACCTGAACATAACCATGCATTTCAACAAGAAAATCAAATTAGAAAACACCTTTATGCAACAATCTTCAGAGAGGGAGAGAAAAATGGTTCGCAACCCAAAATATGTGAATTAGATTAAAACATACTATTTTAGCAAATACTATCGACGGTGAGCACAAATTCAACGTTGTTGCAAAAATGACAAGGTTTAAATAAACTGGGACCCATACGTGAAAATTAATCACTAACATGGCTATGTGCACAAGAGTAAAAGAACATTTCTTTAAAAATATATATATTATATTAATCAAGAATTTCTTTATCATATTAAATTGTTATTTTTAGAAAAGCTGAAGAAAATTAATGGTGCTCTACACATTTTATTAACTCTTTGATGGTCCCTGAATTGTATTTTTTTCTCATTTACAGTTTTTTTTCATATTTTTTGATAAGAATTCTGACCTTAAAAAGTTATAAAATTAGTTATTTTTGCTACTTATTAATCCAAAAGAATATAAGCATTTGAGTCCCAGAGAATGTCAAAATGCCTTGCTACCTAAAAGGATATTAAAATAACAGAAATATCATCAAAGTCATGACATCAGAAATTTTGCAGCTTTTCACACAGGCATTAGAAATGCTTATTTCCTGAAGTTCCTTTGATTGTATCCTGAATTCAAGGACGTGCAATGTTATACATAGAACCATTATGATAAAGCCAATGAAAACAACATTAGACCACATTTTACTGAAACTGTCCACTCAGTGGGTTCGTAATGGTTCTGTCCAGTTTACAGCGATACTTCATTTACATGGGCTTTTTATCCTCTCTGCACGGGGTGGGACTGTCTTTTCCGATGGGTGCACACAGCGGGTCTGTGCCCTTGGTCACCCGAAGGCGCTCTTCACGGCGAGGAGGAAGCGTGGAACTTCACAAACGCGATGGCCGCCAGCTCCTTGCAGAACTCCTCCAGCACGATCACGCCCTCCAGCAATGTGATGTGGTCGATACTGCAGGGCAAGAGCAGGCAGGCAACTGCGATGTTAGCACATCGTCAAGTTTGGGTGGAATTTTTAGATAAAAACCCCATGTACGGCGCTGACTTACATAGGGCCTTCCGGTTCCAAGCCCAGTAATCGCTTTCTGACTAAGAGGAGCTTGGGAGTGAAGTCTTGAATGCGCTGGATCCTAACCATCAGGTCTCCGACCACCTGCATTGCAGAGACAGAAGGAACTCCGTTCAAGAGGTCAAATACATAGGGATTTCCAAGATAAAAAAAAATGTTCCATTTCCTATTACTAAATGTCACCTTTCACTCTTCACATAACTGTCTTTGACAAAGGACTCATATCTATTCCTTAAAATATAAAGGTTACATACATCACTTAAAAGAATAAATTTTTCTTTGCCACATTTTGTAGTAAATTAATTGCTTCTAAACAGTAGATACATATTTTTCATTATGTGACACAAATTACATACAATGATATGAAGATGTTACTGGGACAGGTTTATCAATCCTAGAGAATATAATAAAACTAATAACTCACCCTGACGATTACAGAGAAGAGAGATCTACAGCCAGAAGCAAGGTTCACATAAGGATCCAAAAGGTACTCGTGTATGTGTGGATGAGGGAAGAGAGAGAGTCTAGACAACACCGAGGTTACTTGTAAATTTACATCATATGGCTACGGACAGGTGAAAAAGAGACAGTTGATGTTATTTATGCTTATATACCTGAGTACTTAATTTACCATTTCAATTTGTCTTTCAAGAAAGGAAAATCTACCATCTTATTCTTCCTTCTACACGTTCTTCTACAATGCAAATACCTATAACTAAATTAGCTCTCACCATCTTAGTCAAAGTGCATATAACGTAGTCCTAATTCCTAAAAAAAATAAGCATACGTTTAACATATAGAAAAAACAAATAGTCAGAATGTCTCTGTTTTATGCAGGTTTTTTAAATTAACGAAATAGTTCACAGGTCATCAAAACCCAACAGTGTCATATGTAATATTAATTATAAACAACAGAGAATACATTAAGTATAAGACCAAAGGTAGATGGAAACATATGAAAATCTTTTTAAATACAGTAGTCTAATTTTAGGAATGACATTCCTCATCTCATAACTTATTCAACTACTACCAATTACCAAAAGCATATGTGCACGTATATGATAAAATAAATACATCACATAAGCTTGTCAACGGAATAAGAGTATTTGGGGGTAGAAATGACTACTATGTGCCTCAAAGTGAATGGGAAGATTCAAAATGGTGATTATAGACAGGGTTCCTCTCATTTACTGCAAGAGAATTGTATGTCTGTGCATAGTTCCTCATACATTTTTTTAAATATGTATTATCACAATTTTACTTGAATTCTAGTTTTTTATTTTTAATCTGTTTATTCTTCATAGAAAGCAGCTTGGAGGTGCTTTACAGAGTATTTCAAAATAAAAGCAAAAGGCTCTGTACAAAAGAGACGCTACTTCTGTGCCTATAACTTCCAACAGAAATCTCTCAGCCTTTCCGGCCTTGTAAGGGCCAAAGGAAACTGTGGCTGAAACAAAAGTGACTTCAGTGAGAAGGTTGAGAAGAACCTGGGTGACTGGATGAGTGAGAAACGTAGGCTGCAGCATGGGGAAGGGAAAAATGATCAGGCCCAAGTTAACACAAGCCATGGAATCCAAATGTTTTACTCTCATTCACCGAGCAGCTTTTAAACCCTTGATCATCACGAATACCAAGTAAGAAGTGAATATTTGGCGTTCGGAGGACAACAAATGCTTGAACATGTACCAGAAGATATCGAATATACTGTTACATGAACAAAAACTCAAGTCCTGTGTTATAATTCTAATTTTAGTCTTTTTTACTTACCACTAGATTCATGAACACAGATTTTCTGAAAGAAGAAAACCTATCCTTGAGTCACTCTTAGCAAGATAAATGAAAGGAGATACTATTCCTGTTAAAGGATAGTTCGAAGAGCGTATTTTCATACTTAATGACATTTGCAACAGAACAGCCTTCTCCAAGACTAAATTCATAACAAACAGTGAAATCGCATTATATTTTAGGCACCAAGGAAACAAAAAATTCTTTAAGAATGCATTTGGTAAAATGTGGTACAGTAGTGTATGTGACTTTATCTCAGGGAGTTCAGACTTTTAGGTCACTAAATTCCACCATATGCTGGTGCTTAAATAAATCAATCAAAAAATTTGGCTTTAAACAAGGCTATATTGCCACTTAAACTTTTATTTTCTCTATATGATGTTATTTGGTTTTTAGATTTATTTGAACAAGAATCTGTCTTCGGTTGTTTAAGAGATTTGAGGCTGATGCAGACTATTTTTTAACGTTTCAGCTACATAGAAATTGTTCCACCATGCTCTGAAATGATCTCTATTTCATATTGGTAATGATTTTAAAGCAAACTAGCCTTTTGGGGGGTTGTTAATAGTGTTATATCTACTATTTTGGATCCCTCTAATTTGTACTTTCTACAGTATTCACCTGAAATGAAAGCTAACCAGATTTTTCTGACATGTCAAATGCACATGGCCCATTTTTGACTGACCTCACACTAAATACAAAGTCTGAATTTCAGGGCAATGAACTTTGACTTAGAAGCAAACTGTCACCAGCAAACTCAGTCTTAACCTTTCTACTAAAGGCCAAATATGCAGATATTTCAAACAATAAGATTTAAGTGAAATTTTTAAAAAACTCAATGACTTGACAGTCTCTGAAATTTCTAATAATACTTAATAACCTAATAATAATAGATTTTGTATTTTTAAAAATATTTTAGATTACTTTTTTCATTTAATTCTTACAAGCAATTTTAGTAGGTGGGTAGGGCAAGTAACATCAACTTCACCCTAAGAATAAAAAATGTGACAAGTGGCTAAGTTAGTTGCCCAAGGTCAAACTCTTCACTGTCAAGGCGGGGAAAAGAGGTTGGCCTCCGACATTTTTCCTGGTATCCTTAATATTCTGCTATGTACCCTAGCATTTTACTATCTTTTTAAAATGACCACAGTTAAAAATAACACTGTTTGCATTATAAGGTATTTTAAAAAAATTAACACCGTGACAACACAATAGTGTCATGAATACTTGACGTCACAACTTCTTAATGATAACTGCAGAAATTAGCTACTTTATTAATTATCTGTAGTAAATGTTTAATATTAGCCTAGGTATCCTGACCCTATTAGGAATACATACTAAGAAAATACAAGCAAACATCATCCTCGGCAAAAACATTTAGAAAAGATTAAGCTAAACCGAGCCTGCTTAGTATACCAGGACTCATGATTATCTTTGAGATCTGACTATATAATGTTCTTACCAAAAAAGACTTGGAAAATCCAGGGTTTTAAAGACAAAAGGTTGAGGCTGAGCTCCATAGCTCATTAGCTGTTAAGTCACATTAACTGAAACTAAGGATTCCTCATATACAATACTAGAAATCTGCTTTGCCTGTCACTCAGGGTTATAGGAGGAATGACTGAGATACTGTATGAATCAGCTCTGCATTGTGAAGTGAAATCTCGTGGAGAAAAAAAGAATTTTAAGCAGTTCGGAATATTCTGTCTCCAATGTACCCGTTCATGTCAGCACTCTACGAACTAAAGGAAAAAATACTCAACAGTGATGAAGACTCCAAGAGGATCTTTCGATTCAATTCAGAAACTGCTTTTTAAAATTTAGATTCCTTTTTAGTGCTTTTGGTCAGAATTTCTAAAGATTGCTGGCTTGATGCTGATTGTTAATGTCTCTTGCATGTTAGCTTAATCAGATCCAAACTAAGCCTAGCAAACCAGCACCAAAAAAATACAATAAACTGATGAACCCTGCTACCTAGGAAGTTATACAGCCATGATGTATAGAGCATAATACCTACAACAGCTGGATTTGAATGCTTTGGTTGTTAAGTATAAAACAAACAAATGAATAAACAACTAAATGCTAGACATACAGCACAAGCTATTAAGAAGTTAAAAGAAAAAAAGACTTACTCTATCACTTTGATTACTATCAGAAAGAGGACTGACTGAAGTCTAACCTAGTGAAATACTTATTGAATTATAATTTCTTCACTTGGCTTTCTGGTTATTAAAGATAGCCTGCTTATGCAGTGAATTTCTTTTATAACTCCCTATCGCATAAACACTAAAATGCTAAAAAGGAATAAGTACTTTAATATATGATTTTACATTAATTCCAGTCTACAGCCATGCCACCCTGAACAAGCCCACTCCCGTCTGATCTCGGAAGCTAAGCACGGTCATGCCTGGCTAGTACTTGGATGGGAGGTCTCCTAGGAAGCACCTAGGAAGACCAGGTGCTGTAGGCGTAAAAAAATAAAAAAATAAAATAAAATAAGGGATTGTAAAATGACAAGGTCCTTGCAATCTGTGAGGTCAACCAAGGGTTGCCTCGCTTAAAAGATAAACAAACAAACAAACAAACAAACAAATAAATAAATAAATTCCAAACTGGTTAACTCAATGTCTATGTTGAGGCAAGTATTATATCAGGTTCTTTTGTTTTAAGTGTATATCCCAGTATATAAGGCATTTTAAAGCTTAACTATCGCTTTGTCAATGAGAAGAAGGGAGGGAGGGATTATATAATCCCATATTCATTTATTCTGACAGTCATATTCTCACAGTGAAACATACACAGTAACATACCAGCTGATGATGATTTTTATCCACTTTGTAGTAAATAAATTTACTTTTTAAAATTTCACCTCCCACTTATAAAAATGAGTATCATTCACAAACTTTGTCTGAAGAAGCAGCTTCATCTAACACTGTTCTGTAATTTTAACGAGACCAGAGTGTTCAAGATTCAATTTGAAATATTTAAAGTCTTCTGAATTGAACTTTACAAGGTTATATCTGTCTAACTGTACTAAAAGGTTTTCTAAGTTAGTCATTAAAGGAAAGCACTCTAATCTCCTCCAAAACATGTTAAAGATATTAAGACAGTGGCCTATAATGAGAAGTAAAATATTCAATTCTGTAGCAACTGTCAGGCCAAATAAATGCTTTTAACATAACAAACGCATTGGAAATCCACTAGTTGCTGGCAATCAAGCTGTACAAAAAAGTCATCTAGTGGAGAAACTAAGAAAACAATCAAACGAATTTACTGATGATCTAAATTAAGATGAGATGAACCCGATTAGTATTTTAAAACTTATTACCTGATCAAGAATTCTTCCCATTCTGTCAAATAAAACTTTCAAAAAATGACCTTCAAAGAAAGCTGCTTCTAAATTGCACTTTTCCAATGCTTTTGGAGAGCCAGGCCACTCCCATCGTAAGCAGATAGCACAGTAGTCCCGGAACTAGGAACAAACATTTAGAACATTAAAGGAGAACTAATCAAAACCACATTGAGAGGAACTAGAAATGATTTCCTCAAAAAGCCACATAAAAATCCATTTGAATGTGGCACGTCTGCTCCAGGTGAGGTGCCATAGGAGAAGAAGAGACGGCTCAGATAACACCCTAACTAGCGGTACAAAGTAAGATTATAATCACCAGTACCAGTATATGTTGATGAAACGAAAGGATATTTTAAGTTTACCAAAGTACCCCATTAACCACTGTGCTTCTGCTTTTTCCATTAGAGGAATTTAACCCTTTACTTATTTTCATTACATATTTAGAGAATAGTTAAAAAGCAAAGTAAGTACTAGCCACGTTTTCAAATCTATTCTCCAATGTTACTGTTAATAGGTGGACAGATGCCCATCATCTGAGAAGGCAAGCTGGACTTTCCTATCATGTATCCGCATGAAGCACGCTGTTCTGACCGGATGAAGAAGTGCCGCTCAAAGGGCAGTCCCCAAACTGCTACCATTCAGTGCGATGAACACACAAACAAAGTGTAAGCACCTAGAAACTTCAATCGCAATTTAATTGAGTAAATTTTATGTCTTTCGAATCTAATAAAATAATCAAGGCTTAAAATTTGTGTTTGTTCTTTTCATTTTTCTAGTAATTCATTTTTAATATGTTTTTTAAAAGTGTTGGGTTGTGACCGATTGGAAATGATAAAACTGGTCCTTCACTACACAGAGTTTATCACTGGAATAAACACTATGAATATTTACAAGCACAAACATATCTCATAATAAAATTAAATTTTAAAAGTCCTCCCTGATATATAATTTACTTAAATCAAAATGAAAGAAATTTACAGCACGGTTTTCTTCCATTTTCTTTCCTTTTTTAGATTCTCCTCATCTAATAAAGCAAAATTACTTTGACCTCTCTAGTTTAGAAATTACCTGAAATTAAAACAAAACATGTTCTCACCGTGAAGCACTAACTTCAACTTTTAAAAGGAAAACATTTAAAATGATAAAAATCCAACTTCTTCAATATATTGTGAGCTTTAAATTATTTGGCTTTCCATATACAATTTTCTTTATAAAACCACATCCTATATTTAGTAAAGCATTTGCACATTAACATTTCTGAAATTCTGACCTAGAAAGTAATAGTTAAAATTTTTTCTATCCTTTTTATGTTTTCTAATATTTCTGAAATATTAATAACTGCATTTGTAATCAAAAAATGGAAATGAAACTTTATAGAAAGAATAAAAGCAGTTTAAAAGTCCAGTTGGTACTACTGGGATTGGTACTTTTACTGCCTTCACTGTTACATGAAAGTACATTTATTATTCATGTAGTAATGTGGACTTGAAGTCAGGCTGAAAGCATTATGAATTAACCACAGGCATATGCAAATTTTTATATACAACAGCATACATAAATCCAAAGGATTTAAATGAAAATTAAATACATTTCTGATTTGAAACATTTCAAAATTTGGAATTCTGTAAAATGTAAAATGCTATTGAGAGTAAAGAGGACAGTGAGAAGGCCATTAAATAACTAAGAGGAGGGCTTTGAGAAAGTAGTGTCAGGGAGCTAGAAGGCCAGAATGCAGGGGACAGAGGAGGGGCTGAGAGTGTGACAGAAGACATAGTACTTACAGGTTATTTGTGGAAAAGAGGAAAGGACAATAGCCTGGGGATTGGGAGCAAGGATAGTGGTAGCTAGAATCATTTAAAGATGTTTTCGATCGGTAAGAGAAAGGATTTGGGGGAGATAATAATGTCAAGCACAGAAAGAAAGAAAAGAGAAGAGAGAAGGAGGGGGAAGAGGCAACATAAAGAAATCTTGAGATACAGATACACAGTCAATGAAATGAAAAGTAAGGTCATTTGGAGAAAGTTAAAGTATTGAGAATGGAGTTCGGGTCTTGCAGAGAAAGGGAAACCTGTGGAGAGATGACTCTGGGCGATGTGACAAGGTGTGTGTGTGCGTTCTCACTAGGTTTCATTTTAAAAAATTAGTTGCTAGACTTACCTGCCTATGAGCATCTCGGAGGTAGGTGTCATATCCAGTGCCCTCAACGTGGTAGGATGATTTTGCTTCATCCGGTACCAGACAGAGAAAACTTAAATGAAAAAAGCCATAATCAATAACATAAACACTCTCATAATTCATTATCTTTTAATATATTATCTAGTGATATCTTCAGTTTAGTCAAGTATTAATGCAAGTGGGAACTTGAAAAATAAAATTATTTGTTAAGTATTTAGCTTAAATCAGTCTTATAATTCACTGATTAAATACGTCTTCATTATTTTAAAGGTTTTATTAAGAAATTACTCATTCCACTTAAAAGTAGAAGCCAAAAATGACTTTCTTTTTACATTATAGCATAATGACGGATTGCCATGATATTTGTTAATCTCAATAAAACTGTCTTTTAAGTATTTGAACTTAAGATTTTTATGTACCCTAATTTAGCCACCTGTAATTTTCTCTCAAGTCATCTGCCAGAACCAGGCATATGAGTAACAACATTGCAAAGGAAGAAAAATAAGAAAATTGTCATAGGAAGGGCACTTAAAAAAGAAAAAAAAAACATAAAACACCAACTAACAAAAAGAGTAACACTTCGCTTAGCATACATGAATACATGTCTAATGAGTATAATCTGTCCAACTGGAAATTCTCAATGTTGTTCCAACTGGGAATTACTTAAAATTTTTTATAAAAAAGGAGCGTACTCTGAAGGTCTGTTTAACCACTGCTACTTGTTTTTATTTCCATGTGAAGTAGAGCCTTTCTCTTTGCTATGGTTGTTGTCCCCAGGCTCTCACCTGCTACATAAGCATGACAAAAAGCTGACATAATCTTTAGGATAAAAGAAGATTGATTTCATAATATATAACTCTGTAATAAATTATAAGGACAAGTCGAAGAGATGTAAGTCGGATTATTGTAGCAACTCACCTATTTACAATTTTATGGACTTCGGTTTTCCCGTCATTTTTGGGGTGGTCTGGAGTAGCGGGAGGTGAAGCACTAAGCCACTCTTGGTTTGACAAAGTGTTATCTGGTGAAATGTCAGTAAATAATGGATCTTCTTCCAGATCTCTAAGTTTAATTTAATGATGTATAAAAAAAATTTTATTATATTTCTAAATGAAAAGATTCTCTGCTATGTTCTTAGAAGTAATTTCGTTCTTTCAAAATTTTATTAAAAAAATAAAACATAATGTATTTATATTTTATAGAGAAGGCAACATTTTCTACTAACATCTAACTCAAGAATATAGTGATTTTGTTCGGTTTAATGAATAGATAATATCATTTGTATTTTAAAAGGACATTAATATCAAGACATCTAAATTTCATTTTTAAAAACTTTTAAACTGTAAGAGGTTACTTTTTTATGAATAAGGGAGAGAAGTAAGAAACTTATGTTTCTATATGAAATGCTAAACTCACAGAGCTGGATAGAAACTTACACTGCTCCCGCTATCAATCCATTCTCCACCATGTCTTTATCTTCTGGGCACGCAGGTTTATATTCTGTATAATTCCTTTCCTCAAGATTTCTTAGGACCAAGTTGTAAAGAATATGCTCATTGGGTTTTTGTAAAAGATGTTCAAACATTCTTAATGTCATGATGCTTATCTGAAACGAAAGAATATAACGGATAACTGAAAAATATCTTTGAATAAATTACTCTTCTTGCCCTCTTGTACGTCATGGTTTCAATTTTTAAAGCCACGTAATAAAAAGGCTATATTCACAACATCACGAGCATATCAAAATCAGTATTTAAGTCGAATTATAAATCATTACATAACTTACCTCATCAGATATGTGATCACAATGTTCAATTAACCTATGTCTTAAAGGATGTCTGCTAATTTCTGCCACAGTTTCTGGTTCTCTCTGTTCTCCAAGGATAAAAAACACTATTTCTTGAAGCAAAACGTCAGAGGTTACTTGCCGAACAATGCGATGAAGCAGAGCAGTTGACGTCAGAATACCCATCTCAGAACTGGCATAACAAACAGGTAATTAGTGGGCAAAAATAACATAAACACAGTAATTTTTTTTTAAGGAGGCCACTCACGTTTGCATTAACTGAGGCTCCATAACACCAATGAAAAATCTTTCATGAACGGCTTTGGCGAGAGCAACAGCAGCAGTCTAGAATACAGTACAATCACCATTATCTTTTTTTTTTTAATGGAAAAGAGATTAATTTGTACCATCAATAAATCAATTTGTACCTTTCATTTGAATTAATGTGGAAAATAAACTTGCCTACTGACCACATTGGTGATGGCATAGGAACCAAGGTTAGATGTTAGTTATTAAGTTCTTTACACTTTATCTAAGTTTCCAGAACAAGACGAACAGGATAAAATATTCTACCAATCACCTTACAGTATGAACATCTTCCCAAAAAGGCTATGGAGGAAGGCAAATGTTATCTCGTGAAGGGCTATATTACAATACTTAAAGAAATCAAAAACCAGAACTTCAAGTTGTAATTTATTCTAGAGTTATAATACACACACACACACATATATATATATATACACACACTTTATTTGGTTTTATTTATTTTACTAACCGCTATACTAAGACAATCAAGATATATTTGGGGATATAAACTGAGGATTCAAATTTCATTTAATAGACATTTACATTTTTAAATGATCATAACCAATAAAAATATTCAAACCTTTTGTGCTTCCTTAATGAGTTGATCACAATAATCAAACCAGGAAAGAAATGAAATTAAGGCTCGTTTTCCTGGAAATGCCGAAGCATCTTCTTTATGACTATATGAGTCCAAGCTGTAGGAAGGACACAGAAGAAATGCTAAGTCTGAAGTTATCTAAAAGCATTCATCCCACTCAATACATATGGAAAACTGAAGGCAAATGAATGAACTTATACCATGATATGTTTACACAGGCAATGCTGTGAGACTATCTACCAGAAGGTTTTATAAAAGAAAGCCAAAGGTAAGAGAAAATCTTTTAAATAAGAGTTGTAAATAATTTTTACTCATCATGTGAGAAGAGAGAGACTAAAGCAGAATAGAGCTGCAAGAGAAAACCATTTAAACAAGCTCCTCATATTTCTGCCACAAATTTGGTCAAGTAAAAAGAATGAAAAATTGGAGGCTCTCAACACTGGGATAGAAAAAAAGGAAGGTAAAGGAGGATCTGCAAAAAAAAAAAGTGACTGGCCTGCTTCTCCTCCTGCCTTAAAATAAACAAGATAGCAGCAGAGTTAACAAATGAGTCTGTTCTACAGATGTTTACAGGATACAGGGTGGAAGGAAACAAGTAAAAACCAAAAAAGGGTTAAAAATATACAGAAAAACAGTAACAGGTTCTCATGTCAGAAATTGGATTGCTTGTAGGTAGGATCATGGGTAATTTTATTTATGCTACTTTATACTTTTTAATAACTTACAAATGTTCTAAAATAATCATGTTTTCCTATGAGAATCAAGTGGGGACCCCTAAAAGATGGGGAGAAAGGGTGAAAGAACTAGGTAGGAAGACATTCTATACAAGCAGACCCTGAAATATACGAGACAGCTCTAGAGGCCGTGGAACTTATTTATAAAAAAGGAAATTACTTTTCAAAGAATTAAAAAAAAAACACAAAGTTATTGCCCCTAATGCAATTAAGGTCTTAATTGATCACTATAAAGGACAAAGGAAAAGGAGCTTAACTGTAACAGCTGGATTATTCCCACACCGATTCATTACCACTAACTGATAACAAATTCAAAAAATAATCCCATTTAATGATCACTAGTCATGTTACATTTTTCAAAATGAAAGATTTCTATCTTTGCAAAGCAGAAAGAGATTTCAAAGTGCAGGTGAAAGAAGTCACTTTTATGGAAAGACAAATAATGGTTCTTACCCCCAGTTAATTGCTTCCACTGTTTCGATATCTAAGGGGTCCACGGACTGAGGTAGGGCCTTGTACAGGGAGGCGAGTCTGTCTGTCAGCAACTCACACAAGCACGTGCTCTGAGTGAGGCACTTGGCAGCTGCAGGCTCCGGCAAGCTCACTAAGAGCATCAAGCCCTCGCAGGCTTTCACAGCTATTCGGCCATCCTGAGGGGGAAAAACAGACACATGCCTCTTCAGTTCTTGAAGCAGATATACAATGAGTAGTTTGGAAAAAATTAACTTAAAAGGACCTGATGACTTACACTAAAATATGAACAGATTTTTTTTTTCTATTTTAAATGCATATAACTGTGATCATATTAAGGGAAAAATTAAAGATGATGACTCACAGGACTTCTAGTAAGATTTAACAAAGAATTCACTAAATTATAATCTTGGTTTGGACGAACGACTGTGGCCTCCGGCAGGGAAGCGACACTGAGATTATCCAGGCTTGTGGACAGGTCATCCATCTGACGAGGAGGCTCATCTTCTTCTAACTCTGTTTGCTCCACTCCAGTAGCGCCACACAGTAGGTCCTCCGGCAGACAGGCCTGTCCTGGATCTGTTGTTGACAAGGAATCTTGACCTTTTAATGCGTCTTCTGAAATTACATTTGGAACTCCTTGGGAAGCCAATGATTTCAACTTATTCTGAAAAGGAATACATGTTTTGTAAAATCTGCATCAAAAGCCTTATAAAACAGAAATCATATTTTAATGAATTTTTTCTATAACATTCAGTGTCTAGCCAACTAAACAATAGAGAAAATTTTTTGACAAGTGAAAATGCTCAGACTTTAACTGTGTTTTAGGTATTTTAAAACTGCAGAGGTATTTCTCACACTCTTTACATCATCTATAAAATGTTTTACACTGACCATAAGCAGTGAACAATATTAGTGATAACTATTTGGCTACTACTGAAATAACTCATGTTAGTGAGGAAAAAAGATTTTGGAGGTTTCAGTTGAAGTTAATTGTTTGCTTATCACTGGGCTACTAAGAATATATAGCCTCAATGTTAATTCTTCTAAGATCAGTTTTCTGACTTTTCTAAGTTTTTTTTTCTTCTTATACTCCCGCTCTATAAAAAGAACTCAATACTCTGAGGACATTTTTATTAGTGTTTTTGAGGACAAAAGTAAGATTTACTTGATATGTTGGCCCCTCCCCCCACCATACCCACACCCAAATACAAAGAGAATCCTAAGTAGAGCAAATTATTAGTTTCAAGGCAATACTATCTTGCTTTCCATTTGAACATAAGAGAAAAAATCAAATCACACACACAAGTTTAAATTCATCATAAGCCAGCTTCTCCACAGGGCTTGTCACAGTATTTTGCCCATCACAGAAGCGCATTAAATGCTGAATGAATTCAAAGTTACTTCCCAAGTTATATTATAGTTATTATGAATCACTTTTATTGCTGTTAAAAGTATAGTTTAGACTCATCTTCTTGAGAAATTCAGCTCATAGCACATATATTAAAAGAAAACAATTCTATGGAACTTAATAAATACCCCAAACAACTTCTCAATTTCCTATGAAATTAATTGCGTGTCATAGTAGTCTTTATGAATGTAAAACATTTTATTCCATCAAAACACTAATAATGTTGTTGGGAGTAGTATCTCAGACAGAATGGCAAGAGGAGGAATAATCTTAGGATGGAACTCACTCTTTAAACTAATGCTTCTCAAAGTGTGACCCGAGACTGTTGTCATCATGGTCTTCTGTGAGGCTTGATAAGAAAGCAGATTCCTGGGCCCCACGCCCAGACCTGCTAAATGGGAATATCTGGAGGTTGAGCCAAGGAATCTGCGGTTCTACAAAGCTCCCTAGCTGACGAGAAACTGCTGCCTTCACTCTTGCACTTTGGTTCTCACTGAAACTGTTTCCCTTCTACTCAAGGGATTTCACTGGTATCCATCCCTAGCACATTTGTACACATAACTCCCCGGGTCTCTTAAACCCAGACTTCTCTCCCAAATCGCAGATCTGCAGTACCAAATACCTGATGACTAATTATCTCCATCACGATCAAAGCATCCAGAACCAAAATTGCCATCTTCCCCTCAAAATAAGCTCCCTGGGGGCTCCCTTCTTTCCATTAGCAGCAGCCTTACGGGTTCAGGCTTTCAGGCATTCACCATCCTTTCTCCTGCTTCCTGCACAAGACCACACAGAGTCTACCTCGAGAATCTCCTGAATATATTCACTTCATTCCAACCCACCGCTTCCAACTTAGTTACAGTCCTTGTGACTCCATCAGCTTCCGAGTTAGTGTTCCTGCTTTTCTCTCTGAAAGGAATCCACTGTGTAAGACACTACCACCAATTTAATTTCTTAAGGCACAGGTGCCATTATGTAATAATATCCCCATTTAAAAATCTTCAAGGGCTCCCCAACAACTGCAAGTAAGCACACATTGCTCATCCTGCCATTCAAAGCCTTTGGCAAGGCCTAGCCTATCTGTGCAGCCCTTCTCTTACCACATATCCTAATTATACTGTTTCCTGAACACAACATAAACTTTTCTAACCTCGTTCTTTTATTTACGTGCACCCATTCTTATGTAAACATCTGTCAAGGCTCACATCAAAGATAATCTCCTCCATGAAGTCTTTACTGATGACCTAGAACAGATATAATCTTTTCATTGTACAAACACTTAAAGCGCATTTATTATGTATCTTTTCTAAAATACCCACCTTACTCTACTTTAGATTACACACTGTACTGTATCTGAATATTAGTGTTCACCTTCCTCACCAGACTATAAACTCCTTTAGGGCAAAGACAGTTTCTAACTCATTTACTATGTGCACTTAATCCACAGTAGACACATATATTAGCTAATATAAATCTAACACAGATTAGATTTCAGGGAACACATGCTTGAGAGCTTCAAAGTACTTTTATGACTATACTTCCAAGAAATAAAGCTACATTTATCTACCGATTCATTTATTTAGCATGTGTTAATTAAACAGTTATTATGCATTATGCTAGATACTAGAGAATCTGTAGGGACCCAAAGGTTAATGAGACAGAGTCCTTGTCCTCAAGGAGCTTATTGACCATCAGGAGAAAATAAAATGCATATAAATTACTCTAATTCGAGGAAGATTGTAATAATCAACATTAAAACACGTGAATAGTCGATCTCATAATTTTAGTATGAGCATACTTCGAAAATTGATAAGTATACCTTACCTCCAAAAAAAAATTAACCAAATAGGGATCTTCTTTCAGTTTTGCACATACAATACAGAGAAACTGAATTTCTTCATTTTCCGTTGGTGTTGCAAGGACTTCACCACACAGTCGAATTAATTTCTGTCAAATTTTTTAAAAAAGGTTTTAAGTTAGGTTATTTTTTACAAGCATGTAAGTAGCCATCTATTTGCCTTAAATAGATGGCTACTTACATGCATTATTCAGATAGACCACTATTTATAATCACCTTTACCAAAATCAATTTACTAGTAGTAAATTTTTCAAATACATTAGCCTAAAAAAATTAATGACATATATAAAAAAACTCTCTCAGAGATGTCATAAGAGATAAGTAAAAGGAAAAATTAATGTATAAAATTTTAGAAAATATAAAGACAAAGTACATTTACTATGTCATACATAATGAAAACTCGAGTATTTGTTAATTTGCATGTTATTTTTAGAATAATTTCCTTTATTATTTTTACTCTTAGAAAAATCATATATAATTATATCTATAACAAATCGAACCAAATAATTTTATGGGAGGAGAACAAAATACCTGCACTGGCCTGTGCACGTTAATGTGTGGAAGTAGTGGCTGCTTGACTCTCCCCAGAAGCTTAGTGTAGAATACCAAAACCTGCTGTTTCATTCCTGGAGGACACTGAGTATGGGAAGAGAGGAGAGCAAACAGGAAAAGAGTAGACAACACAAATACACTTACACAAAAGCTTAAAAAATAGAAGAGACAATGTATGTGAATGTATTCGACTCTCAAAAGTCAATGCAATTAGTCAGAATAAAATTCTCAATTAAATATTAATGACTGGTATTCAAGAAATAAAATTACATCTGGGACTATAATGTAGTATGTGGGACCAGAGATTGATGTAATTACAAACAGCATGGTGATAAGACCCAGTTGAGATTGGAGTTTGATTCAGGCAATGTCAATATGTTTATATTCTAAAATGCTACGGTAACATGAAACAATTAATAGTTAACTCCTTGGCCAAAGTAAAGCCAGAATTTTGTTCCTTACACTAATGACAAGTAATCAATAACTTTCTATCATATAAATGCAGGAGTAAATAAAACCTTCTAACACATACATGTGAATATAAGTATTCCTATGGTATAAACTGCTGTGATTTATTCTAATAATGCTGTTTTAAATTAGTTGCGAAATTATTTACATCATGATTATTAAAGGCAATTAATATTTAATAGAGAAGTTTTTATAACATGCCAGCTGTTTTAAATATTTGCTGAAAAGTAGGTAAACCTGATGAGACCTCACATTGTGGATTAAGAGAGTATGAATTAACGTTATATGTTCTATAATTAACCTACCTTATATTGCCTCACATTTAAAATACAATCCCAAGATGAGTAGTATTTCCAAAGCATCATCACAGATGTGCTATCTGGAGATAGTATAAACTATAATCTTAAGCACAACATTTTCTAAGATAGCAAATACCTTACATTATTCAAATAAAATACTAATAGTTACAATCACCTATATCGAAATAAATTTACTACTAGTACAATTACTAACATTTGCTCAAAAATCAATATTTATTCAACTTAATGTCGTACAACCCCTCTCTCCAAAAGACAAGAAAAAAGAAGCGGGGAGGGGAATGAATTGCAAGGTATCAGGGAGATGTGGTGCCTAGAAAATATAAATTGAATGAACCGAATTAAAAGTGAACTGGTATCATAGATTAGTTAAAAGGCACTTGTCTTTAATACTACTATTCATAACTTTATTTGGTGTTTAAACATGTCTATTAGTTTTTTCTTATCAGTTTGATTTTCACATATAGAAATTCACAGAACAGAATCGCAGATTTTTAGAGCTGGGGAGGCCACTGGTCATCACCTCCTTGTTTTTAAAGAGAAGGGAAGATTAACCAAAGGGAAGTGCTGAAGGTCACAGTATATTAGCGACCAAGCCAGGCCCCCTAACCCAAACCCAAAGCTCCTCCCCTTCCCTCACACCGGCACATGGTTTGAAACCTGTCTTTATAAGTATTGAAAGTTTTACAGAATATTGTTTATATAATATTAGCTTTGCAAAGATTTCTCAAGATTCATTAGGCCTAAAAACTTGAATTTCCTCCACACATCAGTAGAGTTAATGTCAGAATAATCAGTGACATTCAAGATTATGAAAAATAATTCCTATTTTTGTAACCCAATTTTCATTGGATTCCTTCTCATTTCCTTCGATTCTAAGCACATGTACTTGAGTTTATTTTCATAAACGTTTATACTGTAATTCTAAGCAGCCTTAGTACCAATTGTTGTCTAGAGCATTTGGGAGGTTTGCTATCTCTATGGAAAGTTATATTCATATAGGCTGCACAATTTTCTTTGTTTCATATACTGACTTAAATCCTGTCATGCTTAGTACATACCTCCATAATTAAATTTAGTACTGGGCGGCTGCCTTATCTCTAAGACCTTAATGCATGGATTACACGCCAGAGAAGGTGATGTGGATTAGGCACTTACGTCAGCTTTCCCTAAGGTATATAATGTTTCCAAGATCTTGTGATGAAGTAAATATTCCATACATGGCCCCGTCTCTCCAAATTCTCGTTCTTTTTCTTCTTGTACCAATATATCTAACATCTGTTCCAGATGAGATGGAATATTTGTATCTGTGACTGGGGCTTTGTCATCTAAACAATAAAAAACATTTGAACATTTTTAAGCTGCATATTTGCACCTAAAATACTCTTTATATTTCTCTATTCTTATTCAAATTGAAAAAAAAATCAAACTACAAACCTAAGTGAGGGTTATACTCATGGTATAATCATCTTTGCTAGAATTTAGATGATGCTCTTGCCATCTTATTAAAAAACTGAATCAATATTCTGGAATATATTCTACAAGCTAATTTTCCTGCAGAATAATTTAGAAATAAGAGCCATTTTTGTGGAAATGGGAACATGATAAAGAAAAACACACGTAATATCAGAGTGCTGTATGCACTTGTAATTAAAAAAAATTTTTTTTAATTAGCCAGTTCAAGAGGTCTGAATTTTAAGTATCTTTATATAAAAACAGGTTGGCCTTGAACAGTAAGCTGAATAACCTAGACAGTGTAGAGGATAAATTCTGCTTTGACTGCTACTGCACTACTTCTTAACACTGAGAAGTCAGATACTTAATGCCCCTAATTCATCTCTATCTATGAGGAGCCCAAAGAAAAATGCTTTATTAAAAATTTCCACATCTTTACTCTTTAACACACAGCTATTCCCAAAGTGAAAGTTGCTTCTCATCTGATCTTGTACCCACCTCTTCCTCTACTATATCATTCCCATCGAATACTAAATTGCAATATTTTCCACCTTAAAAAAATAATAACCCTCTTTTGACACTTCATCCCCCTCCACCTGTTGCTCCATGTCTCAGCTGCACTTTATACTTACACTAAAGCGAGCAATCTATCTAGCATCTAGACACCATTCTCTCTTGGTTGTCTTCCACCTCACTGGCAAAAGCAAAGTTTCCTTTGCTATTGTTCTCACCTTCCTAACGTCTAAACACTGAGCCCAAGGTCTCAGTCCCTGAACACCTTCTCTCTTCCATCTATCCTTACTCTCTAGATAATCTAATCTAGTCTCATGGCTTTAAACCCTACTCCCGTGTGATGACTCTCAATTTCATATCTCTCTGGATTACAGATGCCTAATTTCCAACTGTCTACTTGACACATCCAACTGGAGAGATAAAAGGCATCTCAAACTTAATATGTTGAAAACTCTCTTACAAACCTGCTCCTGCTGCAGTCTCCCCATTCTCATAAGTGGCCCTTTTCCAACTGCATATGCCCAAAGCTTTGGAGTTATCTTTGACTCTTATTCTCTCTTACCCAATATCCAATCCATCAAAAAAGCTTCCTTCAAAATACATCCAGAATACAATCACTTCCTAGCACCCGCACCCAGGTCTAAGCCACCATCATCTCAAACCATTACAGTAGCTCCCTAACTGTTCTACCAGCTTCACCTCTGCATACCTTCAATCTAAATTTTCACAGAAGCCAAACTGATTCCTTTAAAACAGATTTGGTTACACCTCTGTTCAAAATCCTCTAATGGGCTCCCACCTTGGAGTAAATGCCAAAGCCCTTACCATGGCTTACGAGGCCCTGTGTGAATCTGCGCTCCACTCCCAACCTGCCTGATGTCATCTCCTACCGCTTTTTCCTCGTTCACTTTCACTCTAGCCACGCTGGCTTCCTGTAGTTCCAAAAATATGCCGGGCGTACTGCACGTTCCAGCCTCAGGGTTTGTGCGCTCGGTCTTCTTTCTGGAACTTTCCCCCTAGATACTCCCCAGACTTGCCTCCTCTCTCCCTCGGACTTTAGCTCAGAAGTCACCTCAGGCAATGAGGCCTTCTCTAACCTCATATAGCCAACTGCCCACCCACTCCCTCAAGCACACACTTCCATCTCCCTCGGCCTGCCTCATTTTCTCCTTAACAGTTATCATGTGACACTATATGTATTTGTTTGTTTATTGTTTGCTTTCCCCAATCAATATATTAGCTCGGTTATAGAGTTTGTCTGTTTGACTGCCTATCCTCCAGTGCCCAGAACAATGCCTACACATAGTGGGTGCTCAACAGATACATATTTTTAATAAATCTAAAAGAGGAATTAAAAGTAAAATAAATGGTTTATAAATTTAAATATAAAATAACTTTGAAAACTAATTTGAAATAAATTTAGTATTTCACAAATTTCTGTTTAATTAACATTAGCATTGTTTCTTACCTGAAGTCTCTATGTAGTAATGGGTGATCGCCTTCCAGTGATAAACGAAATCTTCTTGTAAAGGAAGAGAAGGTGCCAGCTACACAAATACACACACGCACACAAAGACCACAGCGATTAAGAAGATGGCAATGAAAGTTTCCCATAAAGTAGAACTCTATATTTGTCTACTAATGATGTGAAAGTAACATAAAAATAAGAGGTGAGCTTTAATTTGCTTCCACATGTCAGATATCAAAGAGAAACTAAATGAATCAAACCCAAGAAAGTAAAAATTATTTATTAAGAGGAAAAATATATTTAACATTATTATTAAGCTACACTATTTTTTTCCCTCCCTTGAAACTAGTAACTAGATATGGCTTCAAAAGTAACAGTGTTAAATAAAAACACACAATATTCTATTACTATAATATCAGGAAAATGAAATTACCAATAACCAAGAATCTTTGTACCTAGGACTTTGAAATGCAAAACAGTAAAAAGCTGCTATGTAATTAGTTACACATCACCACTGAAGAACATATACCAAAGTCAACCCTGTAATCTGATTAAAACTGTTTCCTACTTTCAGTGACATAGAGATGTAAATCTTTTCTTTTTTAACCCTAGATTAGGCAGAGCGTATTTTCAGCAAAATAACTACGTGAACAAGATACTATCAATTTAAAGTCCACGAAGTCAAAATGTTTTACATTTTAGCGTTGAAATTACTTCAGAAGTTTTAGGACCAAAATTATACCCCTTCAGGAACCTATGAGTATTTCAAACGTGTGTTAAGTAAATAGAAAGAGACTTGGATTCACCTTGTACCTTTTCTTTTCCTTAAAGAGAGAATGCTCCCCCAGTCCCAGTATCGTCAATGAATTTGGTCAGAAAGTACAGTTGACCCAGCTTACTTAAGAACAAATAGGTTTCTGTTCTGGGAACCTAAATATGGCAGAGTAAACTTCCAATTTCATACACTTCGTCTAAACAGATGACCTAAGAGGTCATGTTCCTCCTGTCCTACTACTTGTTCCATTTTGATTTCTTGGTGTTCCCGGCAAAGAACTCAAAGTCCGAAACACTATCAAAACAATTTCTACACTATTGGGCAAATTATAAACACTGGTCATAGACACCTTACATGTTTCAATCCAGAAGATGAAATGTACTTAGGAAAAAAAACAGACCTGAAAATTTGTCAGTAATGATCATCTTAATGCTAGTTCCTCTATGCTTGCCTATTTGCATCTATTCCTGAGTTAACACTCGATTAAGAGAATATATGTAGTCATCTTACTTTCAAACAGAATGCTATGAAAAACTTTAAAAGACTCTAAGATCTTTAACAAAGGAGTTAAAAACTTTGGGATTACTATACTTCGAGAAGAACACGGGGAGGGAAAAAATTATAAAGAAAAACAAGAATGAAAGCGTTAACTTGAGAAAATAATCTTCCTGAAATTTTCAGATAAAAAATCTGTTTTAATCAGCTACTTGATTTTAGAATCTTCTTCAAAACATATAAAATTTCTCTTGGTTTTTAGAACTGGTTTTTTATACACCAGCTATATATAGGTAAATGTATTAATAACCAGGACAAACACAAATGAAATCTGGTGTTTCAAGAAATGTACCTAGTTACTTAAATATAAGTGTGATTTGTCACATTTTTTCAAGGGAACATCCTGGGTATATACTGAATTATAGCATCCTTGTTCCAAATTATTTTACCCATGGGACTTTATTTCCAAGGTAAGTCACTAAATCAGAGTCTTACAGGATTTGTGTCAGGACCTTTGCTGTTACAGTCGAATCCAAAGCAAGATGCTAATATTTACTTATGAATATCTCTCTTCCAGGAGTCTGATTTAAAGAAAAAAAAATCTATTAAAAGAGACAGTGAAGCAGTTCTAAATAGCTAATAACTCGGTTTAGTAATATACCTTGTTCAAACATGAATAAATTTCCTTATTTATGTAAAACTTCCTGGTAAACTTGCCTCTTTCATACTAATTCTAACACGCAAACTACTTGTTTACCATTGCATAAAAACATTTATGCTCTGGGTTAAAAAAAGTGGGGAAGAGATGTGTGAATCATCATGAGAGGATTCTAATTTGAGTTCACTTTTTACAATATAGAGATAAATTTTTGAAAATTCATAGTTACTATCTCAACCACAAACTGACACGAATGCCTCACTTGCACACTGCTTTATCGGGAACCCTTGCTCTGTTCTCTGCCTAGGACATAGTCTTTTCCACACATGCATCTGGCACCCTCTACCAGTCCACTTGCTCTCTCCTAGCCTTTATCCCATATTGATAATTGTTGAATTATCCAACTTCTCCACTAGGTCATAAACTCTAGGAGGGCTGAGATTGTGTCATCTTTTTCATCACTAAATCCCCAGTTTCCAACTCAGTGATGGCATAATAGTAACCTTTCAATAACACTTACTGAGTGAATAAATGAATGATATAGCTATTGCTATCATTTAAGAAATAGTTATGTGCTAAACACAGTCGCTACAAAGTTTACACTTACTGGTCTTAAATTCTCACAAAGGACTATTGGACCCAAACAAACTCCTATTACAGCCCAAAGCCAGACTTGCTCAAGGAAACACCGCTTGTAACTAGAAACCCAGACTGTCTTTCTTCGAAATGCCTACCACCCTAAAGGATCCACAATGGTAATTCAGATGAGAACTAGTGTTCTCAAAGCCACATCTGCTTACTGTCTCATGTGTATCATTCCACCCCTAGGTCTTTTAAAATGCCTCTTCCTCTCCACAACTTTCCTAATGCTCTTCCTATCCGCTCCGCCTCCCCGAAGTCCAGCTCTGTTCTCACTTCCTCCAACTACCCCAATTCGCAGTGCTTGCTCCCTTCTTCCCTCAGAGCTCACTGGCTAAATAATCGTTCAATAATAATGGTTAACATTTACTAAGCACCTACTACTATGTACGAGGCACTGCACTAAGCACTTCATGTGCATTATCTCATTTGAATTTTCACAACAGTTCTGAGATAGGGACTGGAACTCTGTTCTACCTGGCTCTAGGGGCTAAGCCATACTCTTGTGCAGTGTTTATACTTTAGCTTGTGTATTTATTTGTTTTGTCTCCCAAATTAGACTGTAAGCATTGTGAGCAAGGACACAGGCATAATTTATTTCCCTTGCACTGTGCCATGCTTTAAACGTTTGCTGAATGACTGAAGGACCGAGTAAGAGACCACTTGTTGGAAAAGAATAAACTTAAGAAAACACTGCAACACTGCATATGTTTGCTTTGAGGTTTTAATTCCCCAGGCAGAGTAGTTTTTTAAAGCATCATTTGCCCCAACAATCATCATTATTTCTTAACTATAAATTTGAAAACATTCAAATCCTGAAAAATGACTTGAATTAAATCAATTAGTTAAAATGGATGAAACTTTCTTCCCTGACACTGCCCTTTATTCTGTTGGAATAAGTCTGCTCTCAAAGGGTGGAACTGGTTGGGATTGAAAAGGAATCAGTCCCTGGAAGACTACCTGGCACAGGCTAGGCTCTCAACAAATACTGAATTGTACTAAATGGAAGGCATTTTATTTATCCTTTGGAGAAGTACTACAAAAGCCCAGTCCAACCTCAAAAATAACAATAAGAGAAGCCTGATTTCAGATCTGTGACATGTGGCAACTAACAGAACAGATTCATTTCATAACTCTTACTGGCTAATCATTTCTACACTGAGGAAAGACTGTAATTTCTGAAAAGGGAGGCAAGAATTACATTACAGTTTTTGTTTTTCATCAAGGTGTGAATTTCTCTCCTAAACTCAAAACACAGTCTATCAGCTTAATAACACACTGTCAAATACTAATCTTTGAAAATATCTTTTTTTTTTCTTGTAAGTAGTTAACAGGAAGTGAGGAGAAACCATTAATTAAACAATAAAGAAAACTCTACCTTAAACTTCATTTACATGACTATCTGGTCAGCCCTAAAAAACCATTTAAAGGCTGATCCAATTGAAAAAAGAAACCTTAAAAGTAATATCAAAAGAGTTGGGAAAACATTACACTCTCATACAAAGACACAACTGAAAAAAGGTCCTGTCATTATTTGCATATAGGATTATCTCCTGTCTCTGAACAATACTGATAATTATGTTAATTGGAATACCGTATCAGAAAATGCTAATTGAGCATACAAATTAAAAGGAGTACAGAGAAAAGCTAATGAAATGAACTGAGGAATGGCAGGTTTAGTTTACAGAAAAAAATGTCGACCAAATAAATAGAATGAATGGAAACCAATCTTGGGCTAGGAAAAAATATTCCTCAATTACAACAAAGACGGCTTATTTATCATCATGTACCAGTTAATTCCCAAGAGATTCGTTAAAAGAAAAAAATAAGTACGCCAAAATTTTTTCATGAGATTTACTCTCCTATCAAGATAAACTGGGAAGTATCACAGCTGAAAACATTAACTCTAAACAAATAAAAACAATGCTTTTATAAATGCTGTGCATTAGTTCTGATGACCAGGTGACTATAATCCACACTAACTTTCTCACTAACCTCAGTAGAGAACCTGGATATTATAGAACCAGAGTCAGACAATTAATTTAGATGGATAATTAGGTAGATGCTGGCATATACATTATAAAAAGATAATGAGGATAGATAACAGAGGCCTCAGGGACAAAAATGAATCTTTACTGGGAGACCATAAAAGCCATCTTTTTCTAAGTAATTATTTCTGTAAATATCAGCCTGACAGGTAAAGGATATAATTATGTAGTAAATTTTATTCCCAGTTACCTCGACGTTAAGCTGTATTCAATGTTTAAAATTAAATAATTCTTGGTATTTGATGTTAAGGAGTAACATACATGTAAATGCCACTGTTTTTATTTTTAAAAAATAAATTTTAGTTAAATTCTTTTAACCTAAAAATGCTGTGGATTGGCTATAGCAGCAAGAAAGGAAAATTAAAAAGTCTCAGAATCTAAAATTCATTTCCCTCAAGTGTAATACTGCTCTTCATTCATGAACACGTGTCATTCTTGATTTGACAAGTTTCCCCAAGAACCTGTAGGAGAGCTAAACTGCTTTTTAAACATTTCCCACCTATCACTTAAAATAACTGTACTAAAGTTTATTACTGAATTTTAAAACTCCATTTTATTTTTGTTACCTACCCATATAAATTGTTCTAATGTAGTAGATTTAAAAATAAAAAGTTGTATGGATTTTAATGTGCTACATCACACCATCTGAACACAGAAAAGAGAAGGCATTTTAAAAATTAGCAAAGTAATAGTTTTTTCACAAGATGCACTTTTTAATTTGGGCAATTCTCCCAAAGTAAAGCAACTAAACCTCTCATTATTAAAACAGAAGCAAGCCATTTTTAGTTCCTTCTCGTGTGTTAGTCTGTTAGGGTATTTGAATAATGTGTCTACGCTGGGGTCTAAAATCATCAAAGCAGAGTACAGCTGCAGCATAAACGAAGAGCGTCCAGGAAGACAAGGCAGAGGAGGAAACAGATGGCTGGGCGCTCCGTGGGGGCTCGGGGCTGCCTACACCCTGCTGGAGGAGCCCCTCCAAACTCCTATTTCACATCAATCAATAAGGTCCAGCTGCGTTCTGCAAGGCCTGCGGAAGCAGAAGCAGAAGCTAGCGGGATTGTGAAACCGGGTCGGGTGGGCTGCGTCCTCGCCGGAGTCGCCCCACGGTAGGAGCACACCTTCCTACCCATCCCCCCCAAACAAACAAACAAATAAACCCAAGCCGGGCAGTGTTTGGCCGTTTCTTTTGTCATGCTCAAGGCTATCCACTTTTTGCAGAAGAAGGTTAACGGTCATGCAGTTCGGGGGCGCTCCAGTGGCTCCGCCAGGTGCGCCCCCACTCCCCTGTCCCGGTTAGAGGAATAAGGCGACCACCGGCAGCGACCAGGGGGGGCGTATGGTCCTCCTGGGGCGCCCCCGCCCCACCTCCTGGGGGAGGGAGCA
>NW_011888827.1:5430256-5434875 GCF_000151845.1 Pteropus vampyrus
GAGGCCGCGGCCGCGGAGCCGGAGTCTGGCCGAGGGCAGCCGTCGCCCTCTCCTGGCTTCGGGGCGCGTCGGTCACGGTCTTTCTTACCTTTTAAAAATTCAGCCAGCCTCACACAGCTTTGTTTCCAGTGGAAGTGACATGCCGATTTCGTAGGGAAAACATAGCCATATAAGTATATGATATCCCGAGGTGCGTTCTTTTAGGGCAGATTTCGGTAAGAAAAAGCAGTGTTCCTAAGGCAAAGTGGAACGTGGATTTAAATGCTAAGAATTAGGACAAACCAGCTAATGCCGGTTTAGAAACTGTAAAATTTATTATTTCTTCCACATTAAAATAGGAAGCCCCCAAAGGAAATACGGTGAGATGGTTCAGTTAATAATTTGTTACATGTTTTATAGGTAGGTGCAGTGCATTCAGTATAGCATTTGCTATTCAGTTTATCACATAATACTGGAAAACAGTGAGGGAAAGAATCCGAAGGGATTCTACTAAATGCATAGGACACATGAGTGGAGCTACAATGTGAGCACTTGGATGGAGGCCCCTTAAAGTACTATGCAACAGTGTATACTGGTCAAACCTTGAAGAAGCACAATTCAGGCTGGTGCATTTTAGAGTGGGTTGATACAAATTATGAAAATGTTCATATTCTGGAGATCTTTATGTTTGTTTTTGCTAGTACTGGTATTTTATCAAAAAGACCATTAAGTCCTTGATAAAATGAGGGTGGAGTAAGTTTTGCAGAATCAGTGATGAAAATATGTACTTGCAGTTGAACTGAGAAAAGGCGGGAAAGGTAGCCAGTAGTGCAGAGAGGTTAAACGGTCTCTGGAGCTGGGTAGCCTAAACTGAAATCCTAGCTCCGCCCCTCACTGTGGCAAGTTATTTCACCTTTGTGCTTTAGCTTCCTCATCTCTGAGGTTGGGGAGAAAAGCACGAGGTTGTGTGAGTATTTATTAATATAAGTAAAACACTTTAACAGCGCCCAGTCCAGAGTAATGCATAGGAATTTGTTATTATCGTTATTAGTATTAGTATTGAAATGTGCTCCTTACCAGATTTTGGCTAATTGTGTTTACTTCAACCAAGAGTCCATAATGTTTATTGTTATTATTCACACAGTTTAAGATGGTTAGTTATATTATTAACCATAATTATTTTCCTTACCTAATTGTCCTACGTTTATGTGGTATTTTTCCTTTTCATAGTGCCTTACAACCACTAATTGTATGAGGAGGTCTGTTTAAAACAGGCTTACTTAGTGTTGTTTGCATTTGATGATGCCTGTCTTCGTATACTTAGTATAAACAATAAAATACGTTTTACTCTAGATCAATATCAATATTTAAGATGATGATTCATCTACCTGATGTCTAGGTTCCAAGACATACAAGTTGGACTAGAATTGTAGTTGAGCAGATCTTCTTACCTCCTATTCTTATCCCAGAATTCCTGTAGTGACACCAAGATTATCACCAGCCCTCTGTATGGCCACATTTGGCCCTACTTCAACAAAGTGTCATTTGAGAAAACAAACAGAAGCTTCCCTTGGCCTCCAAAACCCTTAGATGTGGTTGCCTCAAATTCCTCAATTAGAACGTTATTTTTTTTTTTCATTTCATTGGCTTCAGCCAAATAAGAAATTTAGTCCCTACTAAAACTAAAATACTCTTGGGAGAGATAACACATTGAACTTTATCATTCATTATACCCCATGGCGAATGAATTTGTTAAATTCTTTTCTGAATGAAGTTTAATCAGTGAGGACACAGAAGAATCCATAAAACTGAAACTCAGTTGGGATAGAGTTGAAAAAAGAAACAGAAAGAGGAAATAGATGATTCCTACTTTCAAAGTTTGGCAGACTTCCGGTTAAATATACGGACTGAATTTAGCAACATTCCCTTCTCAAATCCCATAAAATTACAGGAAGGGAATTTTTCAAGTTATAAACAAGTAAGATTGGAGATAGCAGCAACAAAATTTTGAAAATTGGAAAGTTGCTGTAAAGGGGGTAACTGATGTGGCTGACCTAAAAAAGCTGAATGAATCCTAAGGCAGCAATTAAGAAAACCAAGAACTGAAGTGCTTTGTTATTACATTCACAGAACCTCTCAATGGCTCGGGAATTGGTTACCTCTGGAAGTGGAAATAAAAGTGGGACCAAAATTAGAATAGAGTGAAAGTTTGCTTAGAATTGGATAGATCCTTCTCCACTCCACAAGATTGTTGGAGACTGCCCCCTTCCCACCCTGATATGAGATTAGAGATTAGAAAGAACAGCAGTTCCATACTGGGAGAAAAAAAAGAAGAGGATAAAGTGAGAATAAACTTTGTAAATGTTGAGATACAGGACCCCAACCCTCATTTTTCTCTTGGCTCAAAATACAGGCATCAGGCTGATCTTTCCACGTAGAAGATAATACGGTGTCCTGTCTGGAGAAGCTGACAGTTCAAAAGACCTAATAATTCTGCAGCGGGAGCCCAGGCAACTCCACAGTGCAGCCCTCAATGGATAAGCTTTATCCACATGTTCAGAGCTTCAATCGGTTTTTTTTTTTGTTTTTCATGAATCTCTCTTAAATAGGATCAGACAGCCTTGGGTCATCAGCAATTTGAGGAAAGCCTGTAATATTAATGATAGAGACGAGACCAGTAGGAAAAAAAAAAAGGACAAAAAAGAAACTTGGAAGAAACAGAGTTGCTTGCATTGAAGAGAGAGGGATGAGGAAGAAAAAAAAAACCCAAACATAAAAACGCTATCATTAATATTTACAGAAAGATAAAAGAACATACTGCATCTGTGAAACAAGGAGGGTGTGCTATTTTTTTTAAAGCAGCATTTAGAAATCAATAAAGTGATAACGGAAATTAAAAACAGCCTATGAAAGATGGAAAATAAACTTGAAAAAAAAATCCCCCAAACTAGAGTAAAAATGATATAGGGATAAAAAAAATGGGGGTGAGGGGATCTTTTAAAAATTAGAGGGCTATTCCAGCAGACACAATATCTGAATAAGACAATAAAGAGAGAAAGTAATTGAACTAATTATTTAATATAATTTTATAGATATGAGTATCCAAACTGAGACAGTTCATTAAGTACCAGAACAATAAATGAAAACAAATTCATTCTAGTGGCCATTATGAAATTTCAGAACAGTAGGCTCAAGGAAAAGTCCCATGAAACTTGTAATGAGAGAAGAAAAAGAAAAAAACAAGCTCATACAAATAATCAAGAATTACAGTGACATGACACTTTTCCACGACAACATGGGAAGTGAGAAGGCATCAGGGCAATGCCTTCAAAATTCTGAGGTAAAATAATTTCAATCTAGAATTCTGTAGTAAGAAACTGTCAATTAAGTATGAGAGTTTTAAAATAACTCATTTCAGATGCGCAAATTACTGACATTTTTTTTTTCTACCTTGCACACTTTCTCAGGAAGCTATCAGAAGATGTGCTCCATCAAGACTCAGGGAGTAGACCAAGTGACAAATCGATGCAGGAATTAGGTAGCAGTGCCCACCATAAGAGGGAGGTGAAGGTGATTCCTAGGAAGATGGCGAAGCAGAATCCTAGGATGACAACTGTGCATCAACCAGCCCAGATCGGAGCAGGTCAGAAGAAATTTCCTCAAGAAGATGAAATTGATTGGTGGAATATCCATCCGTGTGTCTGGGCAGATTTCTAATGCAGAAGGAGAGTTTGATACAAAGAAAACTAAACAAGCGGGGAGAATCTAGATGTTTATTAACACCGAGGAAAATAAAACATCGTGCAGAGACAAGTAAGCATAGTATACATGGCTCAACTGTAAATAGTGCAGACATAACCATAATAACGTGAATACCGATCTAACTAAAATGATGGTATTATTGTTATATTAGGAAAATGATGAGCGAGTGGTGGAGGTGGGAATGGGGTGGGCGTGTGTGAGAGAGAAAGATAGCTAAATACTCTGTGGTGAGGAAAACAAATAAGAAGTAATGTGCATATTATTTAAAGAAAGGAAGTAAAAAAAAAAGTCCACTCGAAGTGTTGAAAAAGGTGGCCTCTGTGGAGCAGGAAATTAGGAGTTTTGGAGGAAGAACGAGCTTTCATAACAAACCTTGTAAAACCTCTTGACTAAACTGTATGCTGATGTAACGGATATGCCTAAAGCTTGTTAGGCAAAGGGAGAAGAAGCAAGAGACAAGAAATCCTTTCTGATGCATTTAAAAAATTTCATAACAAGGCATTATTAAGGGTCAGTAATTGTGGGAATAGAAAAGAGATGGTAGATTTGAAACATGAGGTGAGGGCAACCAAATTTTGTGATTAAATATAAGGAGAGAGGGAGAAGAAGTCAAAGATGTTGCTGGAGTTTCTAGTTGGATGAAGGTAGGTGAAGATTCCATTAACTGACAGAGAATATAGAGAGGAAGAAAAATGATGAGATGAGGGTTTTTTTTTAACGTTAGGTTTTATTACTAAATGATGACATCTACATCAAGATGTCTAATATGAGCCAATAAGTTTGGATTGAGAAATCAGGAGAGAGATCAGGGCTGGAAATAACGATTTGAGAGTCATCTCTTAAAGATGGTAATTGACATAAAGGAATCAAGTGAGGTA
>NW_011888827.1:5434925-5450007 GCF_000151845.1 Pteropus vampyrus
ATCGTGCAGAGACAAGTAAGCATAGTATACATGGCTCAACTGTAAATAGTGCAGACATAACCATAATAACGTGAATACCGATCTAACTAAAATGATGGTATTATTGTTATATTAGGAAAATGATGAGCGAGTGGTGGAGGTGGGAATGGGGTGGGCGTGTGTGAGAGAGAAAGATAGCTAAAAACTCTGTGGTGAGGAAAACAAATAAGAAGTAATGTGCATATTATTTAAAGAAAGGAAGTAAAAAAAAAAGTCCACTCGAAGTGTTGAAAAAGGTGGCCTCTGTGGAGCAGGAAATTAGGAGTTTTGGAGGAAGAACGAGCTTTCATAACAAACCTTGTAAAACCTCTTGACTAAACTGTATGCTGATGTAACGGATATGCCTAAAGCTTGTTAGGCAAAGGGAGAAGAAGCAAGAGACAAGAAATCCTTTCTGATGCATTTAAAAAATTTCATAACAAGGCATTATTAAGGGTCAGTAATTGTGGGAATAGAAAAGAGATGGTAGATTTGAAACATGAGGTGAGGGCAACCAAATTTTGTGATTAAATATAAGGAGAGAGGGAGAAGAAGTCAAAGATGTTGCTGGAGTTTCTAGTTGGATGAAGGTAGGTGAAGATTCCATTAACTGACAGAGAATATAGAGAGGAAGAAAAATGATGAGATGAGGGTTTTTTTTTAACGTTAGGTTTTATTACTAAATGATGACATCTACATCAAGATGTCTAATATGAGCCAATAAGTTTGGATTGAGAAATCAGGAGAGAGATCAGGGCTGGAAATAACGATTTGAGAGTCATCTCTTAAAGATGGTAATTGACATAAAGGAATCAAGTGAGGTACTTCAGTGAAATGGTACAGTGAAAGAAAAAAGGTAGAATAGATACAAACTTGGGGACACCCTGGATTTAAGGATTGAAATATGGAAGAGGAATTCATTGACAAAGAGCAGTCAAAGAGATAGGGAAACACACTGTGAAGAAGTTTAGGGAGAAGTATTTCTGAAATTGGGAGGCCGGATCACGATACAGTGGTGAATTAGCACAGGCACATGGCTTCATCTCCTGAACTCAACCCTATGGCTGTCACAGAAACGAGGGCGAGTATAGCAGATAACTGGCATTCGGTGTCACATTCTCTTGGCCCTCTTCTGATTGCGGTTGCAGCCGCAGTGGGCAGTTCTTTGCAACTCAGGCTCACCTCATGGCGACAGCATCTCACCTCAGTCTCATGTTACCCTCCTTAGAATTTCTGCCATTGAAAATCCTGCGTGGGAGAGCCTACTCCTTCCGAAAGCGTGATGAAGGTAGAACCCAAGGTAGCCAATGGAAGATGGAATCTGGTGGCTAAACACTCCGGTGTCCTATATATCTGGTGCAAAGCAGTTCTAGGAAGTGTTCTGAATTCTCCTCAGGAGGTCCCAGTGGGATCAAGTACCTGCTGACCACAGCGATGACCTCAATAGCCCTGTTATGCTTTTCCTCCTTTATCCTCATTCTCCCTACTTCCTCACTTCCTGGGATTTGAAGTAAACTTACAATCAAGTCTTTGTCTCGGGTTCTACTCTTGAAGAGAGACCCATTGTGTGTGGGTTACAGCAGAAGAAGCCAAAAGAGGAGGCCAACTGCCACAAATTGGATATAGACTTGGAGAGATACACCTTCATCCCATAGAGTAAGAAATTACAGTAAAGGAAAGAAAGTCCTGAAAATGAGCAGTGCCCTTGTAGGTCCAGCTGCATATGACAAAAAAAACAAAAACAAAAACAAAAACAAAAAAAACCCAAAAATCCCCAAATAATAATGGCTTAGAGAAGTTTCTCTTTCAAATAAAAGATGTTTGCCTGGTCGGCAGCCAGGACTAGTATGACGTCATTACTGACCTACACTCTAAACTCTGTGCATACCCCAGCACTGCCATCATCACTTCACGTCCCCGAGAGGTACTGGGGCTCCAGTTTTGAATTATGGGGGCAAGTAACAGGGGGTAGTCAGGGGAAAAAAGGTTCCCTTTTAAATTTGTTAATCCCTTTGAACAAATCCTTTCTGAAAGTTCCACACTTCTGCTTACATTTCACTGGCCAGAACTTGCATAACCACAGCTAGTGGTTAGGAAGGAGAGAAGTGTGGTATTTAATTCTGAGTAACCACCAGAGAAATAAAAGCACAAAGTATAACTTTCAAACTCAGTGCTAAACTTTTTTCCCTCAGTCCAATGGAATGTAGGGTGTGTGTGTGTGTGTGTGTGTGTGTGTGTGTGTACATATATATACACACATATATATACACATATATATATATGTGTGTATATATATGTAAAAGGTATATAGGAAATTGTAAGGTTGAAGAAAATTGGAACATTAGTGGATTTATCATGTAAGACTTGCTCACCCAAACCCTATACCCCCAAGAAGAAGAAATAAATTCATGAGAGTAGCCCCAGCATCCCTGAAAGAGTTCTGTGGCCGTTCTTCTCTAGGCAAGTAATTGCGCTTGGGAACTGCTACCATCGAACTGGATCTCTAAATTAATTGGGATGATGACGGGATCCTAGGATGGCAGAAGTGAAGTGGCAGCATTCAATTACGAAAGTCAAGGTGGACATAGTTACCATAATGAACAGCAGAGCCAAAGCAGTGATCAGAATAGCCTAACCTGGAAAGATCTTCGGCATTGGCTGGTTAGTTAATCATAGTGTCCCTAAAATGAAAATAAATGGGAATTCCTACTAAAGTTTTACTTGATCTCTTACTCCAGGTCTAGTAAACAGAAGTCTCACTTGAATCACCGAAACAGAGAGCTCTGCTACTCACTCATTTGCTAGACTTGACTCATGTCACAGGTCGGGAGTCTCTTGAATAGAGGGGAAGTCAGGCCCCTGGAGAAAGGACCGTGCCATACTGCCAAATATTTATACTGCTAGTCTTCTTTCTAGCCTTGCTCCAAGGGACGTGTGATTATTTACCAGGGTGACTATGTACTGAGGAAAGAGAAAAAGTCAGACTTTTTAAAGGGAATACTAGATACTAACTCTGAACTGACACTAATTCTTAGAGACCCAAAATGTCACTGTAGTTGTGAGCGCAGGGCCTTAGAGAATCAAAGTCAGGTGATCAGTGGAGTTTTGGCTCAGGTTCTTTTCATAATGGTCCCAGAGGGTACCTGCTCTACCCTGTGATTATTCGCCCAGTTCTGTAATGCATAACTGGAACAGACATACTTAGCAACTGACAGAATCCCCACATTGATTCTCTGACTCATGGAGTGAGTGTTACTATGGCAGGAAAGGCCAAGTGGAAGCCACTAGAACTGCCTCTATTTATGAAAATAGTGAGGCAATATTATATTTATGGAAGGATTACAGAGGTTAGTGCCACCATTAAGGACTGAAAAGATCCAGGGGTAGTGATCCCTACCACATCCCCATTCGACTTGCCTATTTGGCCTTGCAGAAGACAGTTTTATCTTGGATAACCACAATGAATTTTTGTAAACTAAATTAGGTGCTGACTCCAGTTACTGCTGTTGTTCCAGATGTGCTGTCATTGCTGGAACAAATCAACACAACCTCTTGCACCTGGCCTGCAGCTATTAATAGGGCAAATGTATTTTCCTCTATACCTGTTAGTAAAGATCAGGAATCAGCAACTTTTCTGTAAATGGCTGAATGGTAAATATTTTAGGATTTGTAGGCCATAGTTCTCTGTTACACAACTTTGCATTGTAGTGCAAAAGCATCTGTAGACAATATGTAATGAAAAGACATGGCTGTATTCCATGAAAACTTTATTTATAAAAATAGTTGGCAGGCCAAGTTTTGTTTTTGGGCCATAGTTTGCTGACCTGTTGTAAAGATGATCAAGTGCAGTGTGTTTTCAGCAGGCAGGGCCAGCATTACACCTTCAGTGTCCTAGCTGAGAGATATATCAACTCTTCACCCTTGTGCTGTGATCTAGTGTGCAGAGAGCTTGATCACTCTTCCATTCCACAGGACATCATGTGGTCGAATACACTGATGATATTCTGCTGATCGCTGGGCAGGAAATAACAACAACTCTGTACATACTCTTGACATACACATGTGCCAAGAGGTGGAAAATGAATTCCACAAAAATTTAGGGTCTTGCCACCTTGATGATACTTCTCAGGGTTCAGTGGTCTGGGGCATATCAAGATATCTCTTCTATGTGAAGGACAAGTTGCTATACCTGGCCCCCTGCTACCACTAAGAA
This sequence comes from Pteropus vampyrus, assembly GCF_000151845.1. NCBI lineage: Eukaryota > Metazoa > Chordata > Mammalia > Chiroptera > Pteropodidae > Pteropus > Pteropus vampyrus. The sequence continues at coordinate 5,439,157 of NW_011888827.1, forward strand.
AGCGGTACAATACCTAGTGGGCTTCTTTGGAATTTGAAGGCATATACGCCTTCATTTTTACACACTACATTTTTACACATCTACGCCTCATTTTTACACACTACTCTGACCCATTTACCAAGTGGCCCTATAAGTTGACAGTTTTGTGTGGGGCCTAAAACAATACAAGGTATTTTAACAGGTCCAGGCTGCAGTATAAGCTGCTCTGCCACTTGAGTCACATGACCCAGCAGATTCATGGTGCCCGAAGTGTCAGGGAAGGCAGGGATGCTATATGGAGCATTTGGCAGACTCCTGTATATGAACTGCGTACAAACTCAGGATTTTGGAGCAAAGCCTTGTCACAGTCTATAAATAACTATGTTTTTATTTTTTCAAAGCAGCTTCTTGCTTGCTATGAGGCCTTAGGAGAGACTGAATGCTTAACAATGGATTGCGAAGTTACCACGAGACCTGAGCTGTGCTTCATGAATTGGGCGATGTGTGATCCACAAAGTCAGCCATTAAATGCACAGGAGCCCTCCATTTTCGAATGCGAGATTGAGCTCAAGAAGACCCTGAAGATTCAGGTAAGTTGCACGAGGGAGTGGTCCAGGACGTGCATGGCCCTTCCCCTACAACATTGTTTTTTCTCCTAACTATTACGTATGGCCTCATGAGAAGTTCTCTTTGGCCCATTATCTGATGAAGTAAAAATTCTGGTTTGGTTTAGAGATGGTTTTACAAAGAATACTAGTATACCTTGTAAAGGACAGTTACAGCACTAAAGCCCCACTCAAAAATGACCCTGCAAAACAGTGGAGAAGGGAAAGCCTGCCTGAGGACAGAACTTGGAACAGCACACCTGGCCGTTTATTTTTCCTGAAAGTGGAGATGGCCAGAGATACAGGTCTCCCCTGGTTGCCGGGATATGGCTCGTGGTTTGGGTGTATGGTCAGGAAGGTGGAAAGAACATGAAAAGGAGGGCTAGGGAAGAGCTATGTAGATAGACCTCTCTAAGTAAGAACAGAGAAAGGGATATTTGTGTTTCATCTCAATGCTCTTCTAAAGGCAACCTCTGTGGAGGAGAATTTTAATCAGGTGGATAGGATGACCCATTTCGTAGATGTAGGTCAGCCTCACTCCCCATCCACTCCTACCGTTGCCCAATGGGCTCACAACGTGGCCACCTCAGCAGGGATGAGAAGTTAAACATGGAATAAGAGACATGAACTGCCACTCACCGAGACCAGTGTGACAAAGCCAGTGCTGAGCATCCGTGCTGCCAATAGCAGAGACTGACATTGTACACCCGAAGTGGAAGCATTCCCTAGGGGCAGTAGCCAGCTTCCTATGGCGGCTTGATTCCATTGCACGCCTTCATCATGGAAGAGGCAGCTCTTCATTCTCACTGGAATGGCCTCTTCCTCTGGATGCGGATTTTCCTTTCATCTCTCAATGCTTTGTCCAGAATCACCATTTACGGACTTAAAAACATCCATTTACTGTCACTATATTCCATACAGCATTGCTTCTAATCAAAGAACTCACTTTACAGCAAATAAAATGTGGCAGTGGGTCCATGCTCATGGAATTCCCTGGGCTTGCTATGGTTCCCATCATCCTGAAGCAGCTGGCTTGATAGAATGTTGGTATGGCATTTTTAAAACTTAGTTACTGTGCAAGTGGCAGCATCATGCAGTGCCAAGGCAATGCGTTCCAGGATGCAGTCAGGATATGCTCTAAATTAGCAACCTATATTTGCTGCTGTTTTTCCTTTAGTTGTGATTTATGGCATGCTATAAAATTAATTCCTTGGTTAGAGCAAGGTTATATGGCACAGCATGATGGGAATAAGACATAGATTAATTCTGAGGATGGTCATGTCAACACAAGCACTACAAATAAGAAAGGCAAATCCATGTCCAGAATATGAATCTATATCAAAGAGGACAAATTGTTGCTCCCTTCACAATGGCAGGGGGCCAATGGAATCAATCTGCCACCATGATTTTATATTAAGACCTCAACCTTGGTTTTGCTGTTACCAGTTGCTCAGCAGAGGTGGTACCCCAATAAGCTTTAGCAAGGCAAAGTGCACATTATCGAGCCCATACATAGTGTCCATTCCGGCCACCATGGCCACTTTATAAATGACTCACTGAGAAAACACTGAGGTGGTTGGGTAAAGAGGCTAAAAGACATCCACAAATGTTTCATTTTGTTCACTTGATTATTGAGACACTCCTCTGGAATGGGTCCCCTTTGGTGAATATTCACATGGGACACAATTCCTTCACTCTCTGTGCCCTTTCAAAGAGGTTCGGCCACATACCTTTCCCCATACCTTTCTCCTTGTCACCAGTATCGTAATCCTGCTTGCTATTGACCAAATGTTTGCATCCCCTCAAAATTCATATGTTGAAACCTAGTCCCTGGTGTGATGACATTTGGAAGCTGGACCTTTGCGAGGTGATTAGGTCATGAGGATGGAGCCCTCATGAATGGAATTAGTGCCCTTATAAAAAAGATTCCCGAGAGCTGCCTTTCCCCTTTCTCACCATGCGAGGACCTAGTGGGAAGATGGTGTTCACCAAGCAAGCAGACTCTTAGAGCCACTTCCGGCAGCGCTAATTCACATTCAGTCAGAATCTCTCGTAAGTGTATGCATCTCAGTGTGTGTACCCTGACCCAATTTTGTACGCTTTCCTCCTTGAAGTAACACTCTTCACATCATTTGCAACATATTCCTCAGGATTTTGTCTTTCTGTATAATAGGAAAATCTGGAAATTCAGAGTAGAAGCTGTGTCCTTCTGGGTCAGACTTTCCATTCATCTCCTTGGAGTATACAGAGCTCTGACTATAGTTATGAATCAGATTGCTTCATCCATGGGTGTTTAAGGTGGGCCTTGGGAGGAATAGGCATCTCTTTGCAAGTCAGCTTCCCTAAGGGAGGGTCTTTAAGCAAGTCTAGTCTCCTCAGACACAGGAGGGCAGGCTTTGTGTGCTGCCAGGAGAGACTTAGAGGGACTTGGGAGTTCAAACTTTTCATCGTTGTTCAATTCCTTCAGAGGTCCCCATTCCCAGTGTCAGGTCCATTCCTTCTCAATGCCATCACTTTAACATAAGAGTCATGGCAAGTCTGCTAATTCAACTTATCATTTTATAACGGGGAATAATCTTCGACGAGTTTGACACTGCAGCTTTAAAAAATTGTAAGTTATCTTAGGGCCACCACAGATGCTCTCTAGTTCCTTGTCTGTGACTTGAGATAAAATTTAAAACCTTGATACTATTTTTTTTTTCTGTAAGCTCTCCAGTGTAGTCAGAAGCAGCCAATCACTCCACAGTTCTTATATTCTTTATTATTAACATAGCAGTCAAGTGCAACAGCCACTTGGTCCTGTCTAGGCCGTTTGTTTCGGTAGGTTATACTTTACAATCAACTACAGGTTGTACTATAGTTAATCATGATGCCCTAAATGACCACAGATAACTAGATTCCCATTTATTGTGAAAGAGCTTAGCACTGCTTTCAAAGTTAGAGATATAACCAAACGATCCCAGATCCCATCTTTGAGGGTCTGTTGCCTGGACTCACTCTGGCACCAATTACTGTATCGATTAGAATGCAGTCGGGAAAATAGAAACCATACCAGTAATTTCAGCAGAGAGAATTTAATATGAGAAATGTGTTACACGGGTCAGACATTGAGGCCCAGTGATAATAACCTGTCGGAGGGAAAAAGAGAAGAGTTTGATGTTTTGGAAACTACAGGCTTAGAAGAGGGGCCTCTCAGAGCTAGGGCTTAGACCCTTGAGAAAGAGCTCCTGCCTTGCTGATACTGGTACCTGCAAGGGGGCGCCGTAAGGCGAACTTTGGAAGTGTCAAAAGAAGCTAAAGGCTGGAGTCAAGTGCTGTTGCTGATGTAGCAAATGACAGGAGCAGCACACAATAGGAAGAGGCAGTTGGTCTCCTCTCCCTTTTCCTGCCTCATACTTTCTCTAGCACCCCCTGTTGGCACAACCAGAGAGTTACCCAACAAAAGAGAAAATTTATGAAGACCCAGACTCAGACCACAAAGTGCCGTACAGGAGAGTGGATTTGGACATGATTTCATAAGATTACGTGTGTTTTAACTCACAAATGCAGAGATTCAATTACCAAAGAGGACATAATGAAATAGATATTTAAATCTACTGTGCAATCAGCATGAAGGTGACAGCTATAAATCTATTCAGGTATTTTATACTAGTGACGTCAATAATAAATGGTGTTGCCAAGAATAATATGATTTTTCAACGTGATGAGCAACTGTTGGTAATGTTCCAAACAAAATAATGTACCGCTTTCTCTTTATTTGTAGAATACTGTATTTCTGGAAATTTTATTATATATTAATGCTCAATTAATAGTAAGTAGGTTTTTCAACTACTAGACTATCTAGCCAGAAATTTAAAAGTCCTATAGGATAAGAGACAGTTCTTTTATGGGGATAGCCTATATACTGCAAGGTGTCTAGCACTGTTCCCTGAATGCTGTAATCCTCCACAAATTTCCAAAACACATGCTAATATACGGTAGTACTGTCTCCATTACAACCAACTACTAGAGAATCATACCATAGGTCAAGGACAAAGGGGTTTGAGATTTAGTTTAGAGTGAAACTGGAAGCCATTTGAGGATTTTGAGCAGAAATACTCAATTTACATTTTTAAAAGATCACTCTGGCTGCTGCTATGGAGAAAACAGACCGTGGGGAAGGAAAGAATGGAAGCAGCGAGTCCAGACGGGAGGCTCGCATTATTCCATAGGAAGCGAGGGTGGCTTGAGTGGCAGAGGAAGTGATGAGAAGTAGTTGGATTCTGGATACATTTCAAAAGTAGAACAGATAGGATTTGCTGAAAAATTGGAAACGAATGAGGGAAAGAGCAAGATCAAGGATCATGCTAAGATTTTGGCCCGAATAGCTATGAATGATGGTGCCATTTTTAAATGTGGAATATGCTTTAAAAACATACACAGGTAAAGTAAGTCTGTATAGTTTCAATAATTGAAGGAAACGTGGGAGACTGTAGCATGGGAAGTTTTTTTTTTAAATTTTATGTAAACAATCTCATGAGCTTTATTCAACACTTCACGAATCAGGCAACATCCAATCTAGGAGATGAAAGTTGCTCCCAGGAGCTATATCAAATGAAAGAGTTCTATAGGCAGAAAGGAGCATAAATAAGGCAGTTATCGTAGGCAAAAAAGCAGGTTGGTTGTTGCAAAGTTACTTTCCTTTAAGGGATGGCAGGGGTTTATCAAGCAGATGCTCTAACTAGTACTGTTCAGGTGATTCCTGCTTGGCTGGTTTAAGATTCCATTCTGAGGGAGCCAAAAGTGTGAGTCAATTCTCAGTTTAGTGATGTGGGGCTTAGCAAAGTGACTCCATTTGGGCCTTTTGTCTTGTTTTTTTAACAGCTCTTGACTATTCACTCTACTATATCATTTCTTCTTTTATCCTCATTCAACATTCATACTTTTTGTTGGAAAATTAGATTTAATATTCTGTACGTTTACAATTATTTTCTTGTTTATTGAAAATGGCCAGAAATTTCATACACAATTTGTATTAATTTCATTTCTTTACTTTTAAAATATGCAGATTTTTATTATTCTCTGACAGCATTGTTTTTGCTCATTTTATTTAATGTATTTTACCTTCACTGGTCAGTTTTTGACAGCACATTTATTTTTCCCTCTAGAGATTATTTAATCACAAAATCATAATTCTTTACTACTCCTCATTTGAATTTATCATTAAAAATAATATTAATGCCATAAACCCTTTTTTATCTAGTTGTAGCTTCTTTACATTTTCCCCTCTCATTCTACTACCCAATAATCCTTTTTCATAATGGAAGACAATTAATTTTGGGGGTTACACTCAAAAATAGAACTTGCAGGGTCTTTGGGAAGATTTTCTTAAGACCCTCAAAGGTAAACCATAAGGAGAAATGTTGAAGGGTTTTACCATATCAAAATTAACTATTTCTGTTCAGCAGTAGACATCATGTAAAAACTAACAGATAAGTAACAACTATCGAAAGACTTCAAAGTTGAAAACTGATGTATTAGCTTCCTATTGCTGCTATAACAAATTACCATAAACTTAATGGCTTAAAACAATAAAAAATTTATTATGGTTCTTGGGGTCAGAAGTCCAAAAAGGGTTTCACTGAGCTAAAATCCAAAGTGCCCTATATTAAAAAATGAATGGCATTAACAGAATTTTTAATCTCACATATAAATACTATACATAGTATAGTGTATGATGCTATATACTTTATATCATATACTTTATATAGTGAAGCATATGATAGAACAGTATTATATAAAGGGGATTGAAAATAATTGCATTTAACTTCACTAGATAAAAAATAGTCATTACACTATTACCTACTTTATAAACACAATTCATATTAAAATAGCAAATAATTTTTTACTTCACAAATAAAGGTAGCATTTTTTAGAACAGGTTCAACTGTGTGAGACATTTAACCTTGTACAAATACAGAGGAAAATGTGTTGTGTCATTCAGATAAAGTAGACTAGTTAACATCATAATGCCAGGTCACAAAATAGAACATTTAGGAATCGGAGGTCAACTGTCCTGTCCCACTTAATCTCCTAATTCCCAGAAAGCCACACCTTCAACCTATAATCAATATAAAAAGTGATTAACAAGATCATTTATATTCCTTTTTTTTTAATACTAAGTCTTTGAAACCTGGTGAGGATTTATCAGTTGGGACCAGCTACATTTCAAGTGCTCAGTAGCCACATGTAGCTGGCTGGTGGCTACCATGTTGAACCACAGAGATTTAGACAAAAGATGAAGTCAGCAGAATAAAATAAGAAAAGTACTACAGCAAGAACGCAGGAAGATGGAAGTGAGATTGCACAAGGTTAAAAAATATCAAGGGTTTTGAGAAGGTGAGTGGGAGTGACATTTTAAGCACATGTGGAGGGACTGACTTCAGATTGAAGGCTAAATTCCTCTTTCATTGGAACAAAAGGAAAAGAGGAAAGAACAGGTCCAGATACAAGGAGTCCTCAGCTAATGGATCTGTCTTCTTTGGGAAGTAAAAGAGCAAATGAGGATAACAAGAGAGGCGTATATGTGTGTTTGGGGGTGGGGGTTGGAATTTTGAGAAAAGTGAAGAATATTTGAAATAGCATCTGTGAGGATTTGAAAGAGAAAGAGCTGATCAGGGAAACGTTGACTATGGAACTGGCGAACGACTTCAGAAGCCTGTGTAAACGTGAGGACCATGTGTCCAATCTGTACTGTTACGTGATTTTCTCCAGCAGCCTTCAGTAACCTGGTCTTAGGTAATAGAGAAAGTACAAGACAGTCAGTTGAAATGAATCGGAACTAAGACTTTTCCGGGCAACTGTGAAAGATGGATTATGAGACAAAGGGGTTGAGGAATCTATCCAGAAAGAGGTTCAAGTGGTAGACTTTAAAATCTAATTTGAAGTGTAAATGAGGTGAAGACAGGAGGAATCAAATTAGATGTGGATGTTCCCTGGAGGTTATGGGGACCCACCTCAGGACTAGTTAATTAGAGAATTAGAAAAATAGGAAGTTACAATGAAAGAGAGGTGATTGAATCTATTGTTTATAAAGTTGAACAGTTTTGTGATGACAAAATCAAGGTGGTCATGGAATGGATTCTGAAGTGGAGTGGATGGGAAGGGCACTGGAGATGAGGAGGTTAAGGAACCGAAAGGCCATAATGAAAGACGAGTCACCCACGAGGACGTGGAAGTCTTAAGATGATGGCAGGACTTGGAGTGAGAAGGACAGCTGTTAGCCAGGTGCTAATTCACAGTGATGATGTTAACAGTGACCAGGAAGTATATAAGTGACAACAACATGGAGGGGTGAAGGTTGGTAATACCATATGGCTTAAAGCTAAAAGGAATAGGAATCACCAGTCTTTAAGATCATGTAGTTAAAAGACCTTACTCTAGAGATGAGGAAACTGAGGTCAGAGAGTGTGGTAGCCAGCCTCCAATGCGATCCCCATCATTTGGTATTCACACCCTTGTATAGTCCTCTCCCTCGGTGTACCAGGGTTAGTTTACATGAGTAATAGAATACAGCGGAAGTGATTGTATGTTGCTTTGAGATTAGGCTATGAAGAATATTGCAACTCCTGTCCAGTTGCTCTCTCATCCTGGAGAAAGCCAGCTGCCTTATCATGAGCAAATCTATGGAGAAGCCCACATGGTGAAGAACCAAAGCCTCCTGCTAGCAGCCTTGTGAGTAAGCGCAGAAGCAGACCCTTTAGCCCCGGTCGAGCCTTCAGATGACTGCAGCTCTAGCTGACACTTTGTCTGTGACCTCGTGAGAATCTCTGTGCAGAACTAGTTAAGTCATTCCCAAATCTCTAACCTGCAGAAACTGGGGGATAATACGTGTTTGTTGTTTGAAGCCACTAAGTTTGAGGTAATTTGTTAAGCAGCAATAGATAAAAATACTGAGAGTTTTCGTGCCTTGCCCAAAGTCACGAAGCTAGTTAGTGGCTAATTTATAATGATAACAGAGGGCTCCCGACTCTCAGCTCAGTGTTCCATGAGATGACACTGTATCCTGGTGTATCATGGACTTCTTTTGTACTAGACACATGCACTTGGGAAGTGTTGGTAACTATCGAAAAGTGTTTAATTGATTGTAATTCTGTTTATTCGTAGGCAAAATAAAATGAAAACTGGGTGGTGCTTCCTCACGGAATGCAGAATGAGATTCAATAAGGTAAATATTTTCTTTGTCCTCCCCATATCATAATGCATAAGCATTTCTAAAGCATACTTATATCTTTTTGCCACAATTTCTGGAAGAATTGAGATACTAATTCAATTTTGTGCAATAGCTTAGTGGTAGAACCAGAAATGTAATTTCTACTTGGCTTCTTCAGACCATTTGTCAAGAATGACATAGAGTACCCGGTATTGGTTAGATCATTTAAATACTTCAATAATTCTGACCTTCCTGTGCAGTGAATCAGTGACAGGATATAGTGTCTGCATTTCTGCCTATTGTCTCTAAATGTAATATTCATGGAAGGGCATATTGCCAAAAAGGCACTTTGTGGCTTCTATTTCCAGGCCATAGAGTCTGCCACTTAGATGCACATGTTAGAGAGGTTTTCTATGCCCTTTTGACTTACAGTTTGGGTCTCGGTTCTTAAAAATGTAATTACACAATATTCTTATTTTTTTCTTTCCTTTAGAATAAAGCTAGAAAAGTAGGGAGAAAAGTAGAAAAGTAGGTTTGGGTTTCACAAGAACATGGATATTTTTAAAAATTAATCTCAGGTGTGTTCAAGGCTCCAATTCTATTAACTCCCACAAAAATTCAGATATATTTCCCATGATTCCTCATTACAGTCAGTAAATTACTTCACTGTCATATATTCCCAGCATTAGGGAGATTCTTGAATGTTTTTGTATTGTTTTCTCACTATGCTTGAAAAAAGTATATTCACCAACTATTGCATTACTACTTATTCTCTTGAGAGTCGCAGAAAGACAATTTTTACTCCCTTGACATTTTAGCCCTATCCTGTTTATAATTAGCTAATTATGCATGGCTTGAGCTTGCTTGAGAAAAAAATGCTATTTCATATTTTATATTAAACAAATTAGTGAGTAATGTATAGTTTGAATTTCGTTTTGTAAAAATTCAGCATTGTTTTGTATAATCGGCAAAAATACAAAACAAAAATATGTTTTCTTAATTACCAATGGTACTAATTTTTCTAGTTGTGTGCTCAAGCTTCAGAAAACTCAGATATTCCTAATCAAAATTGTGTTTATAAATTCCTCTGATTGTTTTATGACCCTGTGCATGGTTTTTAATAAGAATTCATTCATTCATTCAAACTTTATTGAGTACTTATTATGTACTAGGTACTTTTATTTGTGTTGGGGGTATGTGAGTGAATAAAATATACAAAATCTCTTTTTATGGTGCTTGTCGGAGAAGAGAATCAACAAGCAAATAAACAAAATAGATATATTCTATGTCAAATGGTGATTACATTCTATGAAGAAAAAAACAAGAGGGTAGAGAACGATAGACGTGGACGAGAAGATGTGTATATGTCTGGGGCAAAAGCATTCCAAAGAAAAAGCCATGTGCAAAGGCAAGCAAACCATACCTAATGCATCAGTGACTAGCCAGGAGACTCGCGTGGCCATAGAAGAGTCAGAGAAGATGAGATCCGTGGGGAAGCAAGGGCCAGATATCGTAGAGCCTACAGGCTGAGATAGGGAGTTTGGTTTTAACGTGATCACTTCTGGCTGCTGTGTGAAGAGACTGTAGGAGTGTAACTGTGGAAGCAAGAAGACCAGCTAGGAGGCTGTGTTAGTCTGGGTCCTCTGAGAAGCCAAGTTGAGATTAGATGTGTAAGAGATTTGCTAAGAGAGACACCTATGAGGGAAGATGGAGAAGGGGCCAGAATAGGCCGTGAGAAGTCCTCAGACGGACGTGCAGGTCTGACGCAGGTGAAGGATAGAAAGAGGACAGGAGGGTTAGATGGACGAGTGAAACTGCAGTTTAGTTCTATGGAAGTTTGGCAAGGCCAGTGGCGAGTCCTTGAGCCAAAGTCACCCATCAGAGAAGTCCCCCACCTCCCAGGAATGGGCCTGCCCAGTGTTCCTGCTGTACTGTCATTAGTTGGAAGCTGACCTCTGGAAGTGTGGCCTCAGCATGAACACAGGGCTGGATTTTAGAGTGTTATGCTTCATCACTGACCATCATGTGGCCATCACATAGACTTTTGCCATAATCCAGGCAAGAGAGGTCATGGTG
>NW_011888827.1:5451192-5452525 GCF_000151845.1 Pteropus vampyrus
CCTCCCAGGAATGGGCCTGCCCAGTGTTCCTGCTGTACTGTCATTAGTTGGAAGCTGACCTCTGGAAGTGTGGCCTCAGCATGAACACAGGGTTGGATTTTAGAGTGCAGCAGCTGGGGCCACCAGTTATGCTTCCTCACTGACCATCATGTGGCCATCACACAGACTTTTGCCATAATCCAAGCAAGAGAGGTCATGGTGGCTTGGGTTAAGGAAGGAGGTGAATTTTGACTATATATTCATCTAGACGTATTTCGAAGGTTAAGTTGGCCTCTTTTGCCAGTAAATGATGTAGAGTGTGAGGCAAGGAAGAGGGACAAAGATTCCTCCAAGGTTTTTTGATCTGAGTATCAGAAGAATGGGTTTGCCATTTTCTGAAATGGAGAGGACTGTGGGAGTCTTAACCAGAGGGAGTTGGATGCTCATTTTGGCCATTTTTACTTTGAGATGTTGATTAGACCCCTAAATGGAGATATTGAAAAGGCAGCTGAATACACAAGTCTGGAGTGCAAGAGAGTGTTCCAAATGGGAAATGTGAATTTGAAAATCATCAACAGATGGATAGCAGTTAAAACCATGGAACTGGATTAGTTTATCTAAGGAGTATATAGAGATGGAGGAAGAAGTTCAAGGCCTAACAGGGAGAAGAGGAAAATCCCACAATAAGACTGAAGAAGGGGCAGCCAGGAGGAGGGAGGAGGAGACCCATGAAGGATTGGTGCCCAAAAGCCAAGTGAAAGAAGTTTAATGGAAAGAAAACTTTTCAGTTTTCTACTTCTTTGATTTTGATACCTATTAAATGAAAGGTCTGTGAAATAGTAACATCTTGCTAAGTACACCTTCTAAATAACAAAGAAGAAAGAAAGCTTTTAACAATATTGGCTTTGTGGCCAATTCAAAACCTGTGTCCACCATTCACTGTGGGTCCTTGGGCAAGCATTTTAACCTCTACTTGCCTCTGATTCCTCATTTCTACAATGGGGGTTATAGGCTTAAGAGGACTGGATGAGTTAATAGTTGTAAATGACTGTTGAGACAGTGCCTGGTGTGTGAGGTGTTCAATAAATGTTACATATCATTACATAAAAAATATTACAAAAATCAATGTTACTGTCTCTCAAGTTTTCAAATGGTAGCAGCTAAGACAAAAGGGTTTAATGTTAGACCTTGCAGATTTCATTTCTCTGACTGGGATCCTAATGTACCTATTTTTAATTTTTCTTTATCATATTTATTTTCTCGTCTATATTTTGAAATAAAAGTTGTTTTAAAAATCTGCACAATTCCTTATAGTTAAAGTTTTTTAACTAGTTACCAGCAGAGGCTTTTTTTT
>NW_011888827.1:5453475-5456958 GCF_000151845.1 Pteropus vampyrus
ACCATTCACTGTGGGTCCTTGGGCAAGCATTTTAACCTCTACTTGCCTCTGATTCCTCATTTCTACAATGGGGGTTATAGGCTTAAGAGGACTGGGTGAGTTAATAGTTGTAAATGACTGTTGAGACAGTGCCTGGTGTGTGAGGTGTTCAATAAATGTTACATATCATTACATAAAAAATATTACAACAATCAATGTTACTGTCTCTCAAGTTTTCAAATGGTAGCAGCTAAGACAAAAGGGTTTAATGTTAGACCTTACAGATTTCATTTCTCTGACTGGGATCCTAATGAACCTATTTTTAATTTTTCTTTATCATATTTATTTTCTTGTCTATATTTTGAAATAAAAGTTGTTTTAAAAATCTGCACAATTCCTTATAGTTAAAGTTTTTTAACCAGTTACCAGCAGAGGCTTTTTTTTTTTTTTTTTAGCAGAGCATGGCTGGCCAGAGAAATAAATTCAAAATAAAGAGAAATCATTTCATAGAACAGGGCTCCTTAATCCTTTTTTGGGTTATTGATCCCTTTGGGACTAAGATAAAAGCTTTCCCCTGAGAAACGCGCATGCACACACACACACACACACGCGCACACATGTGTGCATACACACACATGCACACATGGACACACACATGCACACACACATGCACACATGCACACACACACAATTTTGGTTATATTTAGAAGAAGTTTGGATCCCTAAAGCCAACCCATGAGTCCTCCAAGCAGCCATGAGGCCAGGCCTCGAAATGACTACAAAGTCCACATTTTTATAAGCTTTATTTTTTTCTTGATTATTTAGCGGGTCCACTTAGCAAGATCTCAAAAACATCATGAATTTTAAGTTACTCATACACTTCTAGTTTTAACACAAAGGAACTTCCCTTAGAGATACTTCAATTCTAAATCAATTCTGTTGATGGAAAAAATGTATGTTCAGGACATGGGGCCCGTGCAGTCAGGGCCCTGCTCTTAGAAGGGTCCCACAAGGGTTAATGCTGTGCTGTTTTCATTTCAAATTCTTCATAATTTTTGAACAAGAGGCTCCACATATTCATATTGCATGAAGCCCTGCAAATTATATAGCCAGAGACACAAACTCACTCACATACACACAAACACAATTTAAATTCACTAAGATTTTTCTTTCATTAACATTTAAATAAGAACACAAAATTTGGCGGAAATAAAATATTTCCCAATGTGTCTTTTCAAGGTTATGCTTTTACGTAAGCTATGCGTTCTCAGTTTTTATCTCCATAAAGTGATGTATTATTTAATTATAGTCTATTATAATTTTGATACTCGCTTAAGTCCGAAGGTAAGGTGTGAACTGCATGATAAAAGCATCATAAACAATATTAAAAGATAGACAAACAAGAACCTCTAAATTCTAGGCCTAGCGAACTGTCTAAGCAAAAGAAAGATTTTGACATTGATGGGCAGCTGGCTCTAAGGCAGGGAGGAGCAAGATGGGAGCAGAGACACGAATGTTCTCGTGTGCCCTGTTAAGGTACTTCTACTTTCTCCTGAGGCCAATGAGCGACCGCTAAAAGGTTTTAAGCACCAGAGTATGGTCACCATTATTCTCTGCATTTTGAAAGGTTACCAGATTTGGCAAGTAAAACTACAGGATGCCCAGTTAAATTTGCATTTCAAATAAACAATAATTTTTCAGTATTGGTATATCATATGCAATATTTGGGGCATACTTATACTATAAAAATATTGGTTGTTAACTGAAAGCAGTTTGAAGTGAGGGTTCCATATTTTATCTGGCAACCATAACGTTTTTGTTAATACTGATAAAGACATTTTAAAAGTGTCACTGGGTTTTTCTTGCCACCTATAGGTGGCAGTCTGATCAAATAATTTCATGGGAGCTGCTTGGTAAATCTAAATTTAATACTGCATAACTTATCCTGTACTGTTTAATAAGCCTATTTAACATTTTTAAAATATTTTTTAGATATTAATTTTTGTATAAGTGAAGCTTTTACAAAAGAAAGATACATTTTGAAGTTGCTCAAAACTAAATATAATTCTTTCCACAACCCACCATCAAACAGATTCACACCTACATGTGGTCCAATTCTAGTAAACTACAGTGCTTTTTATACTTTTAGTGATAGTTTGAGAATTTTGTAGTTTTTCAGGATATTGTAAATAGGATCTTTTTCCTTATATTTTCTGACAGACTACTTTTGATGTGTAAGATAGCCGTTGACTTTTATATGTTTATTTTTGTTTTAAACCATACTTTATAGTTTAAGTTGTATTACTATATTCTTGTATTTAATAATAGACAATTAAAATATATGCAAGTAATATACTTTTCTCTCAATAAGTAGCAATAAATCTCTACTTGAAAAAACTAAATATAATTCTATTAAATGTAAGTATGAAAAAAAGAAATAATTATATTGATACTCTTAAAAAAGCTATTTCTATTAGTTTAAGATTTTGTATTTACTCAAAACAATTATTGTAATAGTTTAATACTATAATCTGAAAATATAGCTATAACCTTATATATATACATGGATGATATAGTATGGAGTCATACTATAAAAATAGAACCTCAATTATCTATTGCATTTATACCTTGGCACTCTACCTCCCACCCATTCTGCTAGGAATGATTGTTCTTACCAGAGAGGTCTGTCTTCTTACAAAGCCAGAGGAAAATCATGCCATGAAAATCCAATGAAGTCTCTAAGTAACCTATTCCCTTATTACATACTGTTTTATAGAGAAGAATAGTTATTTCTTTTAAGTTTCAGTGCAAGAGCCTTTGATTTTTTAATAGAAAAGTTATATTACCTTCTGATTTGTACTGGTTTTCATTGTTTTTTTGAGCTGTGACAGTGTACTTAGCACTACACAGTTCCTTTCCGTATCGAATGGGAAACCACCTAAGAATTAGAATCTATGAAATCATGAGTTTTGAAAGTAACACCTTTAGGTATTTTAGTTCACAGATATTTTAATGTGTGTTGATTTATAAGCTGTAAAATCGAATGGAATTTTAAGTATTTATCTGTGAAGTAAGCTTTGCACTAGGTGGCACTGTTTGGTAATGTTATTTATTTTGAATTTGACTAGCTAATGGTTTTCATATACTTTGCTGTATTTCAGAAGTTACTCTGCACATATAAAATCTATTAAGTATTTTTATAATTATAGAAGTAATTTATTCTCTTGATAAAAAATTGAAAACTGCAGAAAAGTATAAAAAGGAAAATCATCTGTAATTCTATATTTAGATAGCTTACAAAATTTTTTCTTCTTGGTCCAGGAAGTTCTGAATAAGCCATAGATTTTGTAGTCAAACAATCCTGGATTCAAACCCTATCCCCACCACTTATTTGATGCAACTCAGGCAAAAATCTTAATCTTATTGAATTTCAATTTTTAAAAAAATCTTGCCTCTCCCCAGCTACCATTAATTTATTTTGGAAAGTGGTGCATTGTCTTTCCT
>NW_011888827.1:5457008-5468328 GCF_000151845.1 Pteropus vampyrus
CACCTTTAGGTATTTTAGTTCACAGATATTTTAATGTGTGTTGATTTATAAGCTGTAAAATCGAATGGAATTTTAAGTATTTATCTGTGAAGTAAGCTTTGCACTAGGTGGCACTGTTTGGTAATGTTATTTATTTTGAATTTGACTAGCTAATGGTTTTCATATACTTTGCTGTATTTCAGTAGTTACTCTGCACATATAAAATCTATTAAGTATTTTTATAATTATAGAAGTAATTTATTCTCTTGATAAAAAATTGAAAACTGCAGAAAAGTATAAAAAGGAAAATCATCTGTAATTCTATATTTAGATAGCTTACAAAATTTTTTCTTCTTGGTCCAGGAAGTTCTGAATAAGCCATAGATTTTGTAGTCAAACAATCCTGGATTCAAACCCTATCCCCACCACTTATTTGATGCAACTCAGGCAAAAATCTTAATCTTATTGAATTTCAATTTTTAAAAAAATCTTGCCTCTCCCCAGCTACCATTAATTTATTTTGGAAAGTGGTGCATTGTCTTTCCTTTCTTAACCTTCATTGCTCTCCTCAACCTACTTCATTCTGGCTTCTGCCCCCATAGTCCAGAAAGACCCTTACCAAGTCCCTAATAACTTCCTTACCAAGATCCCTAATAACCTTCATGCTGTCAGATTCAGTGCACTTCTTCCTGTCTTCATCTCATGCTCCCTCAGCAGTGTGTTATCCTTGAATCCGATAGTCATGGTACTTGATAGCTATTTGTGTGCATCTTTATCCAACTCCAAGTTCAGCGAAGACAAGTTGGTAGTTTGAAATTAGCCAAGGCGAGAATCTTTATACCATGGAAATCTGCAAATGCTACAAATCAACCTTTCCCCACCATAGTCATTTATTAAACATTTACTCACACACTGTTGGATATAGGTGACCTTCACAGAACTCTCTTTTTTCTTGTTTACTCAATACCACTCTCTCCTGGTTTTCCTCGCATCTTCTCCTTGGCTGGCTCTTCCTCTATTCCTCTGGTACATGTTAGCATTCCTCAGGAGTCAGTCCTGAGCCCTCTCTTCTCTGCTTCACATTATTGCTTCAAAAATAATCTCACTAATTTCCACATAGTTAAATATTACCATTATACCGATCAATTTGAGATTTGCGTCTGCAGCCCAGGCCTCTCCTCTAAGATTGAAACTAAAACATCAAACCACTTATTTAAACTTTTACTGGTCGTACATTTCAAACTCATAGCCAAAACAAAGTTCCAGATTTAATTCTATAAGCCTTCTCCTTTCTTGTCTTCCCCATCCCAACATTCTCCATTTTGGTAAATGGAACCACCATATACTTGATTACCAAACCCAAAAACCTAAGTATCAATTCATAGTTCTTCCCTGTCTTTCATCCTCATCTTTCTCATGTCCAATCCAGCAGCAAATCCTGTCAATTATACCTTCAAAATATATTTTGACTCTTATTTTTATTCTCCAATGTTATTGCCATCACATTTGGGGTTACCATCATCTTTCAACTCGATTACTATAACAGCCTCCAAACTGATCTGTGAACTTTAATTCTTCCTCCCCTCCCATCCATCTCCATATACATGGATCATAAAAATGTAAATCGAATCACACCGTTTACCTGCTGAAAATTCTTAAATGGCCTTTCATTACCTTTCGTTGAAAAATAAAATCTCAGGTCTCTGCTTATCTGTTCAACTTGAAGTGTAATCATTCAAGTTCATTTATGTTCTGCTCAAGCCCACAGTGGTTAGGTTTCTAGTTCCTTAACATGCCAAGGTTTTGTTTTCTCCCCTATGGAGTTTTTGTATATGTACCACCTGCCTGAAATGATCTTGCTCTTTCTGTGGTTAGCTCCTTCTGTTCTTCCAATTATCAAATCAACTAAAATCTACCTTTTCATTATTCTTTATCTCAGCCCCTTATTTATTCCTTGATTAAATGAACGGATGAATTTATAAATAAGGATAGGAATAAATAGTGAAAAATATTAAACAGTTCTTGGCATAAGGCCTGGTACAGTGTATGTGTTAAATAAATGGCAATTGGGGCGGGGGGTGGGGGGTGACTAAATTACATTCATTAAATTAAATTAAAATTTAACTTAATTTTTAGCATTCTAGGATACCTGAATAAAGACTCGTGTCCTGAAGGTGGCAGTATTAAAACTCAGGACATTCTCACTTCCTGTTTTGAGACATGGGTAGCTTTACTTAAGCCGAACATCCCAGTATTTATGCTTTGAATTACTAAGTATGTACTAGTAAGAAAAAGAGCTAAAAATGGCTGATAAAAATTGAAATGTTTATGGTAACCCAAATAGGATAAGAGAGAAAAGAACCAATAAAATTAGGCCATAAACGCCTTTGTTTTCCCCTGAACAAACACATATGACAGAGCATATTTGGATTTTGGCAATTTAACAAGTTAGACTGTAATGCTAATAATGCTCTGGTTATATGATTATACATTTTGTTACTTAGTTGGATTTCAGAGAGCTCTGCAATTTTCATCTTTTATTAAAAATGCAGCTTTATCATTAGAGCACCCAGTGAAAGTGCAAAGATGGAGCTGCATTATTTTTTTTTAAAAAAGGGAAGGGTTCAGAGAGTAACACCAACTGACTCTACTAAGTACATTCAAGTAAGATAAAACTTAAAATACGCCATAAATAATATATGTTCATAACACTTAAAATAACATTATAAATAACCTATGTAAAATAACTCTAGTATTGGCATCGAATTTTAAAATTATTTAAGGAAAGAAATTTATTCAAATAATTATTGATTGTGTCTCATGAGAAGTGATGGTCCCGATGCCACTAAAAACCACTAGCCGCTACCACCGTGACTTTTCTGGAGTCATGAGAGATGTATGCACAAGGGACCCTGCAGGCAGTTGCATGCGACTTCTCGCTAAATCTTTACTCCCCATCGTCGTCTCTGTTTTTTTGCTCTCATCTTCCTTAAGGGATTAGAGCAGAATTTTCCTGAACTGCTCACTCCATGTTCTCTTAACCCTGAATCCTGCCCTGTCCAGTGCAACCTCTCAAAGGTACAAGGACACCCCGTAGGCTTCGTCTGACCACACAGGTCACAAAATACAGAAAAGAGAGACTCCGGAGGAGAAAGAAAGCTTTGACCCACTTCATTTTTTCCTACAGAAGGTTTTGCTTCCCTCTAGTCTGCCACTTCTTTTTTTGGCATTCACATTGTGTGTCTCACGGACTTTGTTAGACAACTTATATAAAGACTCCTCCCTCCTGAAGACAAAGTGGTGAGGAAAGAAGACTCGGGCTTTCCTTCCCGTGTAAGAGTGCGAGAGTATATGCGTAGATGCAGAATCGATGTTCTGGAAACAGCAGCCTCAACTCTTTCGATCTGTCAGTGACAAAGGATAAAAGTCACTGCTCACTGGAGGGCGGCTTGTGAGTCACCATTAAAAAAAAAAATCAGCACAACCTTCATCCCCAGCCATTTTATTTCTAAGTGTCTTTCTTAGACATATATTTGCAAATAAAGAGGCACACTCAAGGATATTCAATGTGGCGTTGTTTGTGACAGTGAAATAAAAAACAACATAACTGATCAACAAAGGAAAAATGTTTAAATAAGCTATAACACATCCACGCTATGGAATATATCCATACTATGCAGGAAAGTGTAAATAAAACAGTCCTACATGATATGGAAAGGTCTTTAAAGCCAGTTGTTAAATGAAAACAGCAATCTGTAGAAAAATATATCTCTGTGTATATGTACATACACATACAATGTATATGTGTATATATGTATACGTGTGTACATATCCACAAAGCAAAAGGGTCTAGAAGGATACCCATCAAAGATAGCAGTGATTACCTCCGGGGAAGAAAGTTGGACTCGGGCGGAAGTTGGATTAAAATGGTCATTTGCTTTGCTTCTGAATTTTTTATAATGTGGATATATTGACGTACTACTTATAAAATTAAAATTTAAGAGAAAGGGACAAGGAAGGCAAGGGACAAGGATAGCACATCGGTTAATTTCATGGTCCCTGGAACGAGACATTCTAGAACTAGGTTGTAGCCTGCCACTTATTTAACCTCTCTATACTTCACTTTCCTCCCCTGGAAAATGGGGATAGCAATAGTGCTTTCCTCGGAAGGTAGTTATAAAGGTGGAATAAGAGGATATATATAAAGTGCTTGGCACCAGTATGAGTTATGTGTTAGCTAATAAATCACTAGTGGTTCCACTTTAGTCCAAGAAGAATTACTACTTTCTTCATATTTTGGCACTTGAGAGACCTCAGGAAATATACCTTAAAAAATCAATGTCAAAGAGCCCTGGAAATGAGGCTTCTAATGACCCTGCTGTTATCTAGTCATCTTGGAACAAAACGCATGGCACCCTGGGGAGAATACAGTCCAACCAACATTAATGCCAAACATTGCATCAGATGCAGGAGGCAAAAAGGCAAATGAGGCCAAATTTCTGCTCTTATGGAACCTGTTTTGTTTGATGGGGGCTGTGGTAGAGGGAAGAATCGAATCTGTAAGCAGATCATTTCAACACTAGGTGGTGCTCTGACAGTATTACAGAACAATGAATGGACTTAGAGAAGGAAAGAATGGGTGGGAACAAGGAAAGCTTCCAGTAAGAGGTGACACAGACTCTGAAAAGATAAGGAAGAATTAGTTATGAAAATAAAGAAAGAATTGGCATTCCAGGCAGAGGAAATCATGGTTTATTTGAAGGAACTACAAGTGTGGTTGAAATATGGTATGTATGTTTGTGTGGATGTGTGTGTGTATGTGTTTGGGTGGTGAATGGAAAGGGGGAAGAGAAAGACGGTTGGAGTAACAAGTTTGAAAAGACTGTGACAACCAAAAGTGAATTATTAATTATGTAGCTTGTGTTTGTAGTAAGGGCAGGAAGATTATAATGGGAAAATGACTGAAGACAACCTGCCTATCTGGGCAGATCAATGGATTTCTTGTAAGAGAAAACTTTGCCGAATAACCGTTTGAAAAATATTACAAGCCAATTTGTGACTTCTGCTTCTAGGTGGAGTATAGCAGGTCATGGCAGGCCAGTGTTTTTGCTGTAAAAACTAGGGAGGAAAAGGATAAGTTACAAAATCTACAGTTTAAAAGATGAAAAAGCTGTGGAAACAATGAGTACTATGTGAATTAAAATTCCAAAGAGGGAAGAACTCTTCCTAGGTGGTAATCTCTGGCCATTTTCTTCCCTGGGGATATTTGCCAGTTCTGGGCAAGGATTAAGAATTGGGCTTGGCCTGGAAAGGGAACCTCTCTAGGAGAAAGAGAAACAAGTGAAGCTTTTGGTGTTTGTTTGGGGCTGGCCTGACAGATTGTGAACTAGCAGAAAACCAAACACCAAGGAGCATTTGCTGGTTCCTAGATGATGCAGGACACTAGGGGACATGGCTGGAAACTTGTAAAAGGCTGAGTGAAATATCCCAGTTTCGTGGTACTTAGAAGACAACGTCTCACTAGAAGGAGAGGTCCTGCCACAAATAACCAGTTACCCCTTTGAGACATTTGCTAACTATTGAAACTTCTTGGAGTCAGAGGGCAAAAAGCTAAACTCAGAACCTTTAAAAGGCAGAACTGACTTCGAAAAAAAAAAAAGACAGATACTAAGCAGGCTCTCAGTGAAAAGCCAGGAGGCCACCTCTGAGAAATAGGGACAAATCGCAATCCCTGTTTGGGCTGAGGTGATCTGCCTATTTGATGGAAGATGACATGATCTGAAGCCTCTAGATTCTTTTATATACAATGTCTTGCATACAGTCAAAATTACAAAATGTGTGACGAGATAGAAAACTATGACCAATAATCAAGAGGAAAACCAGACAATACAAGCAAAACCACAGATGGCTACATGTTAGGGTTAACAAACTTTGCATAGAATTATGATTACTAAGTTAAAGAAAATGTGGAAAAGTAGATGAAAAGCTAGATAAGTTCAACAGAAAATTAGAATCTATAAAAAAGCATCAAATGCACCTTCTGAAAATGAAAAACATACTATACGAAATGAAGAACGCTTTGGATGAGTTTAGCATACAAGACACAACAAATACAGAGTTAGTGAATCTGATGACAGGTCAACAGAAATTATCCAAATTGAGACACAAAGAGAAAAAAATTAAAGAAGAAAAAGAACAAAGTATAAGAGACGTGTGTAACAGAAACAGTCTAAAAACAGTTTAACACATTTATGCGAGAGAGGGAGGGAGAGGGAGAGAAAGAGAGTGATAAGAAAATAGGATGCTCCAGAAGAAATATTAAATAATAACGTCTTTGGGAAGACATTATCCCAAAGATATTTTAAAAGACCACTGAACCCCAAGCAGGGTAAAATAAAATAAAATTACACATGCATAGCATAGCAAAACTATTGAAAACTAAAGATGACAGTCTTAAAAACAGAGAGGAAAAAGACAGTTTATTTTAAAGGTCAACTGTAAGACTAATTTTAGTCTTTTAAACAGAAACTATGGAAAAAGAAAATGGAATAACATCTTTACTGCTGAAAGAAAAAATGTGGTAAAAGATATCACTAATGATTTAACCTGCACCCCAAATTGGATTTGTTGTCTACCATCTCATACTTAGGACATGTATGGGATCTTTGAAACACTCTTCACCACTCCAAGTTACTTGGCCTCATACCTTTTCAATATTATATAATTTGGGGCTTCACTGCCATGTGGCATAAAGATCATCTGTGCCAGGTTATGCAAACTGTAGCTTTCTTCTCCTCTAAGGTGATGTTTACTTTTGTACTCCACTGGCTTGGCTCCGCAATCAAATCATAGCATCAGTGTAATTTTCTCATCAGGACTTGACATTGCTTTGACCCTCCCTATTAGCAAGAGCTTTCTGCCTGTACATTAGGAATACTGCTTGTACTAGAAGCCTCTATTCTAATTCTGTAACATATAATGTCGAGGATTAGAGATTTTGGACATTTTTCAGGCGATTGTAAACATTGGATTTGGCGTTTAGTCACAAACTATAGACCAGGTCATTTCTGTCATGTCACTTAGGAATTCCCTACACTTAAAGAGTGGAGACAGATGGAACAGTTCAGTCATATAAAAGCAGTGCCATCATCGGGCCGCAGGTGCCTTTTGGTGTGATTTAACATATCTCAACAGTGACCGAGAGGGTGTGCAAAATGTGTGTCTTTAGTACTTACGTAGATTCATCATAAGTGATACAACAGTGAAAACGTCCCGCAGCTACTCCACTTTCCAGACTCCCCATGGTGTTTGGAATGAGCACCCAGTATTTATTGGATGCCTCACCTCTTTCCTGGAACTAAGGAGACACCAGCCAGCATCATATGAGCAGTCCTGGAGGATTAGAATGAACCAGCTGCCCCTCCCCATCAGATGGTCCAGTGAACATCCAGAGCCCTTCTTCTCAGGCTGCATGAATGCATTGTGTTTCTTGTTCTTGTTTGTTTGGTTGTTTTTGTTTTTTGTTTTTCGGGCACTGATTCCTCGGGTGGGTGCCTTTGGACAGCTAGCACTTTTTTTGCCTGACTCCTGCTAGGGACTAGAATCTCTTCTTATCCTGCCTTGAGTTCCTTGTACTGATTTCCCTTAATGATGGAGCTTACATCTGAAATATTTAACATCTCTGCTCTACCAAATCCTGCCGCTGGCCCTCGTTTTTAGATTAGAGACCATTCAACTTTCACATCATCGCTGGATCTGGACTTGATTACTCATTCCTCTGTTTTTACTTTACCTCTCCATTTTCAGTCCAATTTTCCTCTCAATTTCCTCCCAAGTTACTGCCAACTTCTGTGTAGCTTTTCCAGCATGCTGCACGACCAGCCTTTAATCCTCTGCTCCACAGTAACGGTTTCATTATGTTAAGGCACCCCACATAATGATAATTAAAGTTTACTATTTACTAAAGGATAGAATAGAAACCATTCAGAACATAATTCCTAAGAAGCTAACTGATATCAAACACAGCAGTATACTCTGCCTCCCAACGGCCATTTTAATTGTGAGATCACTTAATTTTCTTAGATGCGGGCACAGTTAGGAGGCTGAGATGAATTGAACACAGGTTTCAGAATATAAGTTGTGGACTATTAGAGGGTGTCTTCAATCATTAGTTCAGAAGCTCCCTAGATGAACTGCAGGACCCGAATGGGGATAGTGAGGGGTAGGATCCACAAAACACACCTGTTATCAACCAAAAAAAATAATTCAGTGGTCTATATTAAAAAGTCCTTTCATACATTCTTGCACTTGCATTTTACAATACCCTTGTGAAGTGGTTATTATTTTTATTGTGTGCAGTTTGAACCCAACAAATAATAGTCATTTTATTGCGTGTTTACCACATACTAGATTAGGGTCACATATTTAACATTCATTATCTCATTGAAGCCATAAAAGACCCCAAAGAGGAAGCAAATGTTTTTCAGATGAGGAAGCTTGAGGGTTAGCGGAGCTGTGCCTAAGGATGCAGGAGCAGCAGGTGAGAGAGCTGGGATGTTAAAATGGCCAGCTCTTTATTGTACAGTTTGGAAGTGACTTGCCTAAGGTCTCCCAGCTAGGAATTTTTGGGACTGGAATTGAGCCAAGGGCTTATGATGATTTATCGTTCATTTTTAAAAGCAATTTTATTCACGTAGCATACAGTTGACTTATGTGAAATGTAAAATTCAGCGGCTTTTAGCGTATTCACAGAGCTGTGTATCTGCCTTAGTCGGCTCAGACTGCCACACAAAAAAAATACCATAGATTGGGTTGCTTACACAACAAAAATTATTTTAGCTCTCAAGGCTAGAAGTCCAAGATCAAGACACCAGCATGGCGGGTTTCTACTGAGAGCTCCTTTTCTGACTGATTGATGGACGGCAGTCTTCTTGCCATGTTCTCACGTGTTAAGGGGAGAGAAAGAGAGAGAGCAAGCCTTCTGGTGTCTCTTTTTATAAAGTTACTAATTTCATCATGAAGGTCCCACCCTAAGAACCTCATCTAAACCAGTTATCTCTCAAAGGCCCTATATTTAAACACCATGACATTGCAGAGTAGGACTATAACATAAATTTGGGGGTCACAAATCAGTTCAAAGCACCTGATTTCTCAGGTCAAAGGCCCCACAATGACTAGTAAGTGTCCTCTGTTCCAACCCAAATTCTCTAGAGAGAGAATTGGATACTCAGCCTATGTCACATCCTGACTGCAGTGCAGTCAGCTGTGGCCATAGCAGATAGCTACGTAATTGAGTGGTAGTGTGGTTTAACCCATTTCCTAGTGAGGAAAAAAAAAAAGTGCAGCTCGCTGCCAGCGTTAATTAAATTTTACATAAACACACTCTTTGAGGCTAAAGCAAATCTGACTGGTTTTCAATGTGAAAATAAAATATAAAAACAGTTCTTGTAGTTATTTCTAAACAACTTGTCTCTAATCCTAATGTAACAGAAATGTATACATAGATCAGATTCATCAAATGAATCTTTGGCTAACAACTATTTGAGAACGATGTTAACATCTCACGTAGGAATGCTGCGTTTACTAGGATTTGACATTTTCAGCGATGGAGAATTACTATATTTTGTAAATGGAAATACCATTACTAAAAACAGAATGCTATAAATAGAACAATGTCATTTGTTTCTAAAGACTATCAATATACTGGAGCGATACAAAAATAATAATAAAAGCGCGATATTTCATGGCAAACTTCAGGGGTAAGATTAGGACTGTAATCCACGAGTTATCTTGGGCTACATGCTGCAGCCACAAAGTGCTGCCGGTGAGTATTCTCGGGGCAAACGGGAAACGGGTTAAAGAATTCTATTGCTTAAAAAAAAAAAATTACCGCACAGTATTTATTCCTAAATGATATATTTTTTAGTTTGGCTTGTTTGTCTTTAAGATTGTTGTTCTCCCTTCTATGGGCAAATAAGTTATCACAGATCAGTAGGATGCCTTTATGGCCTATTTTGAACTTTGCTAGGGTAGATGGAGTGTGTACCTTTTACTCCAGCAGTATTTTAACCTTCCTGCTAAAATGTGCCTTAGATAATCACCAATGAATCGCCACGGTCTCTGGTCAGAACTCCAATATCTCCCAGCCCTGTGTGAACCATACAAGTTGTTCAGCTTTCAACTTTTTGTTCATTTTACCTACACTCATGGAGCTTCACCTTATACATTTGCAGCCTGGTACTCGGTGAAGCCTCAGGAGGACTCTCGTGAAGTCTTGGAGCTCTTTCTCTGCATAGTTTCTTCTGCCTCACGACTTGATACTTTGTCTCAAAACTTCCAGCTGCCTCAGCCTCCCAGGACTGTGATCTCCATGTCCCACACGAAGTAAAGTCACTGAGCTCATTTGAGTTTCTCCTCCCTCCATTGCGATCCGCAAATCCACTGCGATCTGCAAATCTCCTCTAGTTAAAAGCGAGGATATTCATAGGACTCACCTTATTTGCTTTCCCTTTTTAAAGGATCACTGTTCTGAGCTTCCTATAGCTCCATCTCTAAAAATGCTTGTGTATTTTATTTATTTAGTTGTTTGATGTTGGGAAGATAAGTCCAATTCTTGTTATATCATAATGGCTAGAAGCAGAATTCCAGTCCACAGCCTCTTTTAAACACCTGCTCTGTCTGTAACTGTCTGTTTCTATTTCTAATTTTGTTCATTTTGCCTTCTCTTTTTTCCTTAATGTATTTTACTAAAGGTTATTCATTTTATTGCTCTTTTCAAAGAAAAGATTATCCCAGTTTGTTATTTCAAATATATCAATATTTACATTTACCTACATGTAAACAAAATTTTTTCCTCATTCTTTCTTCTACTCTCACACCTTTAAACAGGGGTCATTTAAATATATTTAGGTATTATATGTTCTTATATATACAAATAATGTAGAAATTCCTTCAGTGATAAACACAATATTTGTTTATCTTAAAATAGCTTTATTTTACCCTCATTTTTGAAAGATAGTCTTTTTATGCACTTTTAAATGAATAGTTATAGACATACCTTGGAGATATTGCAGGTTTGGTTCCAAACCACTGCAATAAAGCAAATATCGCAATAAAGCAAGTCACACAAATTTTTTGGTTTACCAGGGCATATAAAAGTTATGTTTACACTCTGCTGTAGTTAGTATGTGTGCAATAATAGCATTTTGTCCGGAAAAAAAACAACAACAAACAACGTACACACCTTAATTAAAAAATACTTTGTTGCTAAAAAGTGCTAACCATCATCTGAGCCTTCAAAATGAATCATAATCTTTTTGCTGGAGAAGGATTTTGCCTCAAT
>NW_011888827.1:5468378-5485072 GCF_000151845.1 Pteropus vampyrus
AATATATCAATATTTACATTTACCTACATGTAAACAAAATTTTTTCCTCATTCTTTCTTCTACTCTCACACCTTTAAACAGGGGTCATTTAAATATATTTAGGTATTATATGTTCTTATATATACAAATAATGTAGAAATTCCTTCAGTGATAAACGCAATATTTGTTTATCTTAAAATAGCTTTATTTTACCCTCATTTTTGAAAGATAGTCTTTTTATGCACTTTTAAATGAATAGTTATAGACATACCTTGGAGATATTGCAGGTTTGGTTCCAAACCACTGCAATAAAGCAAATACCGCAATAAAGCAAGTCACACAAATTTTTTGGTTTACCAGGGCATATAAAAGTTATGTTTACACTCTGCTGTAGTTAGTATGTGTGCAATAATAGCATTTTGTCCGGAAAAAAAACAACAACAAACAACGTACACACCTTAATTAAAAAATACTTTGTTGCTAAAAAGTGCTAACCATCATCTGAGCCTTCAAAATGAATCATAATCTTTTTGCTGGAGAAGGATTTTGCCTCAATATTAATGAAAATGCAGCGTCTGTGGAGCGCAATAAAATGAGGTATGCCTACGTAGTCTAATCAGAATTCTATTGTCTTTTGGTTTTCATCATTCCCTTCAAGAAGTCTGTTACAAGTCTGTTATTTCATTCTAGGCTATGTCCTTTCTCTTTGATAGTTTTTTAGCTCAGTCATTAGTATTCTTCAATTTCGATGCAGTGTATCTAGGTCTAGATTTGTTTTTATTCATCCTGTTTAATATATGTTGATTTCCTTTGTTTATGGATTTATGTCTTTCTGTAAAAATGTCCTCAACTGTTATTTTTTTCAAATGTTGTCTTTTCCCTGTTTTCTATTCTCTTAGGACTCCTGTTATTTATACATTAGACCTTCTCATCCCTCTCTGTATATCTTAACCTCTCTTTTGTATTATCCATCTCCTAATATTTTGAAGCCGTATTCTTAGTAATTTTTTAATATTTACTAATTTCCATTTCACTAATTCTTTCTTTGGTTCCAATTAATTTTCTGTTTTACGTACCATTGAATTTTACAAAAAATTTAAATAGTTGATATTTTAAATTTCCATTTGTCTCTTTTTTGAAACACACTTGGCATTTTTGGTAGTCTCTTGTTGGCTCATCTTTGTGATGGGTATATTTTATTACTTATTATTTATATATTTAATCTTTTATATTTTTTATCCAGCAATTACAATACCTGAAGTGCCTAGTATCTGTATCTGCTCTGTGTTGTTTCTGCTCAGAGTGGCTTGTTTCCTTGTGAATTTGGTAACCTTGATTACTGCCTCATTTTTAGTTGACCATCTGTGGAATCCTAGAGGTCTAAAATGGAAATGCTTTTATCCAAATAAAATTTTTGTTTGCTTCTCTTGGGTGCCAGGGATACTACGACCTGAG
This sequence comes from Pteropus vampyrus, assembly GCF_000151845.1. Classification (NCBI taxonomy): domain Eukaryota; kingdom Metazoa; phylum Chordata; class Mammalia; order Chiroptera; family Pteropodidae; genus Pteropus; species Pteropus vampyrus. Next base: position 5,469,813 of record NW_011888827.1, read on the forward strand.
ATCTTTTTAACCTCTCTTTCGTGTCTTGAATTAATGAAGAGTCTCAGATTTAGCCTCCCCCACCTTGTATGTTGTCCGACTTCCCTGGTAGAATGTAAATGTCACAAGGACGGGGACCTTATCTAACTTATTTGTCATGTTTTTCTTATTGCCTATCACATGGTAGGTATTATAAAGGTATTTGTTGAAAAATTATTGAGTACTTTAGTCTGCCTTTTTTTTACTTGAAGTCATGTAAAAAAACAATTATTCTCATGCTATTCATGAGAAGTTTAGGTTCAGCATTAGAAGTGATGGTGAGTCAGCAATAGAAAAGCTGTGGGAGTAAGAATCCATATTCATTTGTTTTAAAAAATTACTAAAGAATAGAAAACACTAATAATGTATATTAATTTTCCCTCCATTAGAAGTTGAAAGGATATTTTTGGCAAGGGTCAAATAGTAGCTTATCTTTTTGCAAATACAGACTGGAATGTGTTTCTTCCCATTAAACTTCTCTTTGTCATTTCAACCGAGAAACTATACTTTCTGACTTCAAAAAAAGTTGCACTTAACATTTCTGTTAAAATTTCTTGCACCTTAAGTTTGCTTTTACAATGATTCTAAAGTAGTTTCAATTATTTTAGATAAGAAATTTGTTAGGATATTCAAGCTACTAAAAGGAACTTGGTTACCATGTATTTGGAAGAACTGTTTTCAGATTTCTAAGACTATAGGAAGAGTTTCTAGGACGATGTGATTGACCCTAAAAAGCATTTCAAAGTATCATAACTCTAAATTATAAGCAAATCATCTATATTTTAAAATCTGAGTTGATACTTAACCTGAAGAAGACTAAGGTTAAATTCATAGGGAAACCTTTCTTTAGCCAGAGTTTGTCTTTGATAGTAAAGTTATCATTTTCCAGTGTGCCAGTCAATCAGGTACTGAGTAATATCTGTGTGCCTAACAGTATTGTGTAAGGTGTCTTATTTCAGACTTACAGTTATATATGAGTATGTTTTATGAGCATATGTATAGCCTGTTATAAGCATCTTAAGGATAAGAGTAAGATCTGTTCGTTAGTAGGCTTTTGCATTGTACCTGTGGTCCTGGCATGAGGTTATAAGGACCAGAGTTATTGTGGCTGTTAGAAAAGGTCCAGACATTAATTACAAGGAAAAAAGTAGAAAGGGACATAATTCTGGGATCTCCGTATCTTATTAGTATGATACCTGGTGTAATACACAGTCTGTAATATACTTCCAGAACAAATTCAGTTCACAAAGCTATCCAAATCTCTGATTTTAAGGAGTTAATATCAGCTGGGGATATAGGAAACACATTAAATAAGTGTAACAACAAAAACCATTAATTAGCAACACAAAACAGTATAATAAGTAAAAATAGGTGGTTCTAAAAATACAGGCTACAGAAGTTGAGAGAACGAAGAGCTCAGTGTGGGTTAAGGTAGCTGGTAAACATTACACGAGGAGGTGGTATACAAGTTAATTTGGAGGGGGAGGAGGCATTTGAGAAGAGTAATAACAGTGATGGAGAGGAAATAGTATGTATTATTGTGAAACAGATAGGAAAGTGTTCTGTCTACTACAAGGCATTTGCTTAGGGGAGTAGCTAGAGATGATGCTGGAGAGGTAGGAGAGCATAAATTGTAGAAGACCTTAAAATCTCTGTAGACCTTAAGCTCCATAGGCATAGACAGTGTCTATTTTGTTCACCATTATAACTCTAGTGCCTACTATAGAGACTGGTACATAGTATATATTCCATAAAGTTCTGTTGAATGAGTTAATTGTGTGGATGAAAGTACTTTGAAATGTTGAGCATTTATCTGGAGATCAGTGGGCATTCACTGGAGGTTTAGGAGTACGAAGATGTCATGTTATAAATAGCGTTTTATAAAGACTATTCTCAAGGCAATGGGCAGAATGGACTAGAAGGGATGGAGGCTGGATGGAGGGAGAGCAGCTAGGCTATTCATGTAATCACCCTTCAGGTGAGAAAGGTTAATAGTGGACTGAGGATAGTGGAAAAAGAGTTGTTTGAAGACTGGAACTGGACTGTGATTTATTGGCACGTTTTCTACCCAGAAGACAGTGAAAGGGATATTATCGAGATGATTATCAAGGGATATTTTTGTAGTTGGTAATTAAGTTTGAAAATACCTATTTTCACTGCCTATCTTTTTTTTTTTTTTTTTTAACAGTACTTCCTTCCCCACATGGTCATTTGATTAGGTTTCTTCAGTGATGCTCAATTATCCACCAATTCTTTTTTTCTAGCGCTATTATGTCTACCTATCCTTTGGATATTTATGATTTGCCAGACCTATCGTATAATTCTCATCATATAAGTATCGATTTGGGAAGTAACTACATAAAAAATAACTAGAACTTCTATTGTGAAAGCGTGCAGAGGCACAGACAACAGAGAAGGGAGTGAATGAATTCCTGACAGGCGGCATCCTTCCACCAGTCTTCCGGGCTGAAGAAACGGCTTGTTCTCCCAAGCTTAGAATCCCACTTCCTTAGTTTAGAACTTCTGGATCTGGTGGCTTTTGCCGTGTTGCTTACTAGCATCAAGCTCTAGCTGATAAACCTCCAGGGCAGTCTGACTATTTTCTTGTTTTTACCCTGATATATAGATAAAGTGGATTTGTGTAGATTGTTTGCCCTACTCTCCAGCCCAGCCCAGCTCTGACTCTTCAGAGTTAATCAGTGAATCAAATGTGTCTCTAGAGGAGTGTCATTTGATTCAAGACAGGATGCTGGGTACCCTGCTCTCCAGGACTTACCTAAGGATTGCCGAAATAAAAGTCCCTCCCATCCCACCTAGCTCACTTTGGGCTCGTGGGTTTTTAATTTTGCTTTGATCCGCGAGCGGACAGCCCAAGGCCTTCTTCCCCCTAAGGGCCAAGCCCCCTCAGGCAAGAGAGGATTTCCTCCCCTGGCAAGGGCATCACTTAGTGGAGGAACAGAACAGCTCTCCTTTTCTTTCTCTGGGACCAAAGCAGGAGGCTAGAAAGCCACTACTAACAGCAATGATATTATTAATTATTATTTTTAATTAATAACGCGGGTTGGGGGAGGGGGAGAGCTGACACTTACTATTGTACGCCCCACCGCGCTTGGGGACAAAAGCCCCGCCTGGCGCCGCGGCAGAGCGAGCGGCGTGTCCCCAGCGGCTGCTGGACCGGGTGGGCGGGCCGGGGCGGGCCAGGGGAGGCGGGGGAGCCGGGCCCCGCCCAGCGCGGGCCCCTAGCTGTCAGCGTTGCTTTACCCCGGCGGCGGGTCCCCTTGGCCGCTCGTCCCCAGGCATCCAGGTGTCCTGCGGGAGGCGTCCCCAGGCTGCGAGCCGCCTCCCCACCGCGGGCGCGTTTGCGCGGGTGTGCGTTTCGGGGATATTTTCCTTTCCACGCCCTGCCGGGTTTCTCCTCTGCGCTCGCTGCTTCGGCTCCTGCTCCTTGAACCATGTCCGCAAGGGGTGAGTAGGGGCCAGGTGCGCACCGGCCACGGATCCCGCGCCCAGGCCGGGTGCCTCACGGCGCGGGTCAGGGTGCAGACCAGGGCGGGCCAGGCAGGTGCGGGAGGGCGAGGGCCTGCGAGAGCCGCGCTGGCCCCAATCCGGCCTGAAACTTTGCCATCAGATCTCTGGGCTCTGGGGAGTGCAAGGAAGCCCTTGCCCTTGACCTTGATCCCCGGGTGTGGGCGAAGCCTGACTGCTAAGGTCGGTGCCCAGCTCACCTGTACAAGCTTCAGGTCTGAGCCTGGAGAGCGTGGGGGATGGGCTCACTGCTGCCTGTCCGGCTGGGGAACCGGCTGAAGGGCTGGCCCGGAGGGAGGAAGAGGTATTTTTTTTTCCTCCTTTCTTGTTACCATTTTGCAGCTCGGTTATGGAAGGAATCCAGGGCTTGATGCAGTAAGATTTAAAGCTGCAGTGCTTACACACCATTAGAAAAAGTAAATTCCCTACCTGCACTCCTATTTGCATTAATCCCCCCCGCCCACCCCATCTCCCCCACACACAGACACACACTCACGGTTTTCTTTCTGAAGTGAAACAGTTACTGCAGGTGAAACTGGGTGAAAGAAAAAAAATCAGAACATCTTTTCAGGCAAGAGTGAAGGGAATGTATTTCTTACCATCTGGAGCCAGTGGTGATGCTGGGGAGAGCGGGTTAGTCATAGCTCGGTGGCTGCTACTATGAGTGAAATATTAAAGAGATCAAGTCATTGTGCAGCTTGCCAGCAATGAAAATGAAGTGATTTGGTTGTTTTGCCATGAGCACGCAAGGGAAATGTTATTTTTAGAAAGAGTGTTTGCAAAGCAATAATCCCACCCCGCTGGACACCCTGAAACTCATAGGAGGAGTTACAGAGTTTTCTTTTTTTCTTTTTTAACTCTGAAGGGTTAACCCTGCTTTTTGGGGGAGGGGGAGTGTTTAGGAATTTGATGACATGTGTTGGATGGTTAAGTGCTGCTTTTCAGGATTCATTCCCGGGCACGTCATGAATAGAGTAATTTCTATCCAGAATGTTTAATTTCCTTTTTAAGGAAACTGGTTTTTGTTGATCTAGCAATATGATTGGTTGGTTCTGTACCTGGAAATGGAATGATAAGGGCTGGGTGGAATGACAGAATTTATATTTGCAGATATGAGGCTACAGAGGTGATATGGGGCTCAGAAATGGTACCCGCCTAATGACGCCTAATAATGTGTGCATGTTGGAGAAAGAAAAAAAGAGGGTGGAACAGATATGATTTTAGGGGACCGGATATGTATATGGGATCTTCTGAGTGACTCCAGCTGTACAATCTCTGAACTGTATTCTAAGACTGAGGCTTTCCATTCTGACCTCCGTCTGTCCCATGTACAACCAGGAACGTGTGGGGGAATATCTCTCATAGGTTGTAAAACTCTCTGTGGTCAGAGTCCACTTCTGGTCCAGCCCTACACCACCCAAACCCCTGAGTACAGAGCCTTGCACACCATAGGTAACTACTGGGAACCTTGGTGTGTCCTAGGAAGTATCAAGTTCATTAGGTAACCTCCCCAGTGTCACCTGGTCTCTGGCCCCTCCAGGGTCTCTGTGGTTTATCTGAGGATATGAAGTGAAGAGGGCCCTAGTGATTCAGAGGGCTAAAGTGCTGGATTGGTCCTGAGTTCTCAAATAGTTCTTCTTGAACTTGGTTTCAAGCAGGATGATTTGGAGTCAGACGCAGACATCTCACTCGGCTGTCTTGTTTCCCCCTCAAATCCCATGTTGATACTTAGCATTTAACTGTTTAAAATCTGACTAATCTTGCAGAGGCAGGAGGAACATGATAATAACTATCAATTATTGCATGATTTTTATGTCAATTATTGCATGATTTTTATTTTGACATGTGTCATTTTATCTTCACAATAACTGAGGCAAATAGATACTGTCATCACCTCCCCATTTTACAGATGAGGGTACCGAGGTTTTTGAGGGTTACATAACTTATCCAAGCTCAAACAGTTGATAAGTGGCAGGTCCTGATGTCCACCCAGCTCTGTCTGACTTCTGATCGCATCCACTTTGTCTTACTGCTTCTCTATTATTAGTCCTTTGAATATTATAGTAAACATCACAATCATTGATTGACTAAGAAAAGAGAGAAAATGCCTTGTATTTGAGATTTAAAAGAAACGACCTTTGTAAATAATTTGGAATTCTCGGTACATTTAGAAACATCTCCATGGACACTTGCTAATGACACCGAGGATTGAGGAAATGAGCAGGTATGGGGACTCTCTGTCTTTTCCATGATCGATATTGCAGTAATGAGGGAGATGGTTGGGCATGATTGACTCCATTGTCCTAAGTTTGGCATGAGTTTTAGTTGCAGACTGAGCCGAGTCCCTGGCAGTATCCACTGAAAGCAGAGAGGTGGTGAGGACTGCCATCAGCTTTATAGAGTAGCAGCAAAGCCCTCTGCCGGACAGTGACTCTTTCATAAGGTTGGGGTACATAGGGAATATCGGAATCAGAGCTACACTCATTTTCATCGACTTCTTCAGCTTCCATGCTTACAGTAGAGCTCAAGGAACACGTAACTGTTCATTGACAAAGAGGAGAGTTCGTTCTGTTTCTTCTTTTACCTCTTGTAGCTTCGCTTGTTATGCCACTCATTTTATCACTATGCCTTTATCAGATTCTTTCACAGTGATGTCATAAAGATTAATGTACCAAGAGTCCTTATTTGGTGTTAAGTGAGGCAATTTTTCTGACCTTTATCAGCTACAGTTTTTCTTCTCTCTGAGTTACACAACTCTCAAGCAGTTTATCAAACTGAAAAGAGAAGATATATTCGAAAGCCATGTTTAGTCATTATTAGTTTGGGTATTAAAATAAATCAAAACAGCAACACACTACACTTCCTGGAAGTCCTTCTTTTGCATTTAAAATAAATGGGTTCCATTTCAATAGATTTTTTTTTTTTTACATGAGAGAAATAATTTTTGACATTGGTATCTCACATGTGGAAAAATTATGTTTCAGAAAAGATTTTCAGAAGGTTGAATTATTTCTACATTGTATCTGTGAACAGCATTACTTTTTTTTTTTTTAATTTAGAGAAGGTTGAGTTAATCATCCTTCTCAAGTTATGGCTGGCTATCATCATCAGCTCATCAGACCTCTTTCTTGTTTAATTTATTTATTGGTATATTTTTTATCCCCATCCTCCCATCTCATTCTCTCTTCTCATAGGCAGTGACTCTAATATATTTAATGTGTGTGTCCTTGAATTTGTAATAAAACCAATTCTTAGACCAGTTCTTATATTTTAAGCTATAAGTACAAAGTCATTGTATGTGTGTGTGGTTCAGGGATTAATCAAATTCTTGTTTGGATAACTGATTTTATTAACATATACATATTTCTGATCTTATTTAAAAGTTGATATCACTTAATGCAACAGCTAGGGACTAGGTAGACAAAATGAAAAAAGGTTAGTCTGCCTGCCACAGGAGCTCACACTGAAGTGTGCGTGTGTGTGTGTGTGTGTGTGTATGCGCGTGTGTGTGTGTGTGTGTTTCTCTGTGTGTGTAAAGTTATGTACACAGCTGATAAAGATTATCATCCAGGAATGATTCAGCCGGTATGGAAGGGTCAACTAATCGTGACTGGAAACAGCTTCGAATTTGAAGCTGGATCTTGAAGGATGAATAGGAATTTGGCAGTAGAATACTGAAAAATATGATTTCCTTCCAGAAGGGGCGAAAGGGCAGGATATGTAGAGAGCAAGGAGTCAGTGATGCGTGAGTGGGTACAGGATTTGCAGTTGGGAGGAAGTGAAGAGTGGGGAAGACGAGGGAATGATGTATCAAACTAGTAAGCCTTTACTTACACCAAAGCCTTTTCCTAAGGCTTTCCTATAGAGAACTATAGATGTAAAGAAGACAAGTGGGAGGTCTGTCCTCAGTACATTCAGAATAACTCACCCCTGGTTATTGTTCCACTGCCCATAATATTAGAGATGGTATTTTTTTGCCCAATTATAGTGCAGTGAGTTACATTTTATCCCGACCATGACCACAGTTCTCATTTAGGAAGAAATCTTGCCAAAAGCCCTTCCTTGTGTTTCTTTTCATGTGACAGATTAGGCTATCTGAGCCTTATCTTTAGTTTTGTACCTGACCCCAGAGCATCCCAGCACTAAGAGTGCTGGCACTCGGGAGGGCCGAATGCACAACCACCCAGCAACATGAATGGAAAGGCCATTCCCCCAGGAACAAGTGTGCATTCTTCACTGACTCTATTTTTACATGCACATTACTAGTTCCCTCAGTTTTAGAGAGAAACAAAACAGCACTACTTTAAAATGAAAGATGAAATTTTGTAAAATTTATGGAACAGTATCTTTCAGATAGTAAATTAGTCATCGTCTTTTACGGGAGAAACATTTCTTTTTTCAGGAGCCTGTGGTTTCAGGTTCTTCTCCAACTTCATTCACATGAGTGTTCATTGACATAAGTACTACTAGTCACTCGATACAATTTGACATTTTGTCGCTCCATTCATAAGATGCTAATTATTAAGACTTGAACTCTGCTTCACTTGTGGCTGCCATTGTCTGCTTAATCATTTGTTTCTAATGTCCTTGGGTAGAAGAAGGAAAACAAATGAGAGTGGCTAGCATTTCACCCTAATTAAAGCAACAGTCTCTAAGAATATCATCCTTCCATCCTTTTATCCACCCATTTTTCCAATAGGTATCTATCTATTCAGCCTTCCTGGAGTTTATAATCAAACTTACATCATTGAAATACAGCTGTCTGTCTAAATCCATTAAATTTTATAATGTCACTAAAAACTGACAGCACACATTGCCTTCACTAGACAGTGGGGTTGTTCTTTTTCAAAATACATAGCAGCTAGTGCCAAAAAGAACCTGTTTTGTTCATTTAAGGACTTCTTAAGAAGCATTTTGAAGTTCTGTGGTCTTCTCCTGCAGCCCATGTTGTCACCCATTGTGGCGATGGTGTGGCAAGACTAAACATGTACCTATGATGCTGCCGCATGGACAGAGCGAACCCTGTGTTTCCTGTAGGCTCTACTGGGCACTCTCATTTTTGGCTCTTGTTTCCTCCCCCACAAGAGTTGGGGTATACTCTTTGCTGCCTTTGTGAATACCTCATGGTCTAGAATACAAATGTGATCATTCTGTCACAGACAACACCTTGGGACCCAAACCAACTCACCTACAAACTGGAGGGCGGGACTGTATTAAGAGGTGAGGAGAGGGTGGGAGCGAGAGGGAGAACCTGAGTGCACACGCTCGACAGAGGGATTGTTGCAGATTAAACAAGACTATTAAGCATAGAAAATAGAGACATTGGATTTGGGTATAACTTAAGTATTTGCCGATGTAAATTGAATGATAACATTTTTCTTTATTAAGAATAAAATAGAAGCTGAGAGAGTTGCAATTTATATTAGGTATAAAAGGGATTCCACAGAAAATACATGCTTTCTTCTCTTCCCTGCCCCTAAGAACATTCAGAAATGCCAGCCATTATCTGGCAATTTCTTAACAGCAAACAGGAAGACAATGTGATGGACAGTGGTTAACTCTTTTGATTGACCCACCCCACTGATATTTAATCAGCAAGTATTTATTGAACCTCTTTCCTAGAATAGCCAGATTTATTCCAAATCCATTCCTGATCTGATATGCCAATATGTTAATTGATGAAGTCATTTAACAAATATTTATTAAGCACTCTGGGGTGAGGATTGTTATGATTTTTTAGGTGGAGAAATATTAAAACGTGTTAGAATTTGTGATTGAATGAGGCTGGAGCAAATAGGAGCTGATCAATATTAATTGATCACATTTAAATATATACCTTATTTTACATGCACCATATAAGTTGTCATCCAAATAAGATTCTTCTGTCTAGGACAAATGCTAAACCTGATGGGATGCTGGGACAACAGGTGTTTAGTGGGCTATCCCAGGCAAATTGGGACTGCGTTCCTCCTTACTAGTGGAGTTTTTAGCTAGCATATGTTTAGGTGTCAATGTATTCCTTGGTCTCGAAAGGTAGAATTTGGGTCAATATCTGAATCTCTGCCTATAGTATTAGCCACACTGTATATTATCAACATCAAAATTTAACTTAAACCCTGGGCTGGCTATTTCCTCCCCTTTGATCCAGCACATTCTGGGCTGTTTACTCACATGGGAAGTAAGTATGCTCATTTGTAGTTGCTGTTGTAGACTAACATTTACTACAAAGTCAAACTCAAATGAATTTTTGGAATATTTTTTTGTTTGTTGGTTGGTTGGTAATTCACATAATAGTTTTCTTCTAGTGGGGTAGGTTACCTAGAGAAAGAACCACTGTGGGAAGGAAGTGTTTAGTGCCTTTGGTCCTTCCATAGTCATTTTAAATGAGCGGCTCCATTTCTTCTGGTTAATGCAAGATCAAAGCAGCTTTAAAATGTGCAGTTTGATTTACCTACAGTTATTTTTGGACTCACTTCTTACTTAATGACTTTCTGCCAATGTATTTGAGATTTATTTCCCGAGTTCATTGTATTATTTTATTGAGAAAATTATCTAACATGCATTTACCACTATGAAGGAATTGTTCATATTTCGTTTTATAATTATTGGGTGGGCAAGTCATTATGTACCAGATATATTTATAAAATTCTTTGTATTATTGAGCCCTGCATTAGAATAAAAATGAAAGCAGGAGTTGTGGGTCAAGAACTCAAAATTACTCGCTGATTGATTAGAGGTCATATAATTTGGGTCTTTGTTAATTTCTTTTTTTTTTAGGTTCATCAGAGAAAGAGCTCTACATGCACAATTATTGTTATTCACATTTTAATAAATTAAAGTTCTTTATTTTGTATAGTGTGTTCTTTCTCCAGCTCTTTAACATTATTACATATGCGAATAATATTTGATGGTATGTATGTAACTATGTTAGAGTCATGTTATAAATAGATAAAGAAATATCCTATAATATGTTGTGCTTAAAACTGTGTCCAAGGTCTTTATTCATGCTTTTCTTTGTCCAATTAATTGGGAATTCATTTAAAAAACACATCCACAACAGGGTAGGCACCAGAGAACTGAATGGTAACAATGAAGGGAAATGAGGACAATGAAGTAAACAGCTATTTCTGGCTTTCAGTTCCAAGTGGGAATGAACAGAAGGAGAGGAGTCCCAGAGTCTGGGGGAAGGAGGGAGGGGAGGAAAGCCGTAATTTTTTAATATTAAAAAATGTAGAAAAGAGGTTAGGGTTGGCGATCTCTAATGGATTGTAGGGAGATTTTTGTTGTTGTTATTCTGTGTAAAATAAGGGAAGCTTAATTTGGATTCATTTAAGCATTTGGGTGAGTAATGAGCCTGAGCATCAGTGATGGTTTAGTTTACTCACCAGTTCCTAAGTTACTGTTTATTTTAGGGGAATATATTCTCCGATTAGACACTTTTATCTATATTGTAGAATTACACTTATAAATAATGTATTCATTTATCCTGTCATTCAGTATTAACTGAACACCTGCTAAGTGCTTAAGTTGTTCTACATATTGAGGTGAGATAGCTACTTACCAAATCAACATTTATCGTGACAGGTGGTACTAAAGTGCTATGAAGGAAAATAAAAAGCAAGTAGAAGAGAGAACGCTGGGGAGATGAGAGAGAGGGAAGGGAAGGTGCTATTTCATACGAGATGTTAGCGGAAGTCCTCTTTGATAAAGTGACATTTGAGCAGAGACCTGAGGGAAACGAGGGGGTCACGCGGATTCTAGTGGAAGGGTTTTCTATGCTGTGAGATAAGCAGTCATAAGCCTTGAGATCTACCCTGCTTGTGTGTCCTCGGACCAGCAGGGAGTCCAGTGTAGCTAGATCAGAGAGTACAGGGGAGAGGGATGGAGATGGAGTCAGAGAGATAGTGGTCAGATTGGTCCTTGTAAGGCCACTGTGAGGATATGAGTGAGACTGAGTGAGATAGGAAACCGAAGGATAGTTCTACACAGACTATTTTACAGATAATTTTCTGCATTTTTAAACATGGTATGTGTTTAGGGGGGAAAAAACCCTGTCATCACATTATTCCAAATTCTACCATTTATTAATGTTATCACTGTTAGCATTGCAAAAATGCTACTGAAATATGAAGAAACATATTCTATGATTATGGCATTCATTCATTCATTCATTCATTCATTCATTTATTCAGTGTAATCACCGAGTGCTTGCTATGAGCTAGGCTTGAGGGGTACTAGCTCTTGTAGTTACAGAGCTCCCAGACTAATGAAGGTGAGAGATCTGTGTACAGAAGTTGCAGCACACTATGACCTGGCGTGATGATGCTACCTACAAAGTGTTGCAGGAGCACTGCGGAAGGACCTGGGCCATCCCGATTGGATGAATACTGGGCCAAAGAAGACTTTACAAAGCAAGTGGTATTGGAACGGGGCCTTGAAGAATGAGTGAAATTCGCCAATTGGAGAAGTGGTGGAAAAGTATTCCAAACACAGTTGTAAATTTTTTAAACGGTAATTAAGCATATTAAATATCAAGAATAAGACATTTGAAGTTAAATATAACATACAAGAGCGATATGAGGAAAATTTAAAAACGACACCGAGGAGCATCAAAAATTTAAGTCATTGGAGAGACCTACTGTGCTCTTTTGTAAGATGACACAATATTGTAAAAAAAATAATTTTCTTTAAATATGTCTATATAAGAAGTGAAATTCTAATTAAAATGCCAATAGAATCTTTTTTATGATACTGTTATTCATTTTATAAAATGAAATATGTGAAATTCTTAAAAAGAAGTTTAATTCAAGGAGATTAGTCCTACTGGATATTAAAACATAATATGAAATATTTGCTGGGGCCTCTGGTCACCTGTCCTACCCACACCCAAACTGGTCTCTGTCAGCTGCTTTGGCCAGAGGCTCCTCACCACAGCATAACTGATAACTAAGGTGTAATTCGGAAAGCAAAAAGCTAAAAAGCTAAAAGCTTCTTTTTCAATCCTAAGAACTATAATCCCACTGTCCAGGGAAACTTTTGATATAAAAGAGAAATATATACATACAGTTAAATTCAAACAGAACAATTTAAATAACAAATGAAAAGTGAAATGTCCCCATTCCTTGAAGTAAGCACTATTCTCAGCTGCTTAGATTCAATTCCAGAGAAAAGTTTATGTGTAATAAGATACCAAAATTGATGCATTTATTACCAATAAGACTGCTATCTACTTACCTACTGACTTTAAAAAAACCACATTGCCCTTTTCACATAATATATCTTGAGATCTTTCCATATTAGTGCATACAGATATAGCTTATTTTTTATGACTGCATGGTGTTCAAGCATACGGTTGCACTATACCTGATTTAATAGTCCTTTATGGATAGATACTGTGTTTGTTTGCTTTTACAGACAGTGCTGCACTGAACATCTTTGTGCAAATGTTTTTCTGAGGTTTTTAGAACAAAGCCTTAGATATTAGACTGTAACTTTCAATGAGGTTTTACTGTTGGTTCAGAGAAAATGGTAAGAGAACGTGGTCCAGAGAATACTTCAAACACCCTTCTGTGCTTGACTTGCCCTGGGCTCTGTCCTATGCTGGTTCCTCAGTCTCTGCCTAGCTAGGAACAGCTTGTTTTTCCAGCACTAGAAAATGTTACAGACGTTTTCTTCATTCATGCCAACGGACAGACCACTTCTAGCCCAGAGGAAAAAAAAAGAATATTTATTTTTTCTTGCTTCTTCTAAAGCCAACCTCATTGCCTGTTTGTTATGGGATTAATTTTTTCTAAAATGATCCATTGCTTTTAGGACAAGATGTTGACCAAATAATCTGGTGCTAATATATTACCCAAAGGCTGGATTATTTATTCTTATTCATGGTCATTTGATATCCTCAGTTAAAAAACAAAATCGGAAAGTTAATTCTTTTTTCGGTTGAATCCAAATGTCCTCACTTAAAGATAACCAAAATGGCGGGCCCTCCAAAGGAGGCATTGCGTGCTCGTGGGAAGAATTGTATGAGGAGTTGGGAGACTTGAGTTTTACGTTGAGTTCTGCTCCTGCAGCTGTGTGATTGCGGGCGCATCATACAACAGACCCTCACCTGGTATTCCCATCTCTTCCCTGGATGATCTCAGAAGACTCTCCACTTCCAAGTCCTGAAGCTAAAAATGAATTTCTAGATCAGATGACTAAATTTGACTTTGACTAAATTCCTGTAATGTTTAACTCTTGGCTGGAGTTTCAGCAGCAGAAGCAGAGTTGGCAGCATTTTATGTCATGTTACTTGGGCAAAGGGGTTGGGGAAGGGGCTGGCTGCTTTCTGAAGTCACGGCACTAACATTTTAGTCTGTTTTTCACTTTTGCTTTTGGAGAATATGATTCCAGGTTTACTAGGATAACCAACACAATTTCTGAGAAACCCATGATGCGTTTGGTGTTCTCAAGCCAATAAAAATGAAACTTCTTAAGTTAGTTGATTGCATATCATTTTTAATGTTGTTTATAACATATCTGGTTAAGGAGCCCAAACCTAAAACTAACAGAGGGCCAACTTTGCTCTTAAAAAGGGTCATATGATATATATTAGTTTCATTGAATGAATTTATTTGGAAACATGACTGATAAGGCTTAATATAAGAATATCATATCTAATGTTTAAAAAAAATTAAATGCCAACTTTTGTATGGAGTAGAAGAGACTAGGAAAATGTCAGTATCTTTGTTTTTTCCATTCCTCTTCCTGTTGTTTCTGGTAACAAACAAAAATACCAAATGTTTATTTGGCAAAGAGGAAATGCACATTTGAGAAATGAGGATTACTGATTTAAGTATTCATTCAAGCAGCATTGTTTACCTTATATAGTTTTTGACTTTTCGATAAGGCATCACTAACTGAGCTTTTTTTCCCCCTCTTTTGATGAATTTGGTGGATAAGTCTTCAGTCCTCAGAATCATGATAGTCGAATTATACACCATCTTTCTCAATTAAGAAATGAAAGTATTGAAAGATAAGTTGGGGAAAAGGCTCTTACATGCTCAGTGGCTCTTTTTATAGTAAACAATGATTTCTACTTTCGTATTATTCATTGTAGAAGAAACTATTCTTCATGAAATTGATGTCGGCATGCTAAATGTAATTTAAAAAATATGACTTTAATGCCTGTTAGAACAATTTTTTTGAAAAACTATTTTTACTCTCATTGACTAGGTCGTGTAAAAGAGATGACATTTAATGGAAATATATTTTATTAATAGAATGTTAGAAGAAATGTTTTGTAAGAAATTGTTGTCATTTGTAACATACTTTTAAAATTCAGTAGAATGCTTTTGGAAGTTGTGCATATTGATGACATAAAACCATGAAAGGGATGTATTCTATTTATCTTCAGCTTTGTTCAGAATGTTACCAGCAACACATTTACTTTTTCAAGCTGCTTCTTTTCAAATTCATTTCTTAGTCTTTCTCTGGGTTTTAGATTCTCCTTAAACTAGATTATACATATATGTGCACTTATTATGAAGAATATTTAAATGTACTTCTCTAAAGAAATGTTGGTAATAATTTCAAAAGGTTAACGACGGATTGACAAAGACCCTAGTGGAGATAATTTGACAGGCTTGACTTTATTTGGGAAGCAATATTCGTGGATATCGTTACCACTTGAATAGTAGGAACAATGTCATAGTTGAATCTGTCTGCCCAGCACCTCA
>NW_011888827.1:5487347-5489350 GCF_000151845.1 Pteropus vampyrus
GATATATATCAGGCTAGTTTAATTTTTTCAGAAGGAAGAGGCGTACTCATTGGATATGCATACACAGTGTACAGAGTGGAGAGACAAGCACACACAAGAGAAATGACTCCTGAATTAATGAATTTTCTACAGCTTGATTTCATGGTTGCAGTGGCTCCCCTATGCAAAACATTCCCATGACGCCCCACTGCTCTTGAATTGCCTTCAGATTCCTCTTACATGGCATTCAAGACCCTTTGTGACCGGGGTACCCCGCTTCACTTTTTTGTCTTTGAAATCTTTGCTTAGATCAAGCTAGACTGTTCATCTTTCCCAAACATAACTGCTTTTGACTCTCCTTCCACCCTTTTCTTCATGAATTTCTGGCAAAAGAGTGTCTACTTTTTAAAGTCCATCTCTATGTGCTATGAATACCTTTCTTTTGAGAGGGTGAAAGAGAGATCAAGACCTGCTTTTTTGAGGTCTCTTGAGTAATAGTGTTCTTTGTATTATGGAGATTTACGTGCTTATTTTAATTGCATTCCTCATACTTAGAAAGGAAACATTTTTTTAAGCTACCATTTATTGAGTCCCCACTATGTGCCAGGCAATGAGAGGCAGTGTAACATGATAATTAAGACCAGTTTAGAACCACACTGCCTGGGTTCAAATCCCAGCACTGCCGCTTATAGCTGGGTAGCCCTGGACGAGTGCCCTCACTTCCCTGTGCCTATTTCCTCATAAATACCAAGTTTCGTATAGGATCATTGAGAGAATTACATGAGTTCATATAGTACTTAGCACATAGTTAATATCCAATGAATATTAACAATTATTATTTGTAAATGTCATAATTTTTTAGCCTACTAAAAACTCTATGAGGTTTATATTAGCCCTATTTTAAAGATGAGGTGAGTGAGACTCAAGGAAATTAAGCAACTTGTCCAAGGTCATACAACTTGTCCAAGGTCATACAGCTAGGAAATGGCAGAGCTAAGATTCAGGCCTCAGTTTGTTTAGCTACACTATGTGTCTTAACCATTTAAAAAAATTTAGCATGATGCCATGTGCCTAGTGGGAGCTTGATACATATTTCTTGAGGTTAAATTATGAGACAACAGAATTTATTTTAAAAAAGCATAGATTTTCGAGTTCAGATTTTGCCTCTGCTTCTTACCAACTATGTGGATTTCAGGATGTACTTAAATCTTCCTAGCCTCAGATTCTCCGTTTTTTTTTTTTTTTTTGGTAGAAGGATGATAGTAATAACGACTCCATAGACTCAGTAGAGTGAACGTGTAGATTAAATGAGAAAACCAGCGTCAGCTGCCTAATGTCTGGAAAGCGCTCTATGTGTATGAGTTCTTTCCCTCACTTCCCTTATTATTATTTCTTAACTATTATCAGTACATTGGTCAAGTTAAAATACTGTGAGAGACGTGGTTCTGATTAAAGCGGTCACAACAACCTATCAAAAAGAAAATACTGGTCATTGTTATTCTAGTAATGGCCACGAAACATGAGAGGTTTGTTTTATGTTAGTGGGCACGATTTAGAAGTTTGAAGATATCTCTATGTTGCCTGAATTATAGTGATCAAAGATCGGGTTGTATTAACCAGTATTATCTTTCAAAATGCAATGTCATGGAAAAGTCTTATAAATGACTTAGTATAATCTGATTGTTTTTCTTTGGACTTAAATCAGCCAGCATTGAGGAGAAAGGAGATTTGCTTTGGAGGAAACATGAGGGGAAAATAGTTTTTAAGCTACAGGAATACACCTAAGCAGGAACCGAGCAGCATACAGAGTCATGGTGACCGTCGGCCTGTGAAGGAGATGAGAGAGAATTTACCATCAGAACAACTCCCAGATTGGATCCTCAGCCCTTAAGTAATATTTGACTGCAACACTGAGCTTCTTTCCTGACCTGATTTCATGGGACCAATTCATCTAACAGAAAAAGTTCTTTTTCCTATGATAGGGCCACGGAGTATTTGTAATTAAAATCTGCTACTTTCTAAAA
>NW_011888827.1:5489400-5491494 GCF_000151845.1 Pteropus vampyrus
CGCCCCTCAGAGTGATGCTTCCTTAACTTTTGGATTCCAGTCACCTCCCTCTCCTTACCCTAGTCTTACCCTGGGTGTGTGTTTATTGTTTTAATTTATGAATAACTATATGAAGAAAATTTAGCTCTGGCTACTGTGCCCATTTGTAACTAGCAAACAAAGTGTATATCCTGTACTGCAGATCGCTTATATTGTTGAGACAAGAAAGAAGGAAATGTAGCCAACAGCTAATGGGCAGTCATTGCTTGACATTTGGCTTAGAGCACTTGATAGCGTCCAGAAGAATAACTACTAGAGGAAGGCAAACCCCTTCCTTCTGTGGTTTCAGAAAGGAAAGGCTGTGAAACTAGATAACCACCCCATAAAGGGTGTGACTAAGCTTAGAAATAAAGATGTATGATGGTAAATGATTATATTTTCAGCAAACCCATGAATTTTGGAATGGCACATCAAATAAATTATGATTTCTTAGCATGTTTTTGAGATAGTGACCAATCCCCTAGGATATAGATTATGTGCAAGTATGACTACTGTCAAAAATCTGAGCTGCCATTGTTGACTGGTCTTCTGTGATATACACCAGGATGTTTCAGGGTTTTTTTTGTTTTTTTTTGTTTTGTTTTGTTTTGGTTTTTTTTGTTTGTTTTTGAAAGCAAACTAAATGGAGGGAAGAGCTGAATTTATTGGACATGCATATACATTGAACAACGTGAGAGACAGGCATACACAGTAGACACGACCTCTGAAGGCCTAAGACTGTATTAAAACAGGCACAGATAACGTTTTCATTGTTGTCTTTGCGTCTGTCTCTGCTTATCTGACAGTAGAAGCATAATTTCAGAATTGAATTGCACTTTTTCTTCTGGATTTCTTTTGTATAGATTGCATATTGGAAGCTGGCCAACCAGAGACAGTATCTAATTTCATGTCTGTTTACTACTATGTATGCTTTTTAAGAACTGAAAAATAATAGGCATAAATGATAGCTAAAAATATAGTCAGTCCAATTCTCCAAACTTAGTTCATGATTCCCATTAAAATGAGAATTATTCAAGCACAGGACTTCACGTGATTGATAATTGTTTCCCCATCATTTTGGTATTTCAGCAGTTCAGTGCGATCATGTCTAAGAAAGTGTGATCAGTGTCTAATAAAGCCTTTTAAGTAATTATTTTTAGGTAATGCTCTTCTTAAATTTCAAGAATGTATAAAGAAAGCAAACAGAATTGTAAACTTGGTCGTTTGTACAAATGGACAACTTTTATCAGTATCCCTTGTGTCTCTTTTTTACATCATTTTATGTATCACTGCCTGCTAATTTTCTAGATTAGCCTTGATTGTGGGGCTCCCGCATCAGAAAGCTTCCCCGACCCACATTGCTTCCTGAATTACCTTCAGATTCCTCCACCGCTGCATTCAAGGTTTCTTTGCGATATATATCAGGCTAGTTTAATTTTTTCAGAAGGAAGAGGCGTACTCATTGGATATGCATACACAGTGTACAGAGTGGAGAGACAAGCACACACAAGAGAAATGACTCCTGAATTAATGAATTTTCTACAGCTTGATTTCATGGTTGCAGTGGCTCCCCTATGCAAAACATTCCCATGACGCCCCACTGCTCTTGAATTGCCTTCAGATTCCTCTTACATGGCATTCAAGACCCTTTGTGACCGGGGTACCCCGCTTCACTTTTTTGTCTTTGAAATCTTTGCTTAGATCAAGCTAGACTGTTCATCTTTCCCAAACATAACTGCTTTTGACTCTCCTTCCACCCTTTTCTTCATGAATTTCTGGCAAAAGAGTGTCTACTTTTTAAAGTCCATCTCTATGTGCTATGAATACCTTTCTTTTGAGAGGGTGAAAGAGAGATCAAGACCTGCTTTTTTGAGGTCTCTTGAGTAATAATGTTCTTTGTATTATGGAGATTTACGTGCTTATTTTAATTGCATTCCTCATACTTAGAAAGGAAACATTTTTTTAAGCTACCATTTATTGAGTCCCCACTATGTGCCAGGCAATGAGAGGCAGTGTAACATGATAATTAAGACCAGTTTAGAACCACACTGCCTGGGTTCAAATCCCAGCACTGCC
>NW_011888827.1:5492057-5494270 GCF_000151845.1 Pteropus vampyrus
TAAAAGCAGCAAGAGAAAAGTGGTTAGTTACCTACAAGGAAGCTCCCATAACACTGTCAGCTGATTTCTCAACAGAAACTTTGCAGGCCGGAAAGGATTGGCACAAAATATTCAAAGTGATGAAAAGCAGGGACCTACAACCCAGATTACTCTACCCATCAAAGTTATCATTTAGAATCGAAGGACAGATAAAGAGCTTCCCAGACAAGAAAAAGATAAAGGCGTTTATCACCACCAAACTAGTATTATAAGAAATGTTAGAGGGACTTCTTGAAGAAGAAGAAAATAAATAAATAAAAGAATACGAATGCCAGGGAATTTTCGAATTGTGATGATCATCTCTTCTTTAACATCTTTGATGTGTTTTTAGGATCCAGGTTAACTAGGGACTTCTAATCTGGTCTAATTCCCTATTCATTCAACTAAAATTAGTGATAAACACAGATTTACAAGAGCATAATAAAAATACATTGAAGCATAAAAGCAAAATGGATTATTTTAAGAGTGGAATGACACTGGATCAAATAAGCCAGCCTTTGGTCAGATATATTCTTAAAAGTGGGCAGGATCAGGCAGGTTGAGGAGGGAAAACAATAGTTAGAAAAATAATGCTGGAGAGTGAAATTTATTATTCTTGGTTTAGATATAGCCATGTGATGCTAACACGCTCTATATGAATCTTATAAAAGGATAAATTGAGGGAACTGATCAGAGAGTACATGTTCTATTTTCCATACTGCTTTTAGTATAATTTGGATGTTACAAAAAAGAGCATGATTGTTTATCATCCATTTCCTTTGAAAACGATTCTAAAACTGGAATCATTTCTATATAGGCATATTTGAGAAAAACGGTAGGTTGTCAAGTAAGTTTCCTTCTAAATATAAAATTAAATGGGATTTCCAGGTTCCATCTAGACATCTGCAAACCCAGGCTGGCATTTTAGTAGGAAAGATGCATAAATGCAAATGCAAACCAAGTTCCCCCAGGGCCTACCAGCCAGTGAGTACAAATGAGGTCATCTTCTTATAAGTGCCCAAATTTTGCTGGCTCAGGAGCCCTCGCATGAAAAATTGGAAGAATTCAGCATTTTCCTCCATGAAAGTCTCTCCCCACCTTTACTGGTAGAGCCGAGAAGATATTTCATATGTGCTGTGAATGCACTTATCAAGTTCTAGTATAAGCTCCTTATCGCAGCATCACATGGAGGTTAAGGGTGCCCTGTGCAGTTAAAAATCCATGTATAACATTTGACTCCCCCAGAACTTAGCTGCTAATAGCCTACTGTTGACCTGAAGCCTTACTAATAACAGAAGCAGTCAGTTAACAGATATTTTGTATGTTATATGTATTATGTACTATATTCTCCTACTAAAGTAAGGTAGAGATAAGGAAATGTTATTAAGATAATCATAAAAAAGAGAAAATACATATACAGTATTGTAGGTATTTACTGAAAAAAGAATTCACAAATAAGTGAGCCTATGCGGTTCAAAGCCGTGTTGTTCAAGGTCAACTGTGCTTTTCGGCCACCACTCAGAATGCTCCTGCCAGGCCCTGTGCCAGGTGCTTTACATATGTTACCTCATTTATGAATGAATGACCAGTCATTAGATGGAGTAGGCATTAGCATTTCTGTTTTACAGATAAAGAAACAGGTGCCGAGATTAAAGATTTATGGGGTTATTAAGTGGCGTTCCTTGGAATCACTCATTTATTGGTCGCACAAATATTCTTTGGGGACCAGATGTGTTTCAGGCAGTGTTCAGGTGCCAGAGAGTAGCAGTGGACAATGTAGTTAGGGGCCCCTCTTGGGGGGCAGAGGGGAGGAAGACGAACAAAGACACACAAAAACTTAATTTCAAATGGTGATAAGGGAAAGTAAACCACTTTTATGTGAAAGAGACTGGCCGGAGCATGGGCGGGTGACAGAGTCACCGTTTTGAGAAGAAACCTTTGAGCTGAGATCGGAACGACAAGCAGGAGCCAGCCACCTGAGGATCTCAAGAGCCAGGGTTATAGGCAGAGGGAACAGCAAACGGGAGGGTTCTGAAGCAGGAAGGAGTTTGCTATATTTCAGGAACAGAAAGAAGGTTTGTGTTGCCAGAACGAAATCAAGGAGAAAGCTGGAGGGGAGGCCAGGCCCAGGCCAGGTAGGGTCCTGTGTGCCGTATAAGCAGAGTTGATTTATTCTGACAGGAGTGAAAACCCAG
>NW_011888827.1:5495395-5507650 GCF_000151845.1 Pteropus vampyrus
CTAGGAGGCCAGCTTTGGTTGCCAGCAGGGGATGCATTCCCATCGGTCCTCACAGAAATGAGAAGGGTCTTCTCTCCAACTTCTCAGCTCACTTCGTCACGTGGTTTCCCAGAGGAATCCTATTTATACTCTAGGTTTTTGTATTTTATGAAGTCCCTGCAGAAAGCATCAGCCCCTCTTTTTATAGAGGTCACACTTTGTTTATGTGGTGGAGTCACATAACAGGGTCACCCTGTCTTCGTTTTCCAGGATCCATCATCATTCTGTAGGAATAAGGGAACATGATGGGGGAGCAGGAGGCAGAGGCAGCTGACAGCCCCCACTCAGCCAGGCCTGATATTTAACACAGACTTTAGAGTTTCTTATTATTTAAACGTATTATTGGTTCACGGTTACTTCCCTGGAATAGTTTTAAAAAGGACTAATTTCATTTTTAGAGGGTTAAGAATTCCTCATGCTTCAGAAAAAAGAAAAACAAAAACTAAAAAAAATATTATCTTACCCCTTGGACTGATTTAAAATTGAGTTTAAAAACATGATTACTTCACAGAAAGATCCAAGATGGTTATTTCTAATTTATGCAAGAAACCTGGCAGTGTATTTGGGTTTGGCAATTTGAATTTCAAAAAGTACAAGTGGTTCTACTATTGACCTTTAGTTTTCCTGAGTTCTAAAATATCTGATACCTTTAATAGCTAATTGAGTCACTTAATCTGATAATGCCTCTATTAGGGACACTCAGGACATGCTACCTATAGCCCTACTACTATCCAGATTAAACTGCCTGAAGTCAAGACCAGCAGAATATAAATTTTATTCTGGAATTCTATTCATTTTTAGGCAAAATTACCTTGAAGTTGCTTTTTTTTAGTTGCTTTAATTCCACTTTAACCACATTATTTATATCCTATTTATATCCTCACATGTAATAATAGTAATAATAATTTAAAATAGTAGTAATGATAATAATTACAAAAGCTAACATTTATTGAGGTATTATCTGCCACGCCATGTTCTAAAATTTTACACAGATTAATTAATTTTCAATCCTTGAGGTAGGTCTTCATCTGTTTGAGCTGTGATAACAAAATCCTACAGACTGGATGGCTTAGCAACTGAAATGTTTTGCTCACAGTTCTGGAGGCTGGGAAGCCCCCAAATCAAGGCACCAGCACGATCACATCTTATTAAGGGCCCTCTTCCTGGTTCACAGCTGGCACTTTCTCGCTGTGTCCTCACATGGTGGAAGTGAGCTCTGTGGGATCTCTTTCATAAGAGCATTCAGGAGGGCTCCATCCTTGAGACCTGCTCACCTCCCAAAAGCCCCACCTACAAATACCATGGACTTTGGAGGTTAGAATTTTAACATGAATATGGCGAGGACGCAAATATTCAGAACACAGCAAGGGAGATTAATATTATGACCCCATTTGACGGATGAAGAAACTGAGGCACAGCAAGGTAATTGGCTCATTGAATGAGGAAGAGATTTTTTCCATAATCGACTTGCTGATCTGGATGTTTTACTTGTGGAAGTAAGTGACATATAGAGTACAGATAATGGTATTTTTCTTTTGTTTTGCATATAAATGGTTGGAAACAAATTCAAGTAACATAGTGATGGGACACAAAGATAAAGTGTATCTCTCCACATTTTCTTTTTTGTGTGTGGAACCACCGTGAGCTTTGACAGTTGTTAGAGATGTGTGAGCATTTTGCAATTAATTGATTTTATAATATTAAAATAAAATAAAGCAATTACAAAATATTCAGGGACTTTCAAAAAACACTTAGTAGAATCTTTATTTTATATGTAGTTTTATATGTAGTTTATTTTATATATAGTAGAGCCTTTATTTTATATTGTAAAATATAAAAATTTAGTTCTTTTTTGTCTTAGAGTATTCATGTTTCATAGAAAGGAAACCAGCTTGACATAAGCTAGCTTTCTACTAAAGTTAATAAAATCTGTGAGAAGTAAGGGTAGAAGAAATCTGCTCTAATAGTAACCCTAAACATTCTCATTAAGTATGGGAAGTCTACAAGTTATGAATAGGTTACGTTTTATGTGTTTGACAAGAAGGTAATTTTTTGTACTTATTTTTGTTAATAGTTTTCCAAAATCAACTTTCCAAGTCTATAAAAACTACAGGTTCTTTTCATGACTACAGAGTGTTGCCACGAACAAATGTACCATAATATAAAGACATATTGCCA
This sequence comes from Pteropus vampyrus, assembly GCF_000151845.1. Classification (NCBI taxonomy): domain Eukaryota; kingdom Metazoa; phylum Chordata; class Mammalia; order Chiroptera; family Pteropodidae; genus Pteropus; species Pteropus vampyrus. Next base: position 5,497,613 of record NW_011888827.1, read on the forward strand.
ACCTGTTTTCCTGAAAGGCTTTCTCATTTGAAATTTCCCCTAGCAGTTTGTAATAAAACCCTCACAGTTTCTGGCTTTTAACTCAAAATAATCTCTGTCAGTTATTTGTGGAGACTGAAAAGAATCTTATTCGATCTTACATGATTTCGATTAGGAATAAGTCTGACCTTTTCCCATATACTTCATTTTGGGAATTGCCTGAGGTTTTCTGCTTGTTTGTTTGTTTGATTTTATAGTGGGATATTGAGGCAGGGGACAGGAGTATGTCCCTCCATTTCTCTTCCTAAAGGTATTAATCATTTTTCTGATGTATATTGTACATATACCTTCCCAGCTATTGGCAGGTCTTTTGATTTTAAATCTAGTTCTCTTTCATTATTTCAAAAGATGTATATGAAGAATAAGCCTATCCAGGTGTTGTCTAGTAGATTCTTTAGAGTGACTTGAAAGGATACGCCTCCACTGTTAAGAGGTTTTCATAGTGGTAAGACAGTATCTTCCCTGGTTTTCGGTCTGTAAATCACCTGAGAAAGGAACTTTTTCTTATTTCAAAGGTCTTCTTCCATATCAGTCTGTCCAAGCGACTCTCTACTTCTAATGGGGATAGCACTCACTTTCCTGTAAATTTAGATTCAAGGTGCAGCCGCTTCCTCTCCATGCCCACAGCTTTCCATTTTAATGAGTTCCCTAGGAGGAAGTGTAGGAGTTGGGATTTAATCATGCCCAGATTTCCTCCTGGGTAGAATAAAAAATTCCCAGGGAAATGGTGCAAGTCTCCTAGGATTACTCATTTCGACACAGTCTCAAGCAGAGTAACAACCAATTTCCCGACGAGAATGCAGGGAAGGGGTGAAGCTTCTGCTGAAACCCCGTGACTGACCGTTTGCATGAGTGTGCCTGCTATTGTAGACAGGGTCAGCTACAGGTATGGAGAGCTTCAACTGTCTGTTCCTAAAAGGAGTTCTTACAAATAACTAACAAAATGGGTTTTGCTAAAACTTTGAGGCACATACTGGCAGATGCCCGTTAAGAATCATATAAATGTACATTAAACTACTTACTATATTGTGACAGACTCTCTTTATTGCCTAGAAACACTTTTAAATTACTTTGGTGACGATTCTTTCTCTGTATCCTATAATTGCACATTGTATGCTCAGGTTAAGATTTTAAATAAATTGGTGCTAACAGGTTCGTTGTTATTTTAGAAACGTCTATCCTTATCCTAGCTGACAATAAGGAGCCCATCTGTTGTACCGAAGGCCAGTGCAGTCATTCCATTCTGACCACTATCTCCTGAGGCCGTAATCCTTCAGATCTGTTTGAGTGTTCTCTGTATTGTGTAGCAACCAGTTTAGAGATACCTGAACGGGTGGCTTTGAACTCTGTTTTTAGTACCTCATCTCGGAGTGTGAGATAAATATTCTTGAAAAAATGTTTACACCTGTCAATCATATGAGATTAGACTCTTCTTTCAGTTAGGATAAAGATTCAGCAGAATATGAACAGACCCATTTGCAGGGTCAGGATTTGGGGCCTGGGCTAGTAAGGTTCAGGTTAGGAGGGATTTGGAATGAGAACTGCCATTGTGTTGAAACCAGGAAGTCAGGGAGCGTGAGGGTGATGCAAGTCTCAAGGATCAAGATAGAAAAGAGCCAGAGTTCACTAGGTTAGGAGATTTGAAAAAGTGGCTCTCCCAGACTCTGGTCAGGGACTGTGCATTTTCTGCCCTGCATTGTATTTCCTGCTGATGCTAGCTGCCGCAGATAAATCTGGAACATGCCAATGTGCCGCCGCCCTCTGGAGCTGGGAGAGTGTTCAGCAATGTATAGTTTGAAACTATTTCAGATGGATACATTTAAAGCGTTACTACATTAAGTTGGCATTTTAAAAGCATAAATCTGTAAAGTAATATTTCTATCTATATGTTGGTCACTAGATTTAAGGGCATTTTATTTTTTGTCGGCCATCCTGTCATATGCAGTGCTCATCTCAATGCTATCCCTGGATTCATGTTTAGATGGCTGTCACTGGATGTGCCATTTATATTTTCCCTGGCACAAAAATCTCCTTTATGATTTTTAAACAATAGTTAATGAATATGTAAATTTGTCAGTTTTATTGCTTTCAAATCATGGACTGAAATGATACCTTAGGGTTTTTGTTTTTTAGTATGCAACCCAGTCAGCCAGCACACTCAAAATTTTTTCTTTTTTTGTTTTTTGTTTGGCTTGCCTTGATAATCAAACCCAAAATGGCAATGAAGATTAAATCGCTCTGGCCCACTTATTACATTCTTATTTATGAGGTCTTTGCTTAACACAAGCAGTGTCTATGTTTCATCTCATGTCCTAGGGCCAGGCTATTCTTTGTAGATGACAGATGACATAATAGTGGACTTGCAAAACCAGTGCCTTCTGGTTCCTGGGGGCGCTTTAGGATTGTAGAAATGGTTCTAGAAAAACACCACCACCTGTCAAATTCTCTTTTGCAGAAACTCTTGCTCTTTTTGTGAATGCATCATATAAAAACATTCCTTTGCCAGCAAATTTAGATGTCATGCTGCCCCACAAATAGTGAGGCAGGGAGATCTACTGGCCCTTTGTTGATAAAGAATGTGTAGTTAGGTATTTTGAGAGTAATCTAGAGATTTCTGATTACCCACCGTATTACTCACCTACTTTCCTACTTTCCCAGTGATAGGGGCACACGTACTGTGTTGTAATATTTGACTATTGGATTCCTGTTCCAGCTTCGCAAATACAACTTTGACTTAACCACAAGAGCAATTTTACTAAAACACTTTTCATTCTCAGACCAATTATTTGCATTTATTAATATAATAAAAATTAAAATTGAAAAAGCAAAAGGGATTCCAATTGGCATCCAAGTCCCTGGAACACGGGAAAGTGGAGAATTTTTGTTCGTGTCTAAAAGAAAGGAAGGACAGAGCTTTACTGGCTCTACAGGTAACAGGTAACTGATCTTCGCTACCTGGGGAAGTCCTCGCTCTTTAGCCTGCGATCCTTCAGTGTTCCTCCAGGTATGGCCTGCCTTCCTCCCTTTCCATGCTGTTCCCTCCACCTGAAACACATTACAGGCAGTAACTGAGGACTTGACTTGAGCGAGCTTCTGGATCGCGAACTTCAGAGCAGACACTCAAGAATCTATCTTACCTTTGTAAACCTTTGCAGTTATCTATAGTTGTATTATGTACATGGTAGGAGAAAAGGTAAAGAATTCCAAGCTGCATTTGCTCACTTGCTGTATTTTATGCAGTCGTGTAATCTGCTTTTAAACCCTTTCCAGAACCAGTGAAGGCAGCATGTCTTCTCTTAAAAACTATTCCAGGCAAGAACGTTGTTCACCTCTTGGGTATATTCACTTAACTATTTGATATTTACTAAGATGTGGGAGACACACTAAAGAGACCTCACACTCAGGAAATTTACCGTTTAGTTGTGAAGAGAAGACTTTTAACCCTTTTGAAAATTCAGTAGTCCACATAAAATAATCTCATAAGGATTTGATGCCATGATAAATCCAGTCACCAACAGGAAAGCACATGACCCTGTCACTTGCCCAGTGGCCTGGGAAGGCTTTCTCCCAGACAGAGTTGGCCTGGGTCTCGATGGGTCGGAAGGATTTGGAAAACAGAGGTTTGAGGAGGGCCTCCCACAGAAGGGGGAGGAGGGTGGCAAAGTGGGGTAGCTGGGGAAAGCAGAGGAAGTGTTTGGGAGGAACCAAAGAAAACCAATTTGACTAGAATGGAGCCTTTGAGTCATTCATTATAGGTAAGCTTGGAAAAATGGTTTAGGAGCATATCATAGAGGGCCGTGAGTATAAGGTTTGGACTGTGCAATTTGGACTTTGCTGTGCAAACAGAAAACCATTTAGAAAGTTTTTGAGCAAGGGAGTGACATACTCTAAGTGGTATTTTAGAAACATTTGGTGGGGAGCCAGGGACAGAATGAATGAGATTAGGTGGAAGGGGACTGGGGCAGGGATCAGAGGCAGGAAGACTAGAGTTAACTGAATCCACCTATTAAAGTCATGAAATAGGGAGTTAGTGGTAAAAATAAAAGAAAGAATGAGATGCCAAAAACATTTTACTAGAATGGGATGGCAGTAGGGACTATGTTTCCGAGACAGTTGGTATTGGGCAGAAGTACCTGTTCTGTTACATATTGGGCACAAATGAGTCCTTTATCTAATTATAAGGAGACTGAATTTGGATGTTGTAAATCAATTTTCTCTTGTGCCACTTGTGTTCCCTGGGTAGTGAAGAAAATGCGGTGTGACATCTCTGCAGGTTCCAGTTCAGTCCGTAAATAAATAACTCAGCCCAGCATGTTACAAGAAGGCTGACTTTTAAATTGTTCAGTATGGTTGACTAAATTAATTCCAAAGACGAAACTTTACATCTTCAAAGGGCATTTTTTTCACTTGGGGTACAGCACTGCAGTGTCTGAATTACCAAGCCACAATATGACCAAGCCACATGAGTAGCAGGTTACAATATTTTTGTTCTAAACAACAATTTTTTTGACTGCTTTGTATTGTAGACAGTTCAGGATTGGGAATAGTTGCCGTCTGCCACATAGCCTTTATTTAGTGTGCTCTTTCCTCTCTTCCCTACTCTATCTGGTCCCGTCACCTAATTCACACTGTATCTGGCACCCCACCACATTTTCCTAAAATACCACTGAGATTGTATCACTCCCTTGTGCAAAAACTTTCTGAAAGGTTTTGTTTACACAGCAAAGTTCAAACTCTATAACCTTACACTTGTGGCTTTCCACAATATTATCCTTATCCACTTTTAGGATTCCTAATATGGAATCAATGATTTTAGCATATTCTTAATTATTATATTTATACTAAATGAACACAATACTATAGACTTGAGAATCTGAAGATTAAACTAGGTTTAATTGGAGCCCAAGTTAATGTAAAAAATTAACTTCCATAGTTTGAGTTTTAAATTTTTTAGTTTTTTATTTAAGTATTTGTCATAGATATTTTCATGTATTAATCAATATAATCCTTTTCAGTGGTTATGACTTTTTAAAAAATTAATTCATTAATATATTCCTCTTTTCTAGAAGTTATTTAAGGCAGCTTACGATGATGTATTAAATATCCCAAGGTAGCATAATTCATAGAAGGTGAGATAGAAGAAAACATAGGTGTAAATATTTATGACCTTGGATTAGGCAATGATTTCTTAGCTATGACACCAAAATTATAAGAAACCAAGAAAAAAATAATAAAATGGACTTCATCAAAATGTAAATCATTTATGTTTCGAAGGATATTATCAAGAAAGTGAAAATAAAACTCACCAAATGGGAAAAACTATATGCAAATTGTATATCTGATAAGAGTCTGTTAGTCAGAATATATAAAGAACTCTTACAACCCAAACAAACAAACAAAAAACACAGATCACCTAATTTAAAAATGTACAAAGAGTTTGAATAGACCTTTTTCCAAAGAAGATATACAAATGGCCAATAAATGCATGAAAAGATGCTCAACATTATTAGGGAAATACAAATCAGAACAACAAGATACCACTTTATACCCAGTAGGATGGTTATAATAAAAAAGACATAACAAGTACTGGTGAAGATAATGAAAAATTGGAACCCTAATACATTGCTAGTGGGAATGCAGCTATTTTGAACAACAGGTTGAATTTTTATCAAAAAGTTAAATGCAGAATTACTATATGACCTAGCAGTTCTACCCAAGCTAGATAACAAAGACGATGTCCACGAAAAACCTGTACACGAATGTTCATAGCAGCATTATTCATAATAGTCAAAAAGTGCAAACAACTCAAATATACATTAACTGATAAATGGGTAAATAAAATATAGTATATCCATACAAGGGGATATTTTTCAGCAATAAAAAGAATAAAGTCCTGACATATATTACAACATGGATGAACTTTGAAAACACATTAAGTGAAAGAAACCGAACACAAAAGGTCCACGTTTTATGATTCCATTTATATGAGCTATCCAGAATAGGAAAATTCATAGAGACAGAAAGTAGATTAGCGCTTGCCAGGGACTGGGGGCAGGGGGAAATAGGCAGTGACTGCTAATGGATACAGTGTTTCTTTATGGGTGATGTTCTGAATTAGTGGTGATGGTTGTACTACTTTTGAATATACTAAAAACCGTTATACACTTTAAAAGTGTGAATTATGGCATTATATCTTAAAAACAATGTAGATGAGAAAATTAAAACAGGCATATAGGTATAAAGTGGATCCAGGAATAAAACTATTATCCTATCAGTGCCCTTGCACTTGCTAATGGCTATGAATTTAGCTCTAATTTGTGTAATTTATAGATCAGTTACATAATCCCTAATGTCATTAGTCCAGTGGCTCGGGATTTTATCATGGTGACTGATCACAGCTTACTCAGTCATTTCGCTCTGGGTAGGATTTTGTATTTCGGTAAAGGAAACAGCACTCCAGCTATTTATATTCCACATTTTCCTTCAAGAAATACATTCTTTGTGTACACATTTTTTAAGCAAAGAAACATTATCCAGCTGTATGAACAGTAAAGCAGTTTTTGAATGAAGAATGAAAAGCCACTGGATTAGGCAGATTTATTTGTGTGAAAGTTTATTGATATAATTAATACCTCTGTTCTCAAAATGTTTATATTCTAGCGAAGTGGCTTAAAGAGTAAAGAAACAGTTATTTTTCAGTTGGCTTATAATTTTCCCAATGATCGTACTGACCAAGCCTCATAACATGGGTTTTTACTAGCAAAACAGTAAGACCATAAAGCAAAACCATCGGAAAGAAGTTTTGCAGAGCACACTCCTCTTCCGTGAAAATGTTGTCTTTCTCCTATTTCCCATAATGCCGTGGTACAGTCTCATTTTCTCTGGCCTGATTTTAATGTAGTCAGTTTTATCAAACTTTTCTTTTATGACTCATGCTCTTCAACCCCTATTTAAGAACTTCTTCCTCACCCTGGGGTCATTAAAGCTACTCTGTATTCTATTCTAAAAGTTTTGCCATTTTTCGTTTCTAAGATTTTTAATCCATTTGGAATTTGTTTGTGTGTTTATTGTAAAGTAGGCCTCTAGCTTTTTCTTCCCCACATGGGCAACCCATTGACAGGAGCCCACTTCATTTAACTTTGGGAAATTTCTCAATTTGAGGATGATAGAAATATATGTTTTTTGGATTTATTTTAGATATTCGATGGGGTTCAGGACCTGCTACCCCAAAATATGGCACCTTAACATATTGAATATTTCAAGCTGAAGGAATTTGAGAAATAGCAGGTGCAGGAAGGACTTTCTGACCTTCTTTGAAGCAAGTCGTAAGACCTTCATCTGAGAGCTGCCCACCCTCTACCCAGAGGAGAAGAGCATCCTTATTCTAAGACGAGGAATCTGATGAGACAGGCCCTGCCCTTGACCCCAGTTTCCTAAACTTAGCTTATACCCTTTGTCCTATCACATTTTTCTCACAACTTCCTACTCTTCATCAAACTTAGCAAAAACATGGGACTCACAGATACAGAGAACAAATAGGTGGTTGTCAGAGGCAGGGAAGGAAGGGTGGCTAAACTGGGTAAAGGTGGTCAGAAGGTATAAACTTCCAAGATAAATTAGGTCCTGGGGGTGTAATGTACAACTTCGTAACTGTAGTTAGTGAGACTGTATTGTATATTTGAAAGTTCCTAAGAGAGATGTTAAACATTCCTCTCTGTCTCTGTCTCTGTCTCTGTCTCTGTCTCTGTCTCTCTCTCTCTCTCTCTCTCACACACACACACACACACACACACACACACACACTCACTCAGACTGTAATTATGTGTGGTGATGGATGTGAGCTAGACTTACTGTGGTGATCATTTTGCAATATATACAAATATTTATCCATTATGTTGCACATCTGAAACTAACATAATGTTATATGTCAATTATATCTCAATTTTTTAAAAAGCTAGCATAAAAAATACTCAAGTTTAACTGTTTCTTTGGCTCTTTATTTCCTTATGAAGGCTCCTGCCTCGTATAAAACTTAAATAAATTTGTGTGGTTTCCTCTTGTTAATCTCTTTTGTTACAAAGACTCAACCAAGAACCTTAGATGGGTAGAGGAAAGATATTTTTCCTCCCTACATATTCTAAAATTCCACATTTTACTTCTTTGATATTGTATCAAACCTCAAACAGAAATTTATGAATTGTTGATTGGAATTTTATCTTGTTCCTAAGGTGAAACTGTTCTTTCTTGGTGAAAGCTCTAAAAAATACTTGATAGTTCGTTATGGCAGGTGACACCATACATTTATCTTAGTATGCTAGCAGACCCACTTTATAAAAGATGGCAGGGACATGAAATGAGCCTATCGATTCATTTATGCCCTGAGACATGTCAGCCTCCAACTGGGAGGTAAATACCTTTGTTGATGACATTTAAGAGTCTGTAGAAATTTTTTTTGGTTACTTTATTGCTATCATTTATATGAATTCATATTTAACACTGTTTCTGCAAAGTAGATAGAGTTGAATTGCTATAGCTCACAAAAACTTTTTGCCCATAAGCAAAATGAAACATTTTTGTGAAAACTGTGGAAAATGGCTTTTCCGCATACTCCTAGTAGCTAGTTTTGTTTCGTAACAACAACAAAGCTCTAAGCCTATTTCCTAAAACTTCTTACAAATCACACACATTCTCTGGAGGTATAAAAAACAGTACCATATTTACTGTATGGATGGTCTGCTTTTAAAATAAACAAAAAACAGTTCTATAGTCCCTACTGATGGGTATTTAGGTGTTTCCGGGACTTCTTCGTTTCTGTTTTGTTTTTGCTTTTATACATGTCATGCTGTAGGTATATCCATAAGGTTCATTGCTAGCGGTGGAATTTGTTCACGGTTATGTGCTTTTCAAATTCTTCAACTTTAATACCAGAGATTTTAAAAATACATTCTGTAAAGCTAATTTTGGAGTGAAGGCCTGAAGCTTGTTGAGGAAGCTTTCTTCTTCTTTTTTTAAAAATAGCATTGAGTTATTTTGCGTGACTGGAGGTGGAGGAGAGATGGGAAAAGAGAAACATAAATTTACTCGGGGTTTATCTAAATATATGAAAATGTGAAGCATATTTTAACTTAATATGTTTGCTTTGCAGTAGGAAATGACTTGCAGGCTCATTTAGTGACAGAAGCATGGCAGACATACCTGGTGGCTAATGCCTGGTGTCATTCAGGAGCACAGAGGGGCCCACCTGCCTGTCTCCCCGGTGAGGTAACTCCTCCCTGGCCTCACAGCCCTCTTTGAGTCTCTCTTTAGGGCTGGACACGCCCGGTGAGGGCCTGGCCCCAGAAGGTCTTTGTAGAATGTGCCTGCTGTGCTCATAGAAGGAAGGACGTACTTCTTTCTAGGATCTTCCTGGGCCTTGTTTATTAATTGGTGGGACTACTCTTTACCTTGGAAGGCCTGGAAAGCGTTAAGTGCAAAATAGGTACCTTTCTAGAGAATAATGGATGGGAAGAAGAGAGAGGGAAAAGAGAAGGTCAGGCCTGGGGCTAGGGAGTGTCTATTGCCAAAGGCATTTTCGCCTGTTTTGCCCGTAGCCAGATGCAGGAGTCCTAATGTTAAGAATTCCTTGCTTCCATAATGAAGATGATGTCAGTGGTTAACGGTTCCTATTTGAGGTGCTTTATGTGCAGGCTCATGCTTTGATACACATTCTCCTTGGGTCCTCACAGTGACTCTGTTTCACAAATAAAGAAACCATGGCCTTCCAAAATTAAATAATTGATTCATGGACACACAACTAGTAAGTAACAGAACAGAGAGCCACTAGGAGTCTCTTGACAAGGGCTCCTTCCATTGTATAATAATAAAAAAAAGTGCAATTTAAATATCATCAATGACCTTCCAGATGTGAAATAAGGAAGATTCTTTTTAAAAAGTGACTGCAATTTTGGAATAGAGGCATGTCATGACCCTCGTACAATGATCAAAATGAACACATGCCGA
>NW_011888827.1:5508385-5514851 GCF_000151845.1 Pteropus vampyrus
TTCTCTTTCTCACCAAAATCTGGTCGGATACTTAGAGAGGACTGAGTAAGTGAATCATGTTAGGGTAAGTATTCATTTACTCCGCAATGATGTGCTGTGCTGCTCTGTGGCCGTGCACGGTGGGACAATAGCGAAGCTGGGAATCTGTGGTCTACTGGCGGGACAGCTGTGTACGCAATCATTGTAGTACGTTGTGCTCATTGCTGCGGCACAGAAATGCACACCACGAGCTATGGTTACGGAAGAGGGAGGGATTAGCTCAGTGTGAGCTCGGTCTTGAAGCACGAGTGGGATTTTGTCCGTCAAAACAGGGAGAAAGGAGCAATCGAGGTGCTGAGCCCCTCTCCTGGCTAGCCAATGATTCCCTCGAGGCAGCTGGTGGCTCCCTCGGTTCTGCCCAGACAAGGACAAAGCATCTTCTGCTTAGAGAGGCATCTTTGGGCACCAGTGGGATTCCTGTAAGCAAAAGGATTTGGGATCAAAGAAATGCCAGGAAAACAAATTTTCTTCCTCCCCGTGTCCCTTAAAGTCCGTGTGTATGGAAACATGAAATGGAAACTGAGTAAATGATGACTGTTTCTTTAAAATTAAATTTATTGGGGTGACATTGGTCAATAGAATTATATCAGTTTCAAGTGTACAATTCAGTAATATGTATCGTCTGTACATTGCATTGTGTGTTCACCACCCAAAGGCAAGTCTCCTTCCGTCACCATATATTTGACCCATCATCATATATTTCTTACTTAAGGCCAACGGATTGATTTAGAAGTTTAGATCTCTAGAATTGTATCAGAAAAAGAATATGACTGGACATTGAAATCTGATTATAAAGCTTCAAAATGATCTCCTCCAGACCGGTGTGTCTGTGGAAAGCAGAGAGGCAGCATAGATGCCTGTGCTCAGTGGGCCCCGCTAGCCGCGGGGAGTCCACAAGCCATCATCCCAGAAACTGTCAGAGTGTGTGCTCCTGACACCCAGGAGATCTTCTTGTGCTGCCTTCAGTCCCAAGAGGTGAAGGTCACCCGTGAGGGAGCTACTGCTAACTAAGAAAGCTGTCCCCAAAGAGATCAACCAGTAACGTGCTTGGGAAAGAACACAGTTAATCCCCATTGCCACCAAACTAGACTTTGAAAAGCTGCTTGATCTATTAATAAACAGTGTTGCAGTCCTTCTTATCTTAACTGAACATAACTTCCAGTTAATTCCCAGAGTAGCCTTTTGTAGAGTAAATTGACTTTTGGCGTGAGCCAGATTTATCAGCTGGGCTGAGCCTGGCTCAGGACCTCTGAGGAGCAGAGTTAGGGACTGGGGTCTCAGACATTCTGTTTGGCTTTAAGCTACGGCTGGAAAAAGGCTTTCATTTAGACTCACTTGTTAGTTATCCTTGTTTATTTGCACAGTCGGAGTTGGGAAGATTGAAGGCAAGTGGCAGGCAAATGGCTGACGGGGATGGGAAAGACTATGTTTGTGGTCCATGTTGTATAGAAAAGTAGATTTGGTTGTCTTATTTTCTTTAAGACTGAAGTTTTCATGCTTGCTGTTTCTGATTTGAATGCATTTCCCTGGTCTTGCCACCTCCATAAGGAACTGGGAAGAAAGGATCAACAAAGAGGTTTCAGGATGAGTAATTGTTGTGACTCAAAGCCTACTAGAAGTCGCTCTTTCCTAAAGATATCTCTGTAGTTGCTCATTGGCTTTGAGTCTCCTAGAAGTCCTGTGAAAATATATTACTTAAGAAAAATTCATTGGGCTTTTTCTGTGGACTTTTCATAGATACTTCTTCATGGCTTAGTTGATAGGATTAATAATAGAGAATGATTCTGAAGAAATGGAAGAAAAGGCAGGTATGTTTGATTAAGGAAAGGAGATTCTGAGAATGTTTAGCCATCAGAAAGTGAGATTGTTCACGGAGGCCACCAGCATGCTAATGCAGGGAGCTCCAGACTTACGCAGGGCAGCCAGCACAAAGCTACTGGGGTCACCCAGCAAAAGGTGGAAGTGTGACGGACACAAACATCGGCCTTGCTCTTTCCTGTGGCCTGCCCTACCACGCACCGACTTCGACAGAGATGGACAGCCCTTACAGCTGCAGTACCTAGAATGATACTATGTACCTGACAACAGCCATGAAAAGGCCTCTAATCTCCTACAAACAGTCCGAGGGGTGAGGTCAGTGGGCTTGATAGGCAACTTTCACCAGTGATCTGAAGATGTGTGGTCGAGTGGAAGGACAGGGTTTGGCCTCAAGCTCAAGCCTCACTGTGGACATTTAACCAACTAAATGACCTTGGGCAGGGTCCTGATGTTCATGTGAGAACAGAGGATCTACTTCTCAGGATTGTTTAAGGTTCAGCTGAGGTCATTTGTGTAAACTGCCCAGTAACATCTTGGGTGTAGTAGATAGTCAGAAAATGTTTAGCACATTTTTTTTTATGCAGAAAGCCTAGGTATTTAATTTTTCATACTCTGTCGAATTATAGCCAACATAAATTCTTTCATTTAAAGCAGGGAGATCAGTGGCCTTCTGGGGAGAGGCATGGAATATACTGGCTTCACATTATCTTCCCTGCTTTTCATTATATTCCAGGCCATTCTTGCCAAGGTTCCCCATGATGGTTGGTCATTATTATATAATAACATACGAATGTGAACAAAAGGTCAAACAGCATGAAAAGCAATTCAATGAAATAAGCTTCCTGTGACCCCACTTACACTCCTCAGAGGTAGCCAATGTTAAGTTTCTTTTGTTTACTTCCAGAAAATTTTCCCGCGTGTATGAACATAGACATCTTGTTCTTTATATAAATAAGAGCAGCCCATAGACACTCCTCTATACCTGGCTTTTTTTTTTTTTTATAACTTTACATCAATATTGAGTAATACAAAGCTAGATTATTAGGAAGACCTTGGACAAAAACAGGAGAACTGAATTTTGTTAAGAATCTAGGACTTGAGCACCTTTAAAACTGCAAGGGATTTAATTATGTTCCCTTGGCTTCTGGTCTGATTCCCTCTGGAGGACCTTCTGGGTTAATTATGGTCCCAGGGACACTTGGCAGACGCAGCTGCCGCATTGCTGTTCCACAGAGGTAATTAATCATCTAGCCTGAATCAGGAGAGAATGCTTCATTCTTTGTCCTCATTACCAATAGCTTTAGGAGAAGGAACATTTTCTTACAAAATGGAACCACATGTGATTCTTTTCAGAATATACAGCAGGTCATGATAAAGGTGTATCCATATGGGGCTTTCTATCATAAAATAGAGGGGAAAAGTGTGTGTGTGGCGGGGGCGGTGCGGGGCTGAAAATTATTTCACTCTTTGTGATCACCTATTGACAATTTGGAAGTTTTATTCAAAGAGACACTATATTCATACTTACTTTCCCTCTTTCCAGCTTCTTCCCTTTTGAAATACAAAATCCTAGTTTCAAGAGATATAAGTAGTGACCTATTTCAGTGATACTTGACCGGAGGCAATTTTGTCCCCCAGGGAACATATGACAGTGTCTGAAGACATTTTTGGTTGTCATAACTGGGGTGGGGGTACTGCTTGCATCTAGTAGGCAGAGACCAAGTATGTAACTTAACATCCTGCAACGCACAGACATCGCACAACGAAGAATTATCTGGCCCAAAATATCAGCGGTACTGAGGTTGAGGAATCCTACTTGATTGATCTAGTTCAATGCTCTCTGTACATGATTTGAAGTTTTTTGTTGGTGTTTTTTAAATTTTTACCTTTTTATTAATGTATAATTGATAGATAACATTATATTAGCCTCAGATGCACAACATAATGATTTGAAATTTGTACATGTTGCAAAACGATCACCACAATAAGTCTAGTTGATGTCTGTCACCATACATATCTACAAAATATTTTTTTTTCTTGTGATGAGGACTTTTAAGATCTCTCTTAGCAATTTTCAGATATGTAATACAGTATTATTAACTGCAGTCACCGTGCTGCGGATCACACCTCATGACTTGATTACTTTATAACTGGAAGTTTGTACCTTTTGACCACTTTCCCCATTTCTCCCAACCCCCGTCACCCACTCACTCCCCTCCCTCCACCTCCGGCAACCACCAACCTGTTCTCTTTATCTATGAGCCTGGCTTATTGTTTTGTTTTGTTGTTATTTTTAAATTCCACGTATAAGTGAGATACTGTGGTATTCGCCTTTCTCTGTCTGACTTATTTCACTTAGCATAATGCCCCATGTCTGTAAATGACAAGATTTCCTTCTTTTTTCTGGCTGAATAATATTTTATTCCATACCATATCTTCTTTATCCATTTATTCAACAATGGACACTTAGGTTGTTTTTATACCTTGGCTATTGGAGATAATGCTTCAGTGAACATGGGGTTTCATATATCTTTTCAATTTAGTATTTTCATTTTCTTCAGATGAATACCCAGAAGTGAAATTGCTGAATCATAAAGTAGTTCTATTTTTAACTTTCTGAGGAACCTCCATACTGTTTTCCATAGTAGCTGCACCAATTTACGTTCTCACCAATAGGCACAGAGTTCCTTTTTCTCCACATTCTCTGCAGTACTTGTTATCTCTTCTCTTTTTGATAATAGTCATATAACAGGTATGAGGCAATGTCTCATTGTGGTTTTGATTTGCTTTTCCCTGATGACTGGTGATGTCGAGCATCTTTTCATAGATGTATTAGCCATCTATATGTCTTCTTTGGAAAAATGTCTGTTCAGATCCTCTGCCCATTTTTTAAATCAGATTGTTTATTTTGTTTCGTTTTGTTTTCTATTGAGTTATATTAGTTTTTTATATATTTTGAATATTAGCCTCTTATCAGATATATGATTTGCAAATATTTTCTTCCATTCACTAGTTTGTCTTTTCATTTTGTGATGGTTTCCTTCTCTGTGCAGAATCCATTTTGTTATTTCTGTGTATTTCTTAGGACAGCAAATAGGCCTCCTAGCTGTAAGATTCTCAGATTCCCTTCATATCACTAAATAAAGCAAAGCCGTTCACTTGCTCCTGACAGACATCGATGGCAAGAATTGCCGCACTGGTGAATCATTCACAGACGACGTTTCCCATTTGCTGTAACATTCCCAGCTCTGGGTCACACTGGGGCTCAGTAGACATTGGTTGAATGAACTGATGAGATGCTTTGGCATCGCTGATGGGCTTGCAGCAGTGACGCAAACAGAAATTTGGCACCAGCGATTACCTGGCTTCGTGGTGACCGTGACTTTCATGGCAGCTCTGTGTTCATTCGGTAGTATCCATTAGTGGAACTCGTTGTTTCTCCTGTATTTTCCTGCCGTTCCTGTTGAAGAACAGTTTCAAGCAGTGCAAACAATTACAGAAGAATTTTATATATAACTGACATCTAGTGAGTAATGAACTCAGTTATGAGGACCTGCATAAAAACCATTCAGATAGAGGATCATTTGTTCTTGGGGTTTTAAAGGACTCAATTTTCCCGTAGATTTAAAGGACTCAATTTTCCCGTTTTAAAGGACTCAATTTTCCCAAATCATTAATACATTTAAAACAGGAAAATTCTAACCTGGAAAATTTACATGAACTTAACAGTTAGTATGTATATCCAAGATAAAGTCCATTAATCAGAAGAAAAGTGATTACTTAAGAAAACATCCTTTATAAGTTCAGGAGGTTGTGGTCCGCACACGAGCAAGGACATGTTTACCTTGACATCATTTCTTATCTTTTGGGGGCTGTGGGGAGATTTTTTTTTCTCTCTCTCTACCAATTTTAGGCCTTTATCTGAAAAACCATTAGAACTTGCATATACTCACCTATAGTACTTAGTTATTACAGCTGGAGCATGGCAGCTGGAGCTGGAGAAACGGTTCCAACACTGGCCCAAAAAGGTGGAAGAATCGGACTTTCCTTACAGGGGAGGACGTGCCAGATGATGAAAGGTGCTACGTTGTCGCCACTTCGAATTGCGCAGCTCCGAGGGCCTCAGACTCCAGAAGACAGTCTGAGAGAGAAATATTGACTCCTGGGGTGGGTGGAAAATGCATGTCTGATCAGCAATCTATGACACGTTCATTTTATTTTTGTTTCTGTCCACGTGATATTAGTAAACTTTTTTTATTCTTGGTATACAAATGAAAGAATTCAGAAGTTTAACATTTGGTTGAAAATTATAAAAATCAGTGTTCAGAAGAAATGTTGTTTTTTGTTGTTTTTTTTTTTTTTTTTTTAGCTATATGGACTTCAGTTTTAAGCTTAAATAGCTCCCAGACCCTAAGTGTTAAATATGTTACTGTCTGTTTCTTAATAGAAAGGAAAGGTCATGGTGAAGGCTGTGACCACGAAGAGCATGGTTTTACCCACTGGGCTGAGTGAGAGCAAGTCAGCCAGTGTGGGTCTGGATCGGCTTATCAGGGAGGAGGCAGGGTTAGGAAATACGTGTCTTTTAAGGAATGTAATTAGTTTTTTTTTT
>NW_011888827.1:5515280-5516913 GCF_000151845.1 Pteropus vampyrus
TGTTTCCATGAAAGTAAGTTTATCAAGAACAACATTATATTAAACATAGTGACTTTTCAATGCATTGAAATTTTAAATGTGGTTTCAGCTTTGGTTTTCGTGTTTTTCTTTTTTCTTTTCTCTTTTCCTTTCCTTTCCTTTTTCCTTTTTTCCTTTTTCCTTTCCTCTTTCTTTTCCTTTTCTTCTCTCCCTAAGAATGTACAAACGTCAACACTGGAAGCACTTCTGCTTTTATGGCACAATGGGGGAACAGAGAGGGAGGGAGAGGCGGAGGGAGAGAGAAATCAGAAGTCTTTTTTTAAATTACAATCCTTCTATATATGAGAACATGAGGTCAATTTGTTTACTTCTTATTATAGCAAGCGGATAATTGTCTTCTTAAGGCCCCCTCTTAGTTTCCTGAATCTGTAAATAGATTACACGAAATAATCTACTATTGACTTCTTTGCAGGCAGCACCAAAACAAACCAAACCCCTCTGAGCAAGTGTGTAATCCCCAGGCAAACGAGCGAGCGAGCGAGCGAGTGTCTCGCTGTCACTGTGGAGCTGCCTACTCGGGTGGGAGGGCGGAGAAAGGCACAGCATCAGCCATGCTGGACACATCCAGCTGCGACTCGGGAACTTTTGGTAACGCTGATCACAAGGACAGCAAACCTCTGGAGTTCCCAAACCTTTTTTCAAATGCAGCTTTCAACCTAAGAAGCCATGACCGCTGACTTCTTGCAGTGAGTGCTAGTTGTTGACAGCCTCTCTGTGAATGTCTGTGTTTGGCTCAGGACCCAGAAGTGCTATAGCCGAAAAAGGCCTCAACTCCATATCCAGAGACTTTCATTCTGGGCTCAATCTGTTAGCTCTCTGATCTGCAGAAGGTCAGTTAGCCTCAGTGAGCTTTTGTTGTCTCATCTGTAAAATGAGATGTGAAGTCTGAGGTGCCAAATGGGTGATTTCATGATCTAAATGAAGTTAATTCAAAAACCAGGTCCAACCCTGTTATTAATAAACAGGAAGAGAAGGCACTCAGTCCCACGCTAAACAATATAGGAAGGCCACTTCAGAGAATACGCTTTTGGGAAGAATGTTCTGGAAAGTAAAATGTTTGTGAGGGCTGATCGTGATATAGATAGATAGATAGATAGATCGATCGATCGATCGATCGATAGATAGATAGATAGATAGATAGATGGATGGATGGATAGATGGATGTTCCTCTCTAAGCATTTCTGTGAGATGAATTTTCAAGTCCAAGTTGGTGTGTTGACCCTGTATATACAGCACCTTCCTAGTACAGAATGAAGTTAACGCAGTGTAGGGCCAAACCAGCTTCCCATTTTTGTCTCATTCCAGCCCCTCTTAGCTGTCGCTTGATCTATTGTGTGTGTGTTTTTTTCAGCAGGGAGACGCACTGTTCTCTGCAATAGTGATAATTAGCAATTACTATTGTTTGAATTTAAAGAAAAAAAAAGTGTGAATTCCTCACTGTTTTTATTATTCTATTACTGGAAGGAGTGAAGTTTTCTCAAAATCTGCCCTTTGAAGAGAAACAGTCATGTCGAATGAAGCTGGCTGATTGAAACAGGAAGCAAGTTATAACTCCCTGTAAGTTCTTTAGTGTTACTAAAAAAAAAAAAAAAAA
>NW_011888827.1:5518245-5533891 GCF_000151845.1 Pteropus vampyrus
AGTTCTTTGTGTTACTAAAAAAAAAAAAAAAAAAAAAAAAACTAACACAAATGAAAAGGCTATACTTTCTCTAAGTAAATACCAGGGGGAGGAAATGTGAGGTTAGAAGCCTTGTAATTCCCTTCACTGGGTAATAAAAACGTTGAGGGATGGCTTCTTGACAATATCTGTTTTTCATTTTCTCTTTCCCTCCATCTCGCACTTAGTTTTTATTTCTCTCGGACGTGTAGTTTATTGCCAGATCTTGTTATCGTGTACTTAAAAACCACTGTTCCTTGGGGACATGGCTCCCTCGTTTCTTTATAACAGAAAGGAATTTTAGTGGGATCTTGGGTGTTCCATCTGAAGGGAATTGTCCTGGACTAGTTTCAGAGCAGAGACCTCATGCCTATTCATCTGCCACCCTTGGCAACTCACACATGTCCCCCAGGAAGAGGCCAGCACAGTAGGAGTTGGCTTCCTCCTTCCCAGGATAATGTCCACTCAGTTGTCTCTTCCTTTTAAATCCTGAGTCAAGTATCAGAATGTTCTTTCCAGCTATGTCATGGAAATAACTGAGTGAGAAGATGTGTATTTATTTACTAGATGGACCTGGAGGGAAAGGAGGCAATCTATTGCTTTAGGGTTTGACTTATGTAGAGTCCCAGACAAAGACTATAGACCCCAAAATGAAGTACGGCTATCCTGAATATTGTCATAGTTATGGATTGGCCTTTTCAAGCTCACATATAAACAGGTATGAGCTCATAATTCACCTGTGAGGGGGACACATCAGAATGTCTTGAGAAATATAAGGAACGAGTAAAGGATAGGCAAATATTCCAGAGCCTCTCCTTTTCTAGTGAGATAATGAAACTCAAACGCTTAGTGTGCAATTATGGACCCACACATCTCTTTCTGGAAAGCCAGTGTGTGTATTCTGTCAAGCCTGCATTTTAATACAATTCTGCTAGTTGCCAAAGCCCTACTGAGTCGCTCTAACTCTGGATCTGTTGGGCAGTCGAACTTGCGAAATGAACGAATGGGAAGTCCAGTGCGTAGCCTCGACCTGGGGAAACCATTTACTTTAGAGAGTCACAGATTTTAGTTATATGACGGTTCTTCTTGCCCAAGTAAATGTGTGTGTGTGCAGGCATGTGTGTACACACAGTGGGAAAGGTGGTATGTGTAGTTATTACTGTTAATTTAGGGGAGATCCAGGTTTTGTAGAGCCTGAAGCTTATATAATTTGGGGGGCCCTCTGTAGGTAAAAGAATGAAAAATTATGAATACAAAATTAGGTATAAAAATGAGTATTTAGGAAGAGAAACAAGGGCCATAGGCAATGTCAGATTTTTAAAGTGACAATTACCAAATATAAAATAGAGAAGAATGACAGGCAGTTAATTAATAAACATATGACATACCTTTGTAATACTTCTCCCACTACATTTTTGATGGCACAGTCTATGATTGCCTCTTCACATAACAATAATTTTGTACTATTTTCTATATAGAAAAAGTAAAGATACTTTAATCTTTCTTCTAGCATAGTTTATTGAAATTTATTTTTTAACTATTTCTATCTGGAATACATAAAACAAGCAATTTCAAGCACAGCTGTACTCACTGCTACAGTTTTGGGTCTACAAATACTAGAATTTGTATTTTATTTGTATTTCACATAGTGCCCATTTAAAAATGTATGATGCATTTATAATGATATCTGTTTCATTATCGAGTACAGTTATGACAGGAGAGAACTGTTTTGTCCAGATGTTAACGAGGACTGGATTTTCTGCTTCAGATTTTACATGTCTGACGGCTGGAAGATTTTTCTATAGGCCAGCTTTCTCCTTTGTGCAATTCAAACCTTGTTTTTCTTCTAGTACCCCCATAACTCTTATGCCAGATGCCATGGGACACATTCTTATCATATATTCATGTCTCACATATTCATGTCACGACACAAGGTGAGTCAGCATAGTAAGCAGTGGGAGTATTCCTGGGGTGCCATTCTTACATTTGCATTAATAGCTAGCAATAACTTAACTATACACAGAAGTGGCCATGAACCCCATAAATATATTCCATGAACCCCAAACTAAAGGTATTCCTGAATTAACTTCTCTTTAGCCAGATTCTCAAAATATACCCTATGCTACTCCAATACTGACCTACCAGAGAGGGAGTGGGCATCCAAATGGAAAGATAGGAGTCTTAAAAGATCGTGATTAAAATATCTTTTGTGTGTGTGCCAATTTTACAGGCATATGACCATGTGAATAAAAATGAAGGCTCTTCCGAGGACTTTGAAAGGGAGCCCTGCAAGTGAGCGTCCCTAAAGCTTAACCATCATTAGCTTCATGGAAAGCCACCTCTGTTAATTATTTTAGAAAGGTCATCAGCTACCTCACTCAAGCATTAAGAAACTGACACCATATTTTATTATTACTTAGACTTGACTTTTAGGATAGGCAGATTTTATTACTTCCATTTCTTTTTCTTTCCTTTCTTCCTGCCTTCCTTTCTTTTCTATCTTTCGCAATTGCAGGGGCAGTGAATAAGTACCGCTTTTTTAAGTTATTTAATTCATTTGCTTTTCTTTCATTCTTTCTTTGCGTTCTCCCCACTTTTCCCCTCCACCCTCTCTTGACCTTTTTTTTCACCAGAAATACACTATTTATTTTCATGGGTGTTGCTACTGTCTCCAATTATCAGCTCCCTCTAGTTTGGGGGTGGGGAGTCCATGAAAGGAGGGGCCCTCACCTTTTCCTCAGGCTTGGCAAGGAGATGTTTGTGGCAGAGTCTGGAGAGAGAACTTGACAGTTAAGAGGAAGAACCTTCAGATTAATACCGGCTGTTTTGTTGTTGTTGTTGTTGTTGTTGTTGTTGTTGTTGTTGTTTTAGGTGAAGAGGTATTGCAGTGACTTCAGAGTGTAGAGCCGCTTTGCTGTCACATGACAGCGTTGGGCTGGTGCCTGTGAGGTTATTTTGTTTCAGAATGTAGCAGGAGCTGGATCGCTTTATCTAGAGAGCTCAGCATGCATTTCACCCTTGCCATCCTTCTCATGGTGGTTTCTTTTTTAAATTCCCTTTTTCTGGTGGCCGAGGAAGGCTTTAATAAGGTTTCTCATCTCCAAAACTATTGGATTGTACATGTTTAGTCTGCACCTCCACGTGTGAACATTTAAAGACCTGCTACCGAAACAGGCTTTGCAAATCAGCGATTAGCAAAGTAACTTAGGGAAAAATGTAGAAAATTCTGTTGGTAATTAGTTTCTAATGACTAGTATTCAGAAAGCCAAGGGCAGTGGGACTGACAGTTTAGTAAATTTGTCATTTAGAACAGAACCAAACCCGAACTGGAGAACTTTGCGGTATTAGGGCCTCCAGCTGCCCTTGTGGTAGTCGTGCTGGCCGCGTGTGGCTATTGCGCACTTGTTGAAAGGATGATATTTTTGACATATTGGGTTAAATAAGAAAATTGTTATAATTAATTTCACCTGTTTTTTTTTGTTTTTTTTTTTACTTTTTCATGTAGTTACTTGGAAAATTTAAATGGCATGTGTAGCTCACATTATATTTCTGTTGACAGCGCTGGTCTCTAATATGGCATTCCATATGCCAGAAAGTATATTAATGATGCCTTACAGGCTTCCTGGAAGTCAAGGGAGAGGCTGTTTTGGTTTTCCACAGAATTAGGCAGGGTTTTTAATTTTTTTGTTTTTTAAAGTGGAACAAAACTCTGAAACATAATGAATCAGAGTAGCAGGCCACTCTCTTCGTAGTGAATGGGAGTTAGGATCATGAAATCCCTTGGGACCCATAACAAGTCAAACAACAGAATAAGTCCTCTGCCCTTAGGGATTTTTGCCCTCCAGGGTTATCTTCTGTAACCCTACAGCTGCCCATCATAATTCAGCCGTCTTGGGTGTCTTTAGCCTCAGGCTTCGTCATATTGGTTTCTGGAGAGAGAAGTAGTTCCCTCTTCTCTTGGCGACAAGCCATACTTGGTACGCTCCTCCAGGAAAAAATTAGGTAATGGGATTTTAATTTCCTGTTGTTTGTGCTTCCATGTTAGAATGTGCATTGACTTGTTTCTTGGGGTCAACTTTGGTATCATCATTGCCAGTGGACATTTGTGAGACTAACTCATAGTTTAGGATTTAGTTATTGCGAAAAGGATCCCACAAAACTTTGCCAATTGGTTGATGATCGAGCTGGTACTGCTGTTGCTAAGACAACATCGTTGATGTAGCTTGGATGATAGAATGAGACTTGTAAAGAAACAGTATAAAGTCTGCCCTAGAAAGAGGGCCTATCTAAATCGATTCAACTGCTTCCTGATCCTTCCTAATCCTTTGCACTTTCCTGTACTCACTGTATGTAGTTAGTTTTCCCATCTCCTTATCTATCATATATTCTTATTTTGTGCATAGTAGACACACAACAGATTCTCGCTGATTGTCAGATTCTGGAGGTGACGTCAAAAAGGAGATTTGGGTTTCAAGATTTAAGTTTGACTTGGTGATTTTTACGTGGATCCTGTCCTTTATAGTAAGAGTGGTGCCTTGTATTAGAATGTTCAGGGTAAATCTAACTTGTTGGCTATTTGTCTTGGGAAATAAACCAATAAAATGTATTAAAGAACAATTTGATTTACATCTTCTTCCCACTACCCACAGCCCTGTCTTTTCAAAATACACTTCTACACATAAAATAAGACATTTCTTATAATTTTAAACTTTTTGTTATGATTTTTTGTGTCGAGGCTACCAGCATACATTAAAATGACATCTTAAATAGCTTTCTTTGGAAAATGAATTGGCTTTATTTTCTCGCCCTTTTCTGCTTTAGCGCGGCACTAAATTTCAGAGAGATAACTTGTTTTTGCGCCTATCACGGTGTACAGCCTTTCTCATCCACGGTCTGAGCACATTTTTTGGTGAAGAAATGACTTCTTACATTTTCTTTCTGTCAGTGTCCTCCGTTTGCTTCTCCCCAAACTATCTCTAGTTCCCTTTTCCTTCATCTTTATTCATCCGGTTCAACCTCCGCAAACAGTGTTTTTCAGAATATTTCCTCCAGTTTCTGCTTTCTGAGGTCTTTCCTTACCCTCCTAATTTGCACCCTGCCCACTGGTAGCCTGTCTCCCCCCGCCGCCCCCCCGCCCCGCCACAAACCATGCATGCAGAAATCCTCGTGGATGCCCACATTTGACTTTGGGCTATAGGATGAGGACCAGCAAATATACTTGTTGGATTAATATGCTAGTCTTAAGTCTAATAAATTATAAATTATAGTTTAGTAACTTTTTAAAACACAGCTCAGACTGGTTGATTCCAGTCAAGTCAGAATTCTGCCTGCTGTTTTGTTTTAGCATTTAAAAACTTCCCATGCTCTTGCCTAGAAGTCTTGAGCATGAGCACAAATATCCCTTTATCTAAGATGTAGTATATTAAGTACATTTCTTTCTGGAGGCCATGGCATGGAACAGATACTTCTCAGCTCTTTCTCTGAGCTGATTCTGCACGTGTTTAGTTTGAGAACTAGACATGATGCTAATGAAGGAGAATGCAGACTTTTATTTCTTACTGGCTCGCCATGTTGTTTAAGGTACTTCAGTGAACGTGGCCATTTTTGGCACACCTACTCAATCCTTTGAAAAACTCTTAAGAGTGGTATACATGAAAGGAATTATAAAGCAGCTTTTCCACTTCACCTTATGAACTATTCATGAGTTTGTCTTTGAGAATCAGAATTCACTGACGTTGGCCTTGACTCCTTTTGGAGTCAGTGATCCACTAAATCTTTATCCCTGGAAACAATCTGTGGATTCTCTGTAGAAATAGCCTGTAACAAATTGTACTTTCACATTCCCAAGCTTGCCAGAAAAAAAAAAGACATTGGACCTCACGGTTACTCAGAAATGGAGAGAATGATTTGCTCTGTCCATTTAATAAGTCTTTTTTGTCTCCTCAGAATAACCAAAGGCAGGCTTTGCCTATAAATCACTTTATCGAAAATGACATGAAAAAATAAATGAGCTATAACCAACTTAAGGGAAGCTTAAAACTGAGCATTAGGCGATCTCTGCCAGTGTGCAGTGCACATCCTAAATTCTAGTTTAGTAGCTGGCCAAAGCTGATTTATAGATAATCCCTACTTATGAAAATATTCTACTGAGAAGCACTATATAGTTACCTTTTAGTTTATGTGACTTAAGCTCTTGTTACTACAAGGTACCTCACATATGTTATCAGAGAGAGACAGAGACAGAGACAGAGACAGAGACAGACATTATTTGAACCACTGAGCAGCTGGAAAAGCCCAACCACAGAAATGCCAAGTAGAATTCAGTGGCAGCCTGGATTTAGGCATAGGGGCTCTCGGTCTCTCAGACATAGAGTATCCAGATTATCCAAAAGTCAGTCCTTGCTGATCTAACCACACTAATAAGAAGTGGTTCATGTTTCTTGAGAGCATAAATTTAATATCGTTTTTCGGGCATTCCTGGGCATGTGAGTGTACACCTTGCATACTGTTTCTACAAAGAGAATCGACAGATTTCTCCAGGGATAAAAATTTAGTGAGTACTGTTAACTAAAAAGGAGTCAAGCTCATTCCAGTAAGAAGGCAGGAAGTTTCATGCGAGAAACCGATTCTCCAGTAGGGGGTGGTGACGGACCATGCCCTCCACCCACGGTGGGAACCTTCTGAGCTCCGTTCAAATGAGCAAACTGATAAACTATTTTAATTGAATATCTAATTCTCACAGGACATGTTATAAACTACGACCAAATTCAAGGAGCATCTGTAGAGTGTGAAGTGTATAAAGTGCAGACCGGGTCTTCTTGAGGCAACGAAGATGACTAAACCCTGAACGGCTTAGGTGTTTCTGAGGCCAATATTCACATAGTCTTTAATAGCACGGGCCTGACAGACAGCTTGGACTGGGGCCCTGGTGCTGCCACTGTAGGCGTGAGACCTGCGGGGAAGTTGTTTCATCTGTCTCAGTCTTTAGTTTCTCATCTGTAAAATCGATTCAATATGCCTATCTCTTCTTCTATCATTACTTCAGGCTGCTCTCAGCTCTACCATACTTTTACATTGTCAAGGTCTGAAATATTTTAAGTCTTCTAATTTTAATGCTTTTCTCATTTATTATAGGTTGGTTTTTAGATGTGAAAACCAATAGAAAGCATTTATAACATTAAAATTATGTAAATATTCTTAACTGCAGAAGTGGGTAGTGTGATTGGACCTAAAGAGGAGTTAGTATTTTGTGCACTGAATCTGCCTTGCTCTAAGAGAATATTCAAACATTATCAAAGCATCTTCATGAAAAGGCCTTCTCCAAAAAAATTTTTTTTTGCCCAAAATTATGTTACTTTTTTACTCTGTTCCATATTTGGACCTTGACTTTTTTAATACAGATTTTTAATTTCTATAGAACTTTTAATTCCAATTCATTTGAGCAGGGCTAAGCAAAGGACTATATTAATAGCATTCCTCTTAATTATACTAACTTACTGAATTAAATCTTTCTTGAAGATTTTTTCTTGGAACCCTCTGACAGTGCTCTGATTTGGGCTCAGTGGTTTTAGGATCTGTTGAATAGTTGTCATTGTGGGATTCCCACTCCTCCCCACATTTCACTTTTAAACTAATTCTATATTTTTTATTCTTAAACTAATTCTGTATTTCTTTGGTTTTCTGTAGCTTTATGTTTGATGATTAATTTTTCCTTCCGTCTGAGTCAATCTTCAGGTAATTTGTTCTCAGTATGGGTCCTTGGGAGGTCAATGAAATCCTTGCCTGTCTGAAAATATCTTTTTTTGCCCACATGCTTGACTTTGTTTTACTGTCTTCCTACGTCCACAGCGGCCGTCAGGTCTGATGGCAGCTTGAGTCCTTTTCCTCTCTTCGTAACCCGATTTGGTCTCTGATTTGGTCTTTGGAGATCTTTTCTGTACCTTCAGAGGTCGGAAATTCTACCGAGATACGTCTTGCTGTTTGTCTTTTCTCTTCGTCCTATTCAGCCCTTTTGCTACGAAGACCGGGGCTGAGGAATTTTCTTTTATTGTTTTCTCCCCTCTACTTTCTCTGTTTTCTTTCTGAGACTCCTATTAAGTAGATTCTTGCCAACTTCACTATCTCTAAATTCTTCTTTCATATTTTCTATCTCTTTTTTATTTTGTTCTACCTTTTTGGTGATCTCTTTGACATTTTCTTCTTAGCCTACTTATCAAATTTCTTTTTATTTTCATAATTGTTTTTAATTTTCCCAAACTCTCTCTTTCTCTGATTGCTTCTTTACTGTTTCCCCATTTTTATTTCATGGATACAATGTGTCCTCAAATACCTTAGAGGATAGGAATTGAATTTGCATTTTTTTCCGAAGCCTTTTTTTTGTTTACTTAATTCTGTCTTTTCTATGTAATGTGTTTTTATTTTCACTTTGGTCTCCCTTTGTGCTGTTTGTTTTCCTGAAATGTCTAGTGATTCTGAGTATTCTTCATATGTGTTACGGAATTAACAGGGGAGTTAATAAGGAGATTTCTATTTGAGGGATTAATTTTTCCTTCTATTTCCTTGCGGGAGTGATTTTCTTCTATATTTGTGTTGATCTGCATGCACAAGAGGTCTCTAAAACAGAATCATCAATACATTTAATAATATATTAAAGCACTTATTATATACCAAATGAAATGGCAAAATAATATTTTAAGACTCCATGGAAGGTTATAGAATTTTTAATTAATACGAAAAGGTTTCGAGAACCAAGCTTAAAAATTGCTGATGTAAAGAAGAGCTGAATTACTAAAACTGAAAATGAGCACAATCTAAATTATTGAGATTTATTAGACAGAATAATGGGTATAGGCTTTCTTTTTAATAGTGAATGTCACTCTTGCTTTAGTCTTGTTCTGTCCCTGTTGTATCCTGGTTTAGATGCCCACGAACACATAATGTCTATTTCGTAATGAGAAGCTGTTTGCACACACCCTGTGTGAAGCCAGCACCTCCTGACACGTTCGAGCTGTGCTGGTTCTCCTCCCTCCTACTCCGTGACATTTGCTGGTGCTGCCGCCCCGGGGCTGAGTGGGCCGGCCGGGGCTGGCTCTCTCCTCCTGGCTGTCCTGCTGCACAGGACAGCTGTCTGGGAAGCCAGTGCCAGCTCCCCAGGACTCATCGCCTCACAGCTCAGGAGCATTTGCTCCAGGGCACGAGAGGCCTTGAGGGTGGCCAGATTCCAGTTCTTCATTCCAGTTTGTACTTTTTAGTAACTGTTCATATCTCTGATTCAGATTGTTTTATAAGTGCCACTTGAATTTTTTTAAAAATCCACCTCAGAGTGACCTTACATAAACTTATGATGAGTGGGGGCGGGGCAGAAGCTAGGCTGTGTTGATGTACAGTGGGGCTGAGAATTCTCTGATCCCACACATGAGAGAAGAAAAGGTCTGACCTGGAACTCCATTCCCTCCCTTCCTCTTCCAGAACACTCTGAGTCATGGGTCTGAGAGGTTTGGATTATGGTGAATCCTAGTTTTTATTGAACCCAGACTGGAAGAGGGGCCTTAGCACAGCCCCAGGACTTAGTGATAATGATGAAAAGATCCATTCAGCATCTGCTATGAGCTTAATTGTATTCTCCCAAAATTCGTATGTTGAAGCCCTATCCCCTCGTACCTCAGAATATGAGTAAATTTGGAGATAGGGCCTTTGAAGATGTAATTAAGTTAAAATGGGGTCATTAGTGTGGGCCCTAATCTAATATGATCGATATCATTATAAGAAGAGAACATTTGGACACAGAAGGAGAGAGAGACACATGTACACACACGGGGGTGATGACATGTGGACACAGTGAGAAGGTGGCCATCTGCAAGCCAAGGAGAGAAGCCTCAGAAGCCAAACCTGCTGACACCTTGATTATGGACTTTCAGCCTCCAGAACTGTGAGAAGATACATTTCTGTTGTGGAAGCCACCTGGTCTGTGGTATTTTGTTGTGGCAACCCTGGCAAACTAATATAGAATATATAGTCAACAAATCCTGTATTCTTTTCCCTGCTGTCCTCAGGGACAGAGAAGAAAGCCATTCATTGGGGCCTGGGCAAGTAGCCCTGATCACTTGATTCTACAACCTGTGTCTTTGACTCTATGACACTGGAGCTATCAAGGAAAGATTTTGTCTAATCCAGCTGAGTTCTGAACTAATTGATATCAAACTTGGATAGAGATCTAGTGAGGGAGATCAGAGAGACTGTAATTAGGAGAATTTCACAGGTGTGCAAGAATAATATTGTGTAGGATGTTAGCTGAGATGTGCTGATAAGCACCAGTTGCCACAGGTGAAGGCAAGAAAAATCTGGAGGTTCTAGTTTGCCCAATAAGCCCTTGAGTTCAGAGATTAAAATTTGAAGTCCCTTGGTTTGGTTGTGCAAAGCTTCATGCATGGAAACCCTTCTTTTGTATGTTTTCCCCCCATTTCTTCAGTGCCATTATATTATCATCAGCATTTCTAGGAGCAGAATTTTTTAATTTGAAAAATTGGGATCTTGACAGACCTAGTTCTGACCCAAGTCTCAGGCTGTCGAGTCTACATAGTTCGTTCACATTCTGTGTCTTGGTTTTCCTTACCTAAAAAGGGAGATAATTACTGCTCCCCACCTCACAGAGATATGATTTTGATGTTGTAGACATTAATTTGTAGAAAGAGAATGAACTTCAAAAAAGCCTTTTTCCCCCCATAGTAATACCTTCTCGCAGGGTGTTGTGAGTCTTCGATGAGAACTTATGGAAAGCACCTTGCATTAATCCTTGTGTATTTTAAGAGCTCACTAAATGTTAGCCATCGATGATGATCATTATGATAACATTTTTAAATCACTGACATTTCTAACAAGAAGTGACTTTATTCCTTTGGATGCCCTCCCGAAGTATGATTCTGTCCCATAAAAGGAGAAATCTACTTTAAGATACAGGTTAAGACTAATGAAAAGGGGTCTAGGATTTAGGATAATATATGGAGATGTAACCCTACAATGAAGTTCTATTCCTTTGACCTACAACATATACCATAAAGCAGCCTTTCTCCAACTTTAATATGCACATAAATTCCCTGGAGATCTTGTTAAAATGCAGATTCTACCTGGTAGATGAGAGTGTGGGTGACCGGCCAAGAGTCTGCATTTCCGCCAAGTTTCCAGGTGATGGCAATGCAGCTGCTCCAGGTCCAGCTTTGAGTGGCAAGGCCCCAGAGTAGGACTAACTGTGATCCCAATCCATTTGTAAATTCTCCTTCTGTCAACCAATTATTATTTTCCACTGATTTACATTAAACTTCAGAATCATTTCATTTTCATATTTCACCTTAGATTGCCAGAATCTTTCCTGCCTGGCCTCTCTGTATAGCAGTTCAATAATGTTTTTGTTTGATTGTTTGTTTAAATAAGATGAATAGTGATGACAACTAGTAGTTATATAGAGGTCACTCTGTACCAGGAACTCTTTACTTAAATTCTCACAACTCTCCCTGAGGTAAATGCTGTAATTTGTCCCCACGATACAGGTGAGAAAACTGAGGCACATGTAAGGTATAATAACTTGCTCAGGTCCCTCAACTAGTGCGTGGCAACCAGGATCGTTTTAGGAGTTTATTTAAAGGAAACTTTGGAAATCAGAGTCCCTGAGGATAGCTGGGACGGTCCAATCTAATTTACTAGTTTTTGTTACTCCCATTTTGGTTATATAGAGTCCGCCTTCCAGGAGCCAGTGACTGTGGCATTCATCCAGAATGTAACCTGACTAGCTGCAGAGGCTAGGTACCCGGTGACGAGTGCCTAGCGTGTCACCTGGGGCTGGACCCACGCCGTGTGCTCAGCCGTGGTTTGCTAAGTAGAACTTTAAGAGCGAAGCTTGTAAGAGTGAAGGTTGCAGCAAGCAGACAGTGTGTCCACATCCCTTCCTTTGAGTGTAAAATCAATTTTTATCAACCAAATATTGTTTTCTATTGGTTCACATTAAACATCAGACATTTTTCATTTTCTTGTCTTAAATTACCAGGGCTTTTGCTACTTGTCTGCCCCTGGACCCTCTGTCTAGTACTTTTAAAATGTGTAAAATAATAATAAGAAGAAAAAGAACCACCACCACCCCTGCACCTGCAAGCCTGTGCTGTAGGCTTGTGGGCATTGCTGCTGAGAGCTGCAGCTGCAGTGGATGGCCCTGAGCACTTCCACGGATGAGGACGGGGGATGTGTTCCTCAGGGACTGAGTACTTGGCAGTGTGGGACAAGTATGTACACTGGGACACATTGCTCAGAGCCCGAGACTGGTAGTAACCCTGCCTTGGCCACTCACTCATTCCAGACCTGGAACGACTTACTTTCACTGGCCTTTCTTTTTCATTTCTAAAATGAAAGGATTGGACAGGATGGGAAGTTCTGAAGTGTGTGTCTGTCTTTAGCTATGGAAGCCTCTCTTCAAATAAAGGTTCATCTGGAAGCCCAGAAAATAAAACAGATAAGCTGAAATGTCTCTAATGGGAAGTGAGGTGGAGCCCAGAGTCAACCCTTCTCCCCTAATCCTTCAGCAGCCTCCGAAAGGCCTCATCATTCAGTATGTGGGCTTGAAAACGACCACACTAGACCTAAAGGCTCGCTCCCTCTCGCTTCTGTACTGTGTGTTCAGGGGATAGTGCGTGGGGTGCCAGAAGGCTGCTGGGAGAGGTATTTGACTGCTGAAGGCAATTTTGTCCTTGACCCTGGGTTGGTTATTAGGAACTCTAAAGAGATTCAGCAAGTGCTGACTTCTTCTGAAAGGTTTAAATGCATGTTGGGTTTTTCTCCACTATCCTTAAAGGTACCTTAAACTAGACTTACCTTCTTGAATTTGGAAGAGAGCAGAAAGATTTTGATCTGTTTTTTGATTTTGCCTAGGTTTATAAAGTTGTGTTGTGTATAGTTACAAACTAGCCTAACACCCTTTGTTGGAGTAAATAACGCTTTTCTTAGAAGAGAGGAAAGCTGGAAGCCGGCAAAGACGGGCCATTAAGATTTTCAAAAGTCAATAGGAAAGTCTTTGGAATAATTAGTTCGCATGAGACCACAAATAAATGGTTGCTTTCATTAGAGACTAGGAGTAAATGTTTCACTGTCAGTAAATTGTTAACTAGGCAGGGTAATACAGAAGCTTAAATTAAATTTAAAGGTCCCCCAAGTTAAACAGGAGAGTTTGAATCAGTGTTAGAGATTCGAAGCAGCATTCTCATTTTCATAAAAATGTGGCATATTTTCTCTTCCCACTAATTTTGAATGCAGCTTCTAAAGAGAAGGTGGTGGACCAGCTTGGCAGTGGTGCACACAGAGTGAAAGATACAGGAGAGATGAAGTGATGTAGTAACATTTATTGGGCAGGTATGTGTCTTCTATGAATATATTCTGTTTTCTTACCTGCCAACAACAACAAAAAAATCATATAAAATGTAGTCCTCTGTGTACAAGGCAGTCAATAAATATCCTTACTCCTTCCCTAGGGGTGAAGCGATGTGTGGAATATTTTGCAATGGCTGTGGGAGACCAATGGTAATTAATATGGAAATATAAAGATTTGGACTACTGTAAATCATTATGATTTAATACCTTTCTCCCCTCATACAGTCTTCAGTGTTTAGACTTTTTGCGAAAAGCATTAGCAGCCTTTGGGTATACTCTAAATTTTTGCACGGCTAAACTCACGTTTACTGGTAAACTCCAAAGACATAGAGACAGTGTTGGCATCTTGTCTGATTAATGGTTTGCCATGAGCTGTTTTAATATTCTTGAGGGAGTTTTAGCATCCTGGGCATGGTCTCTGATTCAGTCTGCTTGTGCCCACGTCCCAGCTGTATCTCTTGTTAGTTGAGTGACCTTGGGCAATTTTTTTAACTTCTGCCTGCTTCAGTTGCCTCATCTTTAAGATAAAGATGATAATGATACCTGTCTCAGAAGACTGTAAGAAATCAGTGAGGGAATCTTTGTTTAATGCCTGTAGAGAGTAAATGTGAGTAAATGTGAGTTATGAATAATAATGAGTCCGTTTGATTTGCAGTTTATGAAGGTGAGGTATATTAGGACCATATGTAGTAAGCATTGATATTTTAGTCAAGTCTATAAAATTTTATTTCCAGTTACAAAAATAATTACATAGGATCCATTTGAGAATCATAAGCAGAAACTGGATCTAATAGTACAGAGGTAGTTGTGTGCTATAAAGACCATCAAGAGTGCTTTCTGTTTCAGTGTGTGGTGAATTGCAAGTTCTTTTCGTTCTTGAAACCGATCTGTCCAATGGAATCACGTAGCTGAGTGTGGGTTGGGGCCAATTCTTATTATAATTGAATATCACTGGAACACAAGTTCAAAGAAAATGACACATCATGACTTAACCTTTTTCCTGTGCCTTTCTAGTTAGGATCTAGGTTCTTCTATCTTATTGGATATGACCTTTTAAGAAATTTAGTTTTCATCTTTCCCAATGAAATCATTTTTCTTAGGGAATTCAATTTGCTTGAAGTTTCTGTCTCTTCTGCTTAGTTTAAAGACGAGGCCAGGGCCCTGTGCGTGTTTTGTTAGGGATATCTGCTATTTTTCACTCTCAGCCTTGTCGTAAATTACATCATGGTAGGCTTTGTCTTTTATTCTATAATTGCAAGGCAGACCTAGGACAGGTGCTTTAACATGATCTATGGTAAGATGTGCTATTTGCCTAAGAGCATGTGGTACCTACGTTACTGGGGTGTGATGACACCCCCAGGGCCATACCCCACTTGCAAACAGAGCCAGGTATGATGGCCTGCGGTGAGCATACAAATAGCAGAAATGAATGTTGCCAGGCAAAATTGTCCTCCTTTTACATTCTGTGCGGCCTTTAAACTAAGAAGAGGCAGAAACTTGAAGCAAATTGAATTCTATAAGAAAAATGATTCCATTGGAAAAGATAAAAATGGAATTTCTTTAAAGGTCATGTTCAATAAGGAAGAAGAACCTAGACCCTAACTAGAAATTCCCTAAATTCCTCTGGCTTTAAGATTACTCATCCTTGACACTATGAAGTCTCTAATATCCCTTTTTGCTCTCATTTTCTTTAGAGCAGTGTTTTCCAAACCCTGTTTCGTAATTTAACATTTGTGCTGGGGTTGGGAGTTTGCCAGTCAAATAAATTTAGAAAATGCTTCTTACCTTATTCTTCTCTTAAAGAGTTACGAGGCACACGTGCATATTAATGTCTCTGAGGAATCCATGGTTAAGAAACCTGTTTACCTCTGTATAATCAAGCATTTCTCAAATACAGGTGGATATGCAATTTAAAGCATTTTTTATTTACTAATTTTGCCAACAGTTGCTTTCCTGGGAAGAATTCTGAGGTGCGTAATTTGGTAGATACTTCTCCAGGTTCCTAAGACGACTGAATCATGTAAGGTGAAAAACACGCAGCAGCATCTCTGAGTTTCAAATGACATTGTATGCATACCGTCGTCATTTAATTAGGGAGTAGTACCTTTCAAACAGTTTTTAAGCAGTTGGTTTCTGGATTCTAATATTGCCAACTTCATTATCTCTGTCTCAGCTAATAGAAGTCAAATTTGGAGGATCATGACTAGGCAGGAGCTTTATT
>NW_011888827.1:5533941-5536343 GCF_000151845.1 Pteropus vampyrus
TTCTTGAAACCGATCTGTCCAATGGAATCACGTAGCTGAGTGTGGGTTGGGGCCAATTCTTATTATAATTGAATATCACTGGAACACAAGTTCAAAGAAAATGACACATCATGACTTAACCTTTTTCCTGTGCCTTTCTAGTTAGGATCTAGGTTCTTCTATCTTATTGGATATGACCTTTTAAGAAATTTAGTTTTCATCTTTCCCAATGAAATCATTTTTCTTAGGGAATTCAATTTGCTTGAAGTTTCTGTCTCTTCTGCTTAGTTTAAAGACGAGGCCAGGGCCCTGTGCGTGTTTTGTTAGGGATATCTGCTATTTTTCACTCTCAGCCTTGTCGTAAATTACATCATGGTAGGCTTTGTCTTTTATTCTATAATTGCAAGGCAGACCTAGGACAGGTGCTTTAACATGATCTATGGTAAGATGTGCTATTTGCCTAAGAGCATGTGGTACCTACGTTACTGGGGTGTGATGACACCCCCAGGGCCATACCCCACTTGCAAACAGAGCCAGGTATGATGGCCTGCGGTGAGCATACAAATAGCAGAAATGAATGTTGCCAGGCAAAATTGTCCTCCTTTTACATTCTGTGCGGCCTTTAAACTAAGAAGAGGCAGAAACTTGAAGCAAATTGAATTCTATAAGAAAAATGATTCCATTGGAAAAGATAAAAATGGAATTTCTTTAAAGGTCATGTTCAATAAGGAAGAAGAACCTAGACCCTAACTAGAAATTCCCTAAATTCCTCTGGCTTTAAGATTACTCATCCTTGACACTATGAAGTCTCTAATATCCCTTTTTGCTCTCATTTTCTTTAGAGCAGTGTTTTCCAAACCCTGTTTCGTAATTTAACATTTGTGCTGGGGTTGGGAGTTTGCCAGTCAAATAAATTTAGAAAATGCTTCTTACCTTATTCTTCTCTTAAAGAGTTACGAGGCACACGTGCATATTAATGTCTCTGAGGAATCCATGGTTAAGAAACCTGTTTACCTCTGTATAATCAAGCATTTCTCAAATACAGGTGGATA
Source organism: Pteropus vampyrus (assembly GCF_000151845.1). NCBI lineage: Eukaryota > Metazoa > Chordata > Mammalia > Chiroptera > Pteropodidae > Pteropus > Pteropus vampyrus. The sequence continues at coordinate 5,534,973 of NW_011888827.1, forward strand.
TGCAATTTAAAGCATTTTTTATTTACTAATTTTGCCAACAGTTGCTTTCCTGGGAAGAATTCTGAGGTGCGTAATTTGGTAGATACTTCTCCAGGTTCCTAAGACGACTGAATCATGTAAGGTGAAAAACACGCAGCAGCATCTCTGAGTTTCAAATGACATTGTATGCATACCGTCGTCATTTAATTAGGGAGTAGTACCTTTCAAACAGTTTTTAAGCAGTTGGTTTCTGGATTCTAATATTGCCAACTTCATTATCTCTGTCTCAGCTAATAGAAGTCAAATTTGGAGGATCATGACTAGGCAGGAGCTTTATTGACAATGGTTCAAAAAGTCAGTTTTAATATTGGACTGCCACCACCCCTCCCTCCGGGCTGCCCTGCCTTATAAAAGGCAAGGAACTAATGCAAGTTGCTTTTAAATGAGAATTCTGTATTAGACCCAGAAAAGAGCTACAACACTCCGTGTGGTTTCTTCCCCCCTCTTTCATTTAAAATCAAGTGTGAATCGTAATCTGAGATTTCAAGGGAGTAGGAAAAAGCCGCGTCTATTCCGTTCGAAATGAAGGCTGATGGAAATAAAAAATGCAACTATAAAAGACGTCCGTTCCATCCTTATGGTAAGAATCCCGAGACACTAACAAGAAACATGAGGGCTAAAACATGGACTCGCTGTCATGAGAATGCTAGGCATTAGGCGTAATCAGAAGACTTCACTAAATGCAACGTGCCTTTTGGCAACCGCGAACATGTGACAGCTCTGCAGATGCCAAGCATTTTATCAGTGAGTGCTCCAGTTGTGATCCTTTGTCTGGCGCCTGGTGCTTCAGCCAAGTCAGGAGGATGTTATCAGAGGCAGAAACTTCCAGGCAGTGGCCTGGACTAGAGAAAGGGGGGATAGGTGACCCCTGAGTCTGGCTATCCCCAGAGCCATTTCAAAACAAAACAAAAAAAGCCACCTAGAAGGGAAGAAAGTAAGCTGGGAATATTCATTTAATCAAACTTTATATTTAAACAGTGTGATCATATAGTCCTTTCAGTGGGGAGATCGTGGGCCTTATATTAGGTTAATATCTCAGAATGGGTACTGGGCGTATGTCTTTATTGCAGGAATTAAATGATCTACCTTCCCTCTTAAAACAGTTATGTCAATTTCCTTCTATGTCTTAGCCGATACCTGTATCTGATGCTGGGAATATTTGTCCTAAGTATCTTTTCCCATTTAAACTGTGTCTTTATAACGTTTCCAATTTGCAAAAGCCTGGGTGTTCAAAAATAACTGGGAGAAAAGTTGGACTGTGGGTGGCGGGTAATCCTACCCCGCATTAGGGCATTACCAACTAAAGGGAAAAATGCCTCTTTCCTGAGCCTT
>NW_011888827.1:5537613-5548996 GCF_000151845.1 Pteropus vampyrus
CCTGGGTGTTCAAAAATAACTGGGAGAAAAGTTGGACTGTGGGTGGCGGGTAATCCTACCCCGCATTAGGGCATTACCAACTAAAGGGAAAAATGCCTCTTTCCTGAGCCTTTCCGGATGAGGTCATTGTTTTCAAACAGCCTGTACCTAATATAAAAGGGCTCAAAATCCGTGACTTGACTCATGCCAGCAGTTTGTCAGGGAACAACATCCCAAGCCACGCCGAACGAATAACCAGGCTGATAGTAAAAGGAGCCTCTCCAAGTTATAGTACTTCTGTTAAATCCTAGTATTTAAAAAGAGTAATAAATAGCCCATCTGGTGAGATGATAATTCATTAAGTAAAAAGAGGAGACAGAAGGCTTGAGAAAATTGATCCTTTTCTTTCTTCATCTCATGTGTTCGAGTTATTGTGAAATGACAGTGACCAAAATCTGGATTCTGGATTGTGCAGAGTAGAGAGAAACCTGAGGACCATTCTGGGCGTGTTTTAACAGTGGCTTCCTAGAAAGGGCAGTTTTCTGCAGGTGTGGTGTCAGTGAACTGATGTGTTCCTAAGAGCAGTCTTTAGAATTGGTAGGACACAGAGTAAGGGAAGAGAAGAAGGGTTTGAGGATTCTGTGAGTGAGGAAGGACCTAGAATCGTGCGGTAAACTCCTTGTTCTTCCTGAGCTACTGTGGCACACCCTCCATGTGGCACACCCCTCTCCAGAGTCCAACTCAGCCCACAAACTCTGGGAGGAAGGCCAGGGGCCAAGCCTTTCCTTCCGTGGCCGTGGTCCCACCGTGTGCCAGCCTCCTAGTGAAGCAACTCTGACATCTCAGAGTTTTGTGAATGTCAGTGACCTGGGAACCGACTGAGCTCATGGACCCTCATCATGTCATCGAAGACAACCAAGGTTTGACCATCCATTTTGTAAACTTGGCCTATGTGCTGTCTGACACAGGCCATGTCTTTAAAGATGGGGAAAGATGCGGGGACTTTTCTATTCCTTACAATAGTTTTACGCTTATTATAGTGTTAACACTATTTATGTGCACGACGTGTTTGTATGAAATGAATATCTTATATATCAATGTATGCCGATACCATTAACATAATGAGATTTTTAATATAGACATGACTGTTTTAGCAGGAGTAGAGCTAAATTAAATTAAGTTTAGGTAGATTGGTCGTTGGAGCAATTCGTTTTATTTTTTTGTTGGAGCACTTCGAAAGGAGTCGGTGACTGTGGGGGACACCTGTGATTTTCTGCTCATGTGCTCTTTTTCTTTCATCTCCCATTTTCATGACAGTCCTGTGTTAACATAACTTTGAGACAAATTCTTTCGTCCTCCTTATGACGCAGTTTTTGTCCTCATGGGTGGGGCATGCTGGGTGCTTTGTTTGAATTTGGATGTTGTCCCTAGAATGCTCCCCTCACACTTGTATTTGCCGGGAAAGTTTGTTCCCTGGTGAGTGAGGCTGGCTGCAGGAGTGGCCCAACACATCCTGCTCAGATTCCCTGGGGACTGCCAGCCAGCACCACAGCCTCAGAGACAGCCCAGCACAGTCTTGCCAGCTGCTCCATTGAAATCAGCAGACTGTGTCCATTCGTGCTGTATCTTTTGATACTAGACCCCTTAAGATAAGAGATCATAATTTATTTTGGTTTCTGGAAAGTAAGCTAGTGGGCAATTTCATGTAAGGCAGATACACTTTGCACCCTCCTGCCTTCGCTTCCGAGTGCCCGCTTTTCTCGGTTTGGCAGGGCCTCCGGTGAGCTCGGGTTTACTTTCCTACCCAGGACAGGTAGAACTGGGAGGCTAGGTATGCTGCACTTCACATGTACGCACTTGCTGAGAGGTACAAAGGAGCTGGCGGCTGGCACACTCTGTGACTGATGAATAATTCATGGTGGCTTCTTGTGCCATAAAAATTTTCTCCTGTAAGTGAACATTACTTTGAAAAACAATGCTGACTGAAAAATCTGGAAATATGGTTGTATATTTATCGATCTGCCTCAGTCATTTACTGGGAAGACGAACGTTGACAAACATCAGAATAATAAAATTTAAAGCTGGCAATGGCCCCTTGTGGGCAGTAAGCCAGAAACTCTGCCCCGACTTCTTCCTCTCCTGTCCTTGCTAAAGTGTAATGTCACCTGATGTTTACAAAAGGCCTCTAGATTCTTGGACACTTTCTGGGTTCTCCTGGAAGATAGAATCTGAATTGCAATGAAAACACTGTGCATATTAATTAGTATTAATGTATTACTGATCTTTAGAGTTGGAAACAATGATTTAATAGCTTTTCTTAACTGAAAGGGGTCTTAGAGATAAAATTAGAATATCCAAACATGTCTGTGTGTCTCTATTTGAATAAATTTGAAATCCTCTTTTCCTTATACTATAAGAAAAAGTGGACTTGAGTTTTGATTTCCAGAAAGGATAGAGTAGGTTTAGGAAAATCTTACATGGCAGAGTGATTATAAGTAAACAGAGTAAGTCATATATCTGATTATATTTTTTTTAGTGGTCGAAGTGGAAAGACAAGACATTTCATTTCTTTTCTCCATTTTTTACTACTCTCCTCTTTTCTTCTCCATGGTGTATTTTTAAGGTATCTGGGATCTTTCCACTAACTGCCAGCTGGAACCTACAGAAAGTACATCTCCGAAACACTCAGTAGTTAACTTGAATCTCAGTCATAATTAAATTGGAAGTTGGCAAATTATTCTGAGATTTAAAAACGGGCCCCACCTTATGTTTGAAACATAAGGTATTTACTCGGCATTGTTTTAAAAGTACTCTCCCTAGGGAATATTGACAAGATACTTTAATTGCCTTTTTTAAAAAAAAACTAGAAGAATATTTTGAAAGGATATATAATGAATAAGTTTGACGATGCTGAAATTTTGTCTCTTCTTCTCATAGCTGGGTCCTGAATGCTTTAAAGCATCGACGCTTTCACTGCTCATCTATCCCTCTGTAGTGAGAGTACATCTTCTTGTCCTTTCTCTCCTGGCACAGCTCGAAGGCATTAGCTAAGCAGAGGGCTGTTGATGTAAGACTTTGATATAGGGTTTTACTACCTTCTGCTCTAATGGATATGCTTAGAGCTAGCGTTTGCATGTAATTAATAGTAATTTAGGGGTATGAGACACCTTTTATTTTATATTAAAATCTAACTGCTGACATGTACTTCTCTATTATTAGTATACTTTAAAGGTTGGAGTGATAGCTAGGGTATTAATTCAGAATATTGGAATTTAGCAAGACTTATCACTAAAGGCCATTCATTTCCAAAAGGGGAAAAAAAAAAAAAAAGCAACATTCCGATGAGCACTCCTTTTGAGTTTCGTATGAGAGAATGGAATGCTGGACAGGTTTTCCACTTTAACAGGCCATCCCAGCTGCCATTGCAATTGAGCCCTACCAAGGTCGGTGACCAGGGGGTGGGTCAATGAGAGCATGACATTGCCAGGTTCATGCCCAAGCAGTGAGACGGGTCCCAGGAGCACTGAGCATCGGGTTCGCGTAAAACAGTTAACAACACAGCAGGCCTTGGGAGTGTCAGTGTGAGCCTCCCCTCCCCTGCGATGTTCACAGGCTTCCCGGGGTCGCGACCACACCAGGGCGCCTTGAGGATCCTAATGGGACAGGCACTCCCAGGCCTGGCGTTACTCTCCTTTATAGTGGGATGGAAAGCATACCTCATGCCGACGTGGGAATCGAAGCGGTTTAGAGGTGAAGTGGGGTACACAGTGCTCTTGGAAAAGTTGTCATGTAAGTGGAGTGGTATTAATTTTGTGAGAAGCACATCTCCACTGAAGATTTTTAAATGGTTTCAATGGTCTATTCTCCCTGTTTTTCACATATAAGGTGTTTCTGGCTCTGTGAACACTCAAGTGTATGTACAGGTTCATGAATTTAATTAGCCATTTTGCTTTAGAGGCTCTTGGCCTCACCCGTGTCTTCATTTGTCTTTTGTACTTTAAAGGCATCCTCACTGTAATAGTCTGTCTCTAATTGGTAGCTTCATCAGGGAAGGTGTGCTGATGTGTCATAGAGCCCTCCCGGACTTGGCATTGGAGAGGCTCATTAACATTCTGTTTGTTATCATTAGTTTACTAAGCATCTTTTAGCAGGTGGCAGACACTGAGCTAGGTACAATTCAGAATTAATCTCTAGTATCAGACTCTATAATCTTGGAAGGATCACTGACATGAATGTGCCAAAGATGTGCTGGGCAACTAACCAACTGGAGAAATCAGTAAGTACCTGCGCAGGGTGAGGAGTGAAAATATGAGAATACAAGGTGTATGAGGATGTAGTCAGCTAAGGAGCTCGGTATGCTGGCCGGGGCTCCTTGGGATATAGATGATCCCACTGGATTCAAGGGCACAGACTGACTACAGGTCACTTCGCACCATAGCTCTGGCTTGGGGGCCACGTGCCTCTGGCCCTCAGGGACCATCTCTGCCCTGTCCTCAATGCCAGAGCCACGGGGATTGAGGATTTATTTTCCCCTTGCTAAAATGACTATTCTTTGGTGCATTTCAAAGTCATTTTTTAAAAAATACAAGTGTATAACTGTGGACTTGCAGAAAGAAAGCATGTTTTTTCTGGGCACAGTGTTAAGCTCTTGAGCTCTAGAGACGGACACCTTTGGTTCGCATCTTGGCTTTGATACCTGCTAGCCGTGTAACCTTGGGCAAGTGCCTTAATTTCTCCAAGCCTCACTTTTCACATCTATAAAATGGCCTTAATAATACTACCTGCTTTATAGGATTGTGAGGATATCTATGAAACCCATGGCACAGTGCCTCTCATGTAGTAATGAATAGGTTATACAATTAGCAATTAATAGTTCCACCTGAGAAATCCAGATGCTTCCAAATTATTCATATTGTTGCGTGGTGCTATGGAATCCAAGACCTCAATGTTGGTTTGTTTATTATATTGTATTTTAATGTGTGTGATTTATGTTATTTATTTTCAATTAGACGAATCATAGAAGAGTAAGCTTTGACTATAAAAATTTCCAATAATATATGAAAGCCAAAAGCACGCCTGGACTGCCATCCAAACCTAGGGATAACTACTATTATCAGTTTTGTTTATTCATTTTATTTTCATCAATGTAATGCATATTCCTAGTTTTAAAAGTCAGATATTGTAGTGTCTTCTCCACTGAATGGAAGACAAAGGAATAAGAGCCAAGGATTCTAAAGGTTTGGGTCTTAATTTCCTAAAATCACCCAAACTATGGCATTTCTGTTACAGAATGTGGCTTTTCTAAGTGGGACTTTTTATCTCTTTATTTTTCATGGTTAAATGGACTTGTAATCTATTAAAAGGTTTGAAACATTTCTAATTTGACCCATTTTGGAGAGATAATTAAGAGTACTCAAGAGAGTTCTGGTAAGCCCCTAGAGCAAGAGTCAGCAAACATTTTTTTGTAAGAAGCCAGATGATAAGATTTTAGGTTTCACAGAACATATGATCTGTCACTACTGCTACTGTTTCCCCCGTGCTCCCCCCGCCTCCTCTCTCTCTTTTCCTTCCTTCCTTCCATCCTTCCTTCCTTCCTTACTTACTTACTTACTTACTTACTTACTTACTTCCTTCCTTACTTACTTCATCGCTTCCTTCCTTCCTTCTTTTCATCTCTCTCTTTTATTGTCTCTCTCTCCTTTAAAAATAAAGAACAAATTAACAAACAAACAAAAATAAGACCACTCTAAGCTTGGAGTAAGACAAAAACAGTCTGAGGGCCATGGTTTGCTGACCTCTGCCCTAGAACACCAGAGGAGCAGTGAGTATGGAATGCATGGTCACATCAAAATTATTAAAATGTTCGAGATCACTGATAATCCCCTCTCCCTGGCCTTAGTCATCTACTAGACTGTAGGCTCCATGCAGGAAGAAACTGTCCAACCTGTTCATCACTATAGATCAGTATCTTTCTAGTACATTGTCTGCCACATAGTAGACACTCAATACAAATGTATTGAGTGAAAAAGTCCAATAGCATTGTAAGGCTTATTTGGATAATTGGCAACTCCTTGACCCGTTCCTCCCTATTCCTAGTGCACCAATTTGTTCGTCTATTTCAAAGGTTTCTTCTGATACATGACACATTATGGTTTTTAAAGGTTTAGTGTGACATTTCCAGATTTTCATACATTATTTATTGTGCGGAGTGTTGAAAAATTAAATCTTAACTTTCCTTTGTAGTAAATCAATAGATGTCTACAATGAGAAAAAATATATCAAGAAGTTGCCACGCAATCATCTTATTTAGAAAATGGAATTAAGTATCAGAACGAACAGCTAAAAAGAGTTGAAAGAAGTCACCACTGGTCTCATATCCCATCTCCACATGTAAGGAAAGGGACTAGGGATCTTCCAGGTTGGCACAGCATTTCATGTCATCATCAGACAGTGTCAGCGAAATTTTGTCTCCTGGCAGAGAGAGGAAGGAAAGGGGAAATGGAGGCTTCACTTTTTCCCATAGAGACTGTCAGCCATCCTCTCGTTCACCGTCTGATCCTTCATCCCTGCCTTCCGCGGTGCCTGGTGCCTCCTCCAGCAGGCTTTCCCGCACTCACCGTGCATCGGCGTGTCCCCTCCAGGTCAGACGTAAGCTTTTCCCTCTTCGCTTATGGCATTCATTCACTTTCTAGCTTCCAAAATTGTTGACATCTCGTGCTCTCTTTGGGGTTTTGTGAAGGCACAGAGATAAACACATGTTCACAGCACCGTGTTTAACCAAAAGCTCAAAGTTCTCGTCGGTTTTGGCACTCAGTTACCATCTTATACTCTAATTATCTCACATCTTATTTCATCTCTTACAACAAAATTATAAGTTCATTGCTATTAGAAGCTACGATATTTATATCTTTCAGAGATCTTAGTAATGAGTGCATGGTGGGTACTCACTAAATTCTTACTGATTATTTGATTTTTTCTGATATTTGGCCAACAAGGGATATTTATGTACATTACCTTTAAGAGTATAGTCCCATAAAAACCAGGTCACTAAAAAACTATGACAACTTTTCATTTTCCCCTTTAAGATTCCAAGAAAATGTATTAGCGGTGTTTTAAGATGGGTTACTCTTGTATCAATTAGCTATTGCTGCTTCATAAACCATTCCAAAATTTGGAAGCTTAAAACAACAATCATTTACCATTTTTCAAGAGTCTGCAGAGTTTTCTGGAGGTCAGCTGCTCTGGGCCGAATTGGTGGGCAGTTTGATGAGCTTACTCGTATTTGGGGATAGCTCTGCCCCCTACATTGGGACCGTCAGGGTGTCTCAGCCATGCTTTCTTCACGGTGAAGCAGAAGGACAAGAGAGCAAGCAGAAACATGCGTGATCTCTCCAGGCCTAAGCTCAGGACTGCCACGCTGTCACTTCCTCCTTGTGGTATAGGCCAGAGCAAATCACATGGTCAAGCCCAGTCTCAAAGAGGGAGGGCACTGCAAAGTTGAATGGCGAAGGGCTTGCATACAAGGAGGGGTGATGGTTAGGGCCACTGATGCAATCTACCATACCTTCTATGCCACAGCAGTAGCATTGGCGCGAATGAACACTTCCCGAAACGCATCAAAGTAAAAAGTCTTATGTCCAATTAACCTAACATTTTTCATTTTTGATGAAAAGGATAATTCTGACCTTACTATACTTGGAGAAAGCATCTACACATGAAACCAATGAACAAGATGTTTATCGAGCAAAAAGCTAAGAAATAGAACACTTTGTGTGACTAGCCTAAAGCAAACTTTTTCTATAAAGAAGAAGACAGTAAAGATTTTAGCTTTCGTGAGCCAAATGGTCTCTGTTACAACTATTCAACTGTGATCGTAGCACAAAAGCAGCCGAGGACAATGCATAAATGAATGGACAGGACCGTTCCGTTGGAACCTCTGCTTACGAAAGCAGACGGCAGGCATCAGTGTATAGATCACAGCCTAGAATATTGAGAGACATAAGAAAGAGTCAACTCTGGAAGACTTTTTGAAAACGGAACAATGGTTTCGAAGGCATAAAAATTAGTTTAGCTTAAAAAGATATATTTTAGAGAGGAAATCGGGGGAAAAAAACCGGTATGGTCATTCGATAGACAAATTTTCCAACAGGTTAATGTGGTTCAGTTGGAATGAAAACTCATTGGTCTTCAAAAGCATTACTTGCTACACATTATTTCTGCTTCTAAAAGCATGTTTGAAAACATGTTTACTAAGAATGTTAATGTTTTTGCTTAGCTAGAGAATGAGAAGAAAAGATTTAGGAATAAAATGAAAGAAATACCTAATTAAAGTGATTTGATTTTATGCCACTTTAAATTTTTATTTGACCGTGATCTCGATTTGTATAAAGAAACTAAAGAGATTAATAAGGATGATTTATTTTTAATGATTAATCAAAAAATACCAAAAAAATCCAAGTGAGTATTTTTCCACCTCAGTTGTATTTCACTTAGCAGTCTTTGTGTTTTTCTCCATATTCGAAGATAAAAAAAAAGCTTAGAATACTGTTAGAAAATAAAGGGTTTTTTTTTTTGCTTGAAATCTTTGATGTCTGTTTACTCAATTACAGTCAGCTTGTTGTCAGTAGCCTGCACTTTTAATCAGATTTCTGCTGATGAAATCCAGATGCTGAAGAGTTTGAATATAGCTTTAGAAAAGATGGAAAGAAGGAATGCCCCTTGGATAAGAGTCTTAATTCTATTAAAAAGCTTTTTAAAACTCATATTTTTCTCAGGAAGTTCTTGGTTTTCCTTGGTTTTCATCTTCACCGGTTTTCCCCGGTGGAGATGTCGAAAGAAACACAGAAAAGGGAGTCGGAAAGGTATTGCTTTATTTCCCTCATTTCACTGTTCTTTACTGAGCTCCTTCTTTACACCAGTCACTGTGCTGGGAACTGGATACAATAAGGAAAAAGAGCTGTGATTCTTTCCTTTATGATGCTCAGGAGCCAGCAGCAGCTGTCAGCCTAGACCACAGTGTGTCAATGCAACCGGGCTCCCCAGGGAGGGAGCCAGTCTCCTCAGAAGCAAAAGGATTTTTCCCAAGGTAACTAAACTCCCTCCTGATTTTGCCTACAAATAATTAAAATAAAGCTGCACCTTGAAAGGACTTAGAATTCTGCATTCCTAGTCATTGTGCCTGAGGTTAGCAATACAATTAGAAAGAATTCTTGAGAGATTTTGCAGACACAAGAGTCTGAAATCCTCTGAGTTCCATGGAAAAACACCATTTTCCCAGGTAACATAATCACAGAAATTCACTCTCACTGATTATTATCTTAGGTTTTCTTTTAATTTGTTACATACATTACGTTCCCTTCTTTCCTTGGGAAGTTCTCTTTCCTCTGTTTCAGTTAATTTCCTTTCATACTGTTATGTGCCGAGTTGCGTACTTGCAAAAAATGCTGAAGTCCTAACCTCTAGGGCTTGTGAATGTGACTTTATTTGGACATAGAGTCTTTGCAGACGATCGAGTTAAGATGAGCTCATTAACATGGGCCCTAATTCAGTATGACTGGTATCTTTATAAAAAGGGAAAAATTTGGACGCAGAGACAGATACAAACAGAGGGGAAGTGACCTAAAGACTCAGAGGAAGAACCAGCTACAAGCCAAAGAACACCTGAGGCTACCAGAGGGGAGGAGAGAGGTCTGGGACAGACTCTCCCTCACTGCTCTCGGGAAGAACCAACCCTGCTGACACCTCGGTCTCAGACTTCTAGCCTCCAAAACTGTGAGACAGTAAATTTCTGTTGTTTAAGCAAACCAATCTGTGGTATTTTGTTAAGGCATCTTCAGGAAGTGAAAACATGTATCTAATGTATAAAGTCATTGCAAGCGTTCAAGAAATGAACGTCTGTGAATAAATGTGCAGACTGGTGGCTATCCCACAGTACTTATTTTATTAGAGTGAAGATTTCAGCCTGGGAGTCACCAACATGGGGCCTTTTATCAGAGATGACAGCTCTTCAATGACTGTGGATACCTGGATACCCCTGGGACCCGGGGAACATCTAGTCATCCCCAAGCAGATAGAGCGACTTCCTGCCATCATGTGAGAGCCATAGAAAGAGGCACATGTTCACATCATCAGAGAGCCCTGGAGAGGGACTAAGTCAAGGACCTGCCAGGAAACTTGCTGACGTTCTCTCTATGGAGAAGAAAAGTTTATTTTTAGTCTCTTTATGACTCTCAGAGCATTCATATAAATTTCCAGTTTTGAAGGTTTTGACAATTTGTTGCTTTTCTCCCTCTTTCACATCCACAGTAACCTGAAGAATAACAATAATTAAGATAGCTAAAATTTTTCGAGGGCTTATTATGTGACATGCACATGTACTAAGTCTTTACATGTCATATTTTCTTCTTTAATTGTCTCAACAACTCTGGGAAGGAGACACGATTATTATCCCATTTTACAAAGGAGAAAACGAGCTTACAGAAGTGTCTTGCCCAAATCATGGCAGATTCAGACCCAACTCTTAAGTGCAAAGTATTTTTCTTACTACCTTTCGACTCCCTGAATACAAAGTGGCTAAGACTATGAGAAGAATTCTGTAGTTAAAATGTGCATTTAAAGTAGCAACTAGTCAACTTATTATTAAGGACCGGTACCAAAGGTGCAAACAGAAGGTCCTTCATAAGCCGTGGTTTGCTAACCATCTAACCTGCCTCATTTTTAAAATTTTTTTCCTCTGAATACATTTGCCTGAAGTTTTGCTTGTGATGCCATTTTCAATAAATTTTAAAAAGCAACTCGAGGGATTTAATTTTTAATGAAAATCAAAGAAATAAGTGCTTATTAAACATAGGTGGCAAGGTAATTGGGAAACAGTAGATATGGTCCCAGCTCTGATGATTTTTGGGAGGACAGACTTTATGCAGATAATTGTATAATTATAAATTGTGGTGCCATGAGAAAATATATAGTGTAGGGAGAGAATCTAATTTAGACTGGAAGGCCTCACAGAGGAGGTGGCATTTAACTGGTGCATAATTAATAAACAGGAATGAACATGGCAGATATGGGAGCCATACGGACTGCCTGGCAGAGTGTGTATGACGTCCCTGATATGAGAGCCAAGTGCAACACGTTCAAGGAACTGAAAGGAGCCACTGTGACGACAGCATAGTGAGTGAGGATGAAGGTTTCCAGAGACGAGGATGAGGATGCCATGGTAGGAAGTTTGGATTGTATTGTGCAGAGACCAAATAGCGAAAGATTGCTCTCCAAGTGAATGCTGTAAAGATTTTTCAATTAGCAATGATTGCCAGTAAATCTGAATGGCATGTAGTGTTTGTGGAAAGATTTTCAAAAATACAGAAATGGAAGAGAATAGAGTACAGACATAGCCTCACACACATAT
>NW_011888827.1:5549046-5558405 GCF_000151845.1 Pteropus vampyrus
TACCTTTCGACTCCCTGAATACAAAGTGGCTAAGACTATGAGAAGAATTCTGTAGTTAAAATGTGCATTTAAAGTAGCAACTAGTCAACTTATTATTAAGGACCGGTACCAAAGGTGCAAACAGAAGGTCCTTCATAAGCCGTGGTTTGCTAACCATCTAACCTGCCTCATTTTTAAAATTTTTTTCCTCTGAATACATTTGCCTGAAGTTTTGCTTGTGATGCCATTTTCAATAAATTTTAAAAAGCAACTCGAGGGATTTAATTTTTAATGAAAATCAAAGAAATAAGTGCTTATTAAACATAGGTGGCAAAGTAATTGGGAAACAGTAGATATGGTCCCAGCTCTGATGATTTTTGGGAGGACAGACTTTATGCAGATAATTGTATAATTATAAATTGTGGTGCCATGAGAAAATATATAGTGTAGGGAGAGAATCTAATTTAGACTGGAAGGCCTCACAGAGGAGGTGGCATTTAACTGGTGCATAATTAATAAACAGGAATGAACATGGCAGATATGGGAGCCATACGGACTGCCTGGCAGAGTGTGTATGACGTCCCTGATATGAGAGCCAAGTGCAACACGTTCAAGGAACTGAAAGGAGCCACTGTGACGACAGCATAGTGAGTGAGGATGAAGGTTTCCAGAGACGAGGATGAGGATGCCATGGTAAGAAGTTTGGATTGTATTGTGCAGAGACCAAATAGCGAAAGATTGCTCTCCAAGTGAATGCTGTCAAGATTTTTCAATTAGCAATGATTGCCAGTAAATCTGAATGGCATGTAGTGTTTGTGGAAAGATTTTCAAAAATACAGAAATGGAAGAGAATAGAGTACAGACATAGCCTCACACACATATTGTCATTTGATTTACAACAAAGGTGCCAGTGCACTTCAGTGCAGAAAGGATAGATTTTTCAGTAAATGGTGCTGGAGCCATTGGCTATCCATGTGGGGGGAAAGGAAACTTGATCTCCCCCTCTTGATACCCCCCGATATTTACAAAAATTAATTTGAGATGGAATATAAACACTAAAGCAAGCTTCTGGGATAAAACATAGAGGAATATCTTTATAACCCTGGATTAAACAAAGAGTTCTTTAAAAGAAGCAAAAGCGAGTCCTCGCCATCAAAGAGTTGCTATATTGAATTTTATTAAAATTAGAAATTGTTTATTTAAAGACATCATTAGGAAAATGAAAAGGCAAGCCAACATCTAGGTGAAGGTAGTGGCGTTATGTTTACCTGAAAAAGTACTCTTATCTAATGCCCATCAAGAACTCCTACAAATCAATAAGAAAAAGGCTGATCATCCATACTTTGCAAAGATATATACTTCACAAAATCACCAACAAGCATATAAAAGATATCTAACCGTCATTAGTCATCATCAAAATGCAATTGAAACCCCCAGTAAGACATGTTGTTCATCTATCGGAATGGCTAAAATTATAAGGACTGATAATATTGGTAAGAAGACTTGGTGAAGATGTGGAATGATTGGAATGCTCCTACACTGCCGGCAGAAATATAAAGTAAATTAATCACTTGGGGAAAGTGTTTGAGTTACCTTCAAAAGTTAACATACATCTTCTCAACCTAGGTATATATTCAAGAGAAAGGAGTGAGTACATCTACTCACAATAACAGTCACAGCAGTTTTATTCATAATAGCCCCAAACTGGAAAAACCCAAATGTCCCCAAGCAGGAGAATAGATAAATTAATTGTGATACATTCTTTCCGTGGAATATTACCCCACAAAAACAAAACTAAAGATAAAACCACTGATATACACGACGTGGATGAATTGAACAGCCATTACCTGAGCAAAAGGAACTGAATGCAGAAGAGGACATACCGTACGAATTATACTGAAGTTCAAAAGCTGGCAAAACTAATCCACTATGATCAGTCAAATAGGGGGAAGGGAGTACAACACTGATTGGGATTCAGGGGTATCTTTTAGGGTGTGAGGAATGTTCTAGATATTGATCTGGGTGGTCATCACATCGTTGTACACATGTAAAAATTCACTGTGCCATATACTTGAGATTAGTGGACTTTACTGCATATAACATGTATTTCAATAAAAAATTTACATGAAAAATTAAAACAATAGGTTTGAATGACAGAAGGGGAAAGTTTTGATAAACCAGAGTTATAAATTGCATATGTAATGTGATCTGAACTACATAAAAAATTTCATAGAAAAAAATGAAAGAAAGTATACTGAAGAATTAACAGTGGTTTCTGGATGGTAGACATGTTATTTCCATTTCTTTATAGTTTTCAATGTTTCCCAGATTTTCTCTAATGAAGTATATTACTTCAATAACAGAAAATGAAATGGAGAAAACTGTAGCTAAGAATACATTTGGCATGACTTGACCCTCCGTTAGAAATCAAGCTTGAAAATTTTAGGGGTAAAGTAGCAATTCAGAGCGGGGCAGATTCACAGGGTTGTGATTTAGAGAAGGCTTCATGGAGCAGTAAACCCAAGAGGAGCTGGGACAGCGTTTAGGAAACGATGTGTTTGAAGGCAAGGATGGGGGTTGGTCAGTTCCCCTTGTGTGATGTCTCCTTAAGCCCATGTTCTTCAGCCTAAATTGGCCTGACTTTGCTTCTGTCCACTTCATGGATTCCACGGTCCTTCAAGTATGTAATTGCCTTTGCTTCAACTCTAGCATAATGATCTTTTAAGCCATTTGTAATTTTTGTTTTTAAAAAAGCTCTTTTCCTATCCTTTTATATTTTCAGGCAATACCATTTGCTCCATTCTCTATTTTAAGGCCGCCCTTTTCCCCCCTGCTTCCCCATATGCCAACGTGAGTTTAAAAATTAACTAAGCCATTTTCTCCTCCTGAAAGAATAAATATATGAAAGAATCTCAGATACATAGACACATACACGCTCGCGCGGTCTCTCTCTCTCTCTCTCTCTCTCTCACACACACACACACACACACACACACACACACACACGGCTCCAAATGATCCATCTGTCCTGTTGAAGACATCTACCACCCACTTCATCCTGGTACAGGCTATTTTTGTTTACTTTGTTTTGAGGGCTCCTGTGTTGGAAGCCTTTAAAGAGTACTTTGGTTTCCATTTGAAAATAAAAAGCAAAGCACTTTGTTCTTCTATTTTATACCTATTGCAGGGCTGTGTGCAAAGAAATGCTCAATAAATGCTGATTGAATTGCCTTTATACAGATCGCAGCCTATGTCACTTTTGGATTTTCTGTGTACATTTTTACTGATGCGTGCACATTTGTCATAAAGTGAATTGTGCAAGGAGCAATAGTCTTTAGAATTTGATATTTTTCTGAATCTGTTCTCTGCAAACCTGTGTCCTTTTAGGTGAGTTTAATTACTACATTTTTAAATTCTCTGTGACAAAGGATGAATTGAAGCCTTCTTTAAGTGTTTTTTTTTTTTTTTAACTGCTTTTCTTTTCTTGGCAGGGTAAGTAATAGCATTATGCTGTGTTACTGGAAATTTCAATCAATAAAATATATGTGTCTTTAATTAGAATGCTAGGAAGTACTGCTGAGTCAGACCATTTAGTTAATGCAAAAAGTGGAGTTCAAGAGTTTACGCACAGAGGGTCAGTTTGAGTACATTGAGTCTAGTTGGGCAATTTTAATATTTTTTCCCAGATAATTTACATTTGTTTTAAGGTCCAGTGTTCATAAATATTAGCAAAGCACCTCTCCTGAAGCAGACACAGAAATGAACGAGACCACCTTTGCTTTCAAGAAGTTCATGGTCCAGTGATTTGTTCTCTCTCTCATCCACTCTGGCAGAAAGCCCATACTTTGGTGGACATCTTCAATTTTGACTTCTCCCCTGAGATCCAGAGCAGCATTCCCAGTTGCGTTCCGGACGTACTCCATAGATGTTCTGATGATGTCTTAAACTTCTTATTACATCTGAGATTAGTTCATTATCACCTCCTTCCACCAAAACTCATTCTCTTTCCTACATCTCTTGTCTCCATGACTTTACTTTTTTCTAATCACTCAGGCACTAATCTTTGAGATTCTAACCAAACCCCTTACATTAGAGATCTAGTTCTCCCTTAGTAAGCAACTATATGCTTTGATTGTGGCCATTTGTCCATTAGAGTCTCCTCCCATAATCACTGCCCCTCTTCGGCGTGGCTGACTGTATGAATCCGTGCAAGAGAGGGATGACTCAGTGGGGTACTCTACATTCTCTACTAATAACTTTGTCTTAATCCGCTTGCCCCTTGGTTGTCAAAACAACCCATCTCTCTCCCCTCCTCAACCTCAGCAAGATCCTCTCCCTTTCCTTCCTCCCAGGTGCTGGTGCATAATTGAATACTCTCCCATTTCCACTTCCCTTTCTGATTCAGTATTTCCAGAGACACTCAGTTCTTCCCATGGATTCCCTTCTCCAACTGCTAATTTGGAGTTTCCCCATTCTAAACACTGCCTGAAGTGTCTGAAGTTTCCCCATTCTAAACACTGCCCACCCAGGTACCCACCCCACCGCCCCAGATCGTGGCCTGCTCCAATCCATGACATGGCATCAACACTGGTCTGCTTTGGGACTCTAGGAGTAGGTAACGCATTCGTTCTCATTTCCAAAAGTTTGTGAAAGGGGTGTTTACCACAGGGTAATAACACCCAAGTTATGATTTATAACATACTGGAAAGAAGCTGTGATTTTTGCATTGGGGCAATGTGAGAGGTAAAACTTAGTGATGAAACATGGATGAATGTGCTGATCAAAAGAAGCTAAGGCAAAAGGGTACCTACTCGATAGTCCTATTTATATGAAGTTCTAGAATGCACAAAAATGGTGCTAGAAATCACAGCAGTGGTTGCCTTTGGTTTGAGGTGGGGCTGACTGGAAAGGAGCACGAGGGAACCTTCTGAGGTGCTGGAAGTGACCTGTAACTTCACAGAGACGTGGCTTACACGGGCAAACGCATTTGCCAAACTCATTGAATCATTAACCTAAGATCTATGCTTTTCACTGTCTGTATATATTACCTTAATTTCACAAAAGAAACAAAATTAAGGGAAAAATTGTAGAGTAATATAACAGTATCCTACTAGTGATTAAAGATAAAAGATTATATAATGTAGGTCTAAACAAAATAATATAATGGAGGAAGGACATGCTCTTGTATTTGTGTCAAGGAAAAAAATATGGTAAAGTTTGCTCTGGAAGATCCGCTAGAATACACTCGGTTGTTTGGGACCACACAGCCACTTTTGCAGTGGTTCGTAACAGAGATGCCAGAATTAAAATTCATTTTTACAGATGAGAAGGTATGACTCTTTTATGTGAAACCTTCTATGCTTCTAAAAATCTCGCACCCCACTGCCTTCCCCCAGTACCTGAAATAAATCACAACAGTTTGGTTTAAGCTTGGATGAGGGGGAGGGTTTACACCACAGGTTTGAAATAACTAAAACACAGGTCCCAGACTGGTAGCCTTCAGGCCATGGCAGGTCTGCGAACGTGTTCTGTTTTGTTTGTTTTTATTTGGCATGGGGGGAATATGTAGAGTCTTTTTTTTTTTTTTAATTAGTTGCAAATGTTTGAAACTTAAGAGATTTCACATAAAAATCTGAACATCTGGCAATAGTTGGCTTGCTTTCCAAAACGCAGAGTTTGCTTGGATCTGAGTAGTGGCTCCTGTGGGTGGGGAATGTGTTCGACACATATCCTACCACTCACAAGTACCTCAGGACCGACCTACCGCCCCAATCATTGTTTTAATGTCTATTTTTAGTCCTATGAGTATTTGAATTTGCAGCCTTTGAGTTAACATTTGTTGAACTCTTCTGTGTCTAAGAGCTACAAAAGGTTTTAGTGGATACATAATGAAGACTATCACTGTATCGATTTTACAGACAAGGTGACCAAGGTTTAAGTAAGTGAAGGACTCACCTATGTAGCACAGAAGTGAGTAGCAAAGCCAGGACTTAAAAGGGTGTTTTTTTGTTTTGTTTTGTTTTTTACTCCAAAGCCCGTGCATTTACCAACCACATCGTTGTTCTTCTTTATTTTCATCCTTGGTTTCATCCATTATTTAGTACTTCTCTCTGGTCATTTGAGTTCTCATTGGTTTCCTCATGATTTATTTTGATAGAATCATCCTTGGTCTCCAAACTCTCTTGATTTTGCTTCCCTAGTGGTTAAAAAAGATGCACATTTATGTGTATTATTTACTGATAAAAAATACACTTGCATTATTTAATATTATGTGTACTCTAAAGCATATGAATATTTAAAACTGTTAAAGAACGAGATTTTATATACATGAGCTAGAATTTCCTTTCTACACTGCATAGATTATCTTTTAGGAATTGCATACTCTAATTTGGCAACTAGTAGAAGAAATGATTCCTGCACCATGACTCTGCCTGAAAGCATCTTTCATATCAGACTCCCAATTTTTATCCAATAAATTGTCCCTTCCAGATAATGGGTGCAGTGGAAAGTCACCAGATCAGCCCAGACTATAGAAAGACGAGAGAAAGTTCGTTAGAAACTGTAGCCACATTTAAAACGTTCTAAAACCTCTGCAGCCCTAAACTTCAGGATAGCCAAAGGCTTCTTTTATGCATCCTAAAGCCTTGGATTTGCCTTTGGAGAGTTCAGGTTCTCTTCAAACATCTAATTCTGACTGTGGCTTTTATTTTGACAGAAGCAACATCCTCTGGGGTCTCAGTTTCTCAGTCTGAGATGTGGGGGCTCCATGTTCCACCACCTCATTTCACAGGACTGCTGCCATGATTAACAAATCTGTGCTTATATAAAGTACTTGGACAACATCGAGAGCTGAGAGAGGCTGCTAATGAATCTGGGTGAGATGAATTTGTGGGTACGTGCCAAGAGCTTTCCCAGAGTTCTGACACTCTAAAGAAAGAAAGAATGGCAGTGAGCAGACTGTCTGGAGGCATGTTTTGTGTTTGCTCAAAGGTAATGCTATATCCTCTAAATAGAGTTGTTTGGTTGTATGTGGGTGGATAGCTTCTTCCTTCTAAGACCTTATCTATGCTCCCCGACCCCTATCCTATCATCACGTGTGATCCTAATGAAACTTTCTTCTGGAGCATTCTTTTCTGTCTTACCCTAATCCCTTTATTTTCTTAGTAAGTTTTCCCTCTTCGAGGTCTAGATCGAACATCCTATTCTGCATAAATAATCCCAACAGCACCAGGCTGACTCGGTCTTTCCTTCTTGTGTACTTTTGAAATATCAGAGCATGGCGGGGGGACATGTTTGGCACACACCCCCCCACGGACTTCCTAGAGGGCTAATCTTTTTGTGTGCCCTTCATTGTTGGGGTTATAACAGGAGTACATAAAATTGTCCCCGTAAATTGTGAAACATAAGCCCCTTCTCATTCTAAAACATACTTTCTTCGATTAAGACAGGAAATTAGAAAGTACCGCTAACCATATTTAAAATTTCTAAACCAACCCCCCATCCTTTTATTGCTGTTACTACACACTGGGGCGGTATTTAGCGAGCTGCAGTACAGTGAGGCATACGCATGCCTGCATCTCCTGCTAATTCATGTGCTCTTTGAGGGCCCCTGTCTTATTCATCATTAAGGCAGCTAA
Source organism: Pteropus vampyrus (assembly GCF_000151845.1). Lineage (NCBI taxonomy): Eukaryota > Metazoa > Chordata > Mammalia > Chiroptera > Pteropodidae > Pteropus > Pteropus vampyrus. The sequence goes on from NW_011888827.1 coordinate 5,556,663, forward strand.
CACCTGGCACTCACTGTAGGCACTCAGTAAATGTTTGTGCAGTGAAGATAGCTCCCTTAAACAAAGATTGGAGGAAAGCCTGACACTGATTTTAATCAGGTCTCTTGTTTTATTCCTTATCTACCTTACGTGTAGTTAGAACTACAGGGAGTTCCTCTTTGAAGTCAAAATATAAGTCCAGAGATTAATGAACTCGAGAAAAGGCCCTGATTGTGACGCAGTCAGGAAATAGATGATTTGGATGTTTGACATTTTCTAGCGAATTAATGATGAACACGGGGTTTGCCAGAGTGAGTTGGAGCTATTCTGTGTTGAGATAGATGAATTATAAATGCTTTAACCTATGCCCTTGGAAACGCTTCCCTGTGCACTTTTCCTTCTGAGAGGGCCATGGAGGTGGAGCTGGAGCCCACACACCTGCTACAGGGCCAGCACCGCTGTCAGCAGAGGCGGGTGGATGCTGATGCTGGCGTTTCTGGGTCTACCCAGCTATTTATCCCACTAGCAAGGACGACCTGTCTCCTAATGACCAACCACTGGGACAGCTTCCCATCACCGCAGTTGGCCTGGGCCTCTCAGCCATGCGCCTGTCACTTAGTGCCATCCGGTTCAGTGACAATTAGAAAAGCTCTGACCGGCAGGAGAATAATTACATCCTATAACTGCATATGTGGGAATAGTTCTCAGACAATTGGTATAGAATGTATACATTTTCCTCTTCTGTTAAAGCAGTTACTAGTGACGAAAGTGAGTTCTGTCTTCCATATCTGACTTTTGTCCAAATAATGGGTACTCGTATTTCACAGTGATTTCTTATCGAGAATTGTCAAATTCTCTTTACAAGGCACTGAGCACCTAGCACGTGTAGAGTCCTATGTAAAGGAAACATGGTGGCAAAGTTAAGACTCTTGCCCTCCAGAAGCTTGACAGCCAGTAGGGGAAATAGACAGTCTCCAGGTAACCATATTGTAAGGCAGAGGATAATAAATGCCACGACAGAGCCACTATTTGGGGACAAGACGGGAAGAAATTGATTCTAATGGGAGTGATTCTGAAAGGCTTGATGGCCGAGATAACAGTCGAGTGGTATTTTAAAGCACAGGTGGATTTTTAGAAGGATCAGATGGGAGAAGGGTGAGGAATTTCGGGAACAGAGAAAAAAACCCAGGAGGGATTAAGGGTTGGGTGTCTCATGACGCAGAGAAGGTTCCGCAGCTGGAGGAGACTGCAGCCTGGTGGGCGGTGATTGATATGTGGTTAGGAGCAGCCCTGCGATGCGATGAGAGAGCTTCGTGGGGCAGCCTTGCCTAACGTATAGGGTTTGAGCTGGAGCAATGCCGGGCGATTCCCAGGTTATTCTCATCTGCAGCTATTTCCTTGAAGTCATTCCAAGGGTGGCTGTCATTGCCATTTGGACATCTTGCTTAGCGAGAGCACTGTCAGAGAGTAACCTGAGATGCTTGCTGTCTGTTAAACTAATTATGCTTCGTCTCTCAGAATGCCTTGATGCTCTCGATCCTGAAGGCTCAGCAGATTTTATGTAGTATCTGAATTATTAATGGAGATGATATGGAAGAGGGGGTTTGGCTGCTTGTTCCATTTTGAGCAGCTCTTGGGCGGGTGGCATTACGGGAAGAGAGGCAGCTGTTTGCAGAATGATGGACGAAGCAGGCCTTCCAGAGGAACCCTACCCAGACGGGAGCCTGTGCAAGTATGCTCAGAAAATCACAGCCTGCTTTGGAG
>NW_011888827.1:5559088-5560984 GCF_000151845.1 Pteropus vampyrus
CAGGTCGGCAAAATCGTGGGTAAAAGTTAAGCATTCGTAATTGGTATTGGCTTTGTAGTGTAGTACATTGTGATATCTTGTCATATAACCACATAAACTGTGACAAAAAGCACTACGCTCCTTTGTAAATGCTGTGGCCGACTGACGAAGGCTGTGGAAAGAGGCCGATGTTCAGGCAGCAGTGGGGCAAACGGGCCCATTTGAGCTCCTTTAGAGGTCTTCTCCATACTGTGCTGTCATGCTATAGTTTACTGTCAGGCAGATACTCTTGAAAGTATATTTTTATGATTGGAGGCTTGGCCTCTGCTGGTAGTTAACCTGAATTTATGGAAGAGTTATGTCAAGAACTCTGGGAACCCTGGAAAGTGGAACTTAGTTCGCAAGTGCGCATTCTCACTCCTGGCTCCAGCCTCCCAGCACCTAGCATCTGAACCCTTAGGCCTCTCCATCACCTGAGAAAGGAGTCAGCCCCTCACATCTGCACCCAATCAGACTTTCCTTAAAAGCAAACAAGCCTCTGTTATTTCATTGGCTTTCTTTATGGTCCACAGTTAGTGTACTTTCTGTCCTGACGTAAAATTCATGAAACATTTTAAACTTCTTACATATAATTATTTTATTGAAGAAGATTTTTTTTTCTTTTGCAGTCTATCAGAACACAATTGCTTCTTGAACTAAATATATGGATCTACAAAAAAATTTAGGGATGGCCTGAATACATTCTACTGATACAGCAGCTGAGCACTGAGGTAGAGTCAATGCTATAGAATTTGTTTTAGTGGAAAATGATTGATGAGTTTAGGAACCAAGAAGGCAAAACAGCTGAGTCATGGAATAGTCACACTTTTTTTGTCGTTATTCAGAAGATGCCGGATTTGAAGAAAACGATCATCTTATCTGTCTAAATTCTGTATTTGTGTGTTTGTAGTGTGCACAAGAACCTGTGTTTAAAGTGTCTGCATCCAGCTTTATTATATAAACACATGTACGTGTTTCACAAACAAGTCAGGTGAACACATAAGCGGACAGAGCTGCTCGTGTTCTCAGTTTGCAAGGAGCAGAGCTGTTGGAAACTAACCACAGGGAGAGGGATTGATGGGGTAGGGCAGAGGTCCCCACACTACACTGTTTATTACACCAACACTCTAGAAGAACCCAATGTCTGAGATGGGCCTCAGGCATCTGTGTTTTAAGCAGATTGGTCCAGGAACCACATTTTGGGAAACGTCGATAAAATATCTTCCATCATATATCCCAAGGCTCTTCAAAATAGACAAGCAAGAACTAGGACACATACAGAGTGTTTTCCCTGCTTTGTAAACTGTTTTTAGAGGAAGATGTTGGAAGGATTTTTTTTTTCTGGAGGCAATGTTGGATAAGGCTTAATTCCCCAAATTTGAGAACAGAAATTCTACCATGCGATCGAGGTAGCAGACTGCTCACATATTTCTACTCTCCCAAGTTCCACCCAAGTCTGGAAGCCTCTGAGACGGAGTCCATCGCCCCCATCTCCACTGTACTTCCCATCAGGCTGGAATCATTCTAGCAAATTTAGATTCTCTGGTTCTCGAACTCTGTTGCCAAATGTTACATTAAAGATTAGGAGCTAGTAACGCTCAAAGTAAGGATGTCCTTTCTCTGCTTTATCCGTCTACAGCTTTTGTAGAGGGAACAGTCAGAGCTTTGGAGTTGGGAGACCTGGCTCCACCATGGAAAAGCATCATGGGAAAGTCACTTAGCTTCTCCAAGACTTACTTTTCTCACCTTAAAGTTAAAGGGCTGGGTTGCCTCGTGCTTCCTGAGTCCTGGTCTGGGGAGTCGACGGGAGTGTAAGTTCCTGGGCTCCGTTCCCAAAGAATCTCATCTGGAAGTCTGAGCCAGTACCACAGATTTTGT
>NW_011888827.1:5561034-5564903 GCF_000151845.1 Pteropus vampyrus
AGTCCATCGCCCCCATCTCCACTGTACTTCCCATCAGGCTGGAATCATTCTAGCAAATTTAGATTCTCTGGTTCTCGAACTCTGTTGCCAAATGTTACATTAAAGATTAGGAGCTAGTAACGCTCAAAGTAAGGATGTCCTTTCTCTGCTTTATCCGTCTACAGCTTTTGTAGAGGGAACAGTCAGAGCTTTGGAGTTGGGAGACCTGGCTCCACCATGGAAAAGCATCATGGGAAAGTCACTTAGCTTCTCCAAGACTTACTTTTCTCACCTTAAAGTTAAAGGGCTGGGGTGCCTCGTGCTTCCTGAGTCCTGGTCTGGGGAGTCGACGGGAGTGTAAGTTCCTGGGCTCCGTTCCCAAAGAATCTCATCTGGAAGTCTGAGCCAGTACCACAGATTTTGTATTTTTTGAAAGCCCTACAGAAGATTCCTTTGTGCAGCGATATCGGGGAACCACTGGACTAGGTTATCTTCGAAGTCTTTTCCAACTCCATAATTCTATTCTGTTTAAAGTGTGTGAGGGTTTTTAATGAAAAGGAAATTTTATTAGGAGAAAGAATGTGGCTTTATAAACCCCCTCTGACTTGTGACTATTGTGTGGCTATAGACTGTCACATGTTGTGCTTATTTAACCTTACCGGCTGGATGTCAGAGGGTAAATACTCAATACCAGGCTCGTCTTTTTGTATATCAGCACTCTAATGGCATGAAGGTCCTGCTGGCTTGTAACTGCATGAAAACATGCAGCTACCTACCTACATAGTAATTCTCTCTCCATCATGTGATTCCGCTAGAGATTCTGCATTAGCAGAAATCCCATGAAACAACCTTTAAGAATATAGCACTGGATTAATGGAATGAGGCAGAAGGATTTTCATGGCACTAGAGGGAGTGGTTTCCTTCTAGAAAATGGAAAAGATTACTTAAGTGGCCCGGAGCTGGATTTGTTGCTAGTCAAAGCTGGAGAACTTTAATTGAGGTCTCCCCTCTGTGAGAACTTAGAATTACTATCTCGAGTTTGTACCGATTGGCATTTTTAGATTATGTACAATATGTGTATATGCGCCTAGACTTATTCCCAGTATGCTTACCAGATGATATTGCATGTGAATTCCTTTAGACATCACGGCTAGGTCCTTTTTCCTGCTCTGGATATTAATCGGATTTTTGAATATGCATTCATGTCTCAAACTGACATAGTCTTGAGCTCCCAGTAGCAGCTGTTTTTATACCTGATCATCGACGTATATGGAGCCCTAAGCTCTTGCGAGTAATCACTTAAATACATCTTCCTTAATCTTCTTTGCTGGGCAGTGAGAAAACACAATAAGGAGCAAGGAGAGCTGCGGAGAAGCACAGCTCCTTGGGATCCTGGTGTCCCCTTTTCATTTCTCCGTAATCCATGCCAAGATGCCTTCTTTCCTTGGTTTAAAGTGTCTGGGGAAATTGTGCAGCTCTGAGAAAAGTAAAGTCACGTCATCTGAGAGAACCAGCACCAGGCGCTCATACAGAAGGAGGCTGGTTGTCGAGGATGTGAGTGTCACTGGGAGCCCCCACCCCACTCACAGGCGTGCCACCATTACCCATCTGTTGTATCTACCTCCCGAAGTCGACTGCACATTGGAGCACTTGTTTAATGACTTTGATCCTTTGGGTAAGTGAAAGAGCCTACTCTAGACTTGGCTTTGTGTTTTGTGGTTATCTTAATGATAAAGTGCTACCTAGAACCATTCTTCTATAATGTAGTCTTCAAAGGAAACACCGTTCTTGGTATAAAATCGTGTGGGTGGGAGGAATGGAGAATGTCACATAAGTACAGCTGCGGAGCTCATTCTGAGGGTACGTGTGTCTATGATTTTATAACTTCAGTAACGAACGTGCCTCTTTCCAAGCTAGTAATGGAAAAGTATGATGGAAAAGAAAGGTCTCCATCAGTAGATGCCATTCTTCAATGCGATAAAGGATGAACAGAAAAGGAATATTCAGGGCGGCAGGTTGACATGAGTAAAGAGTGACCTACGGGAGGTCCAGGTCTAATTTGTGTCACTGCCTACGGAGGGCTCATCTTGTGAAATATTTAAAAAGAAGAGAAAAAGAAAGGGTTTATTATATCGAAAGAACGTGTTTAGTGAAGCACATCGGAATGTGGAGGCACCGTCTGAAAGATCTGTGGCCAAAGCCCGCTTCAGTGGAAGGACAGAATAATTGCAGTTGGGAATTTTCAGACTCTGAAGTTTTAATGATGCCTTTATAAATGATGGCGACACCTACCCAACTGCTCACTCCTTGTCAAAATCAGTGCCAGAAGTAATATAGGGCGCAGAAAGCCACTAGACGTGGTCTCTACAAACATGAAAACGAGCCAAGTGAGCCAGACAGCAGAATATATGCCTGACGATTCTTAGCTAGAGAGGAGGGTGGAGCTGGATTAAGGTTGAGTGAGATGAGAGAGTTAACCTGTACTGCCGTGCTCTGTTTTGTTTTGTTTTGCAATTAACTTTTTAATAGTTTTGTTGAGATACAATTCACATACCATACAATTCACTCATTTGAAGTCTAAAACTCAATGGTTTTTGCATATCCACTGATATGTACAACAATTACCATTTTAGAATTTTAGAATATGTTTATTGTCTCAAAAAGATACCTCATACCCTTTAGCTTTACCCTAATCCCACCCCAACCTCTCTGTCCCCACCCCTCAGCCTTAAGAAATCACTAATCTACTTTCTGTCTCTATAGATGTCCCTATTCTGAACATTTCATGTGAGTGGAATCATATAATATGTGGTCTTTAGACTCTGGCTTCTTAGTGTGTTTTCTGGGCTCATTCATATTGTAGCATGTATCAGTACTTCATTTCTTGTTATGGTAAATAATATTCACCACATTTTGTAATATTTAACCCATTCATCAGTTAACAGACATTTGGATTGTTTCTACCTTTTTCTATTATTAATATGGCTGCTATGAACATTCATATACAAGTTTTCGTGTGGACATAAGGTTTCACTTCTCATGGGTATATACCTAAGAAGAGAATTTCTGGGTAATCCTAATGTTTAACCTTCTGAAGAACTCCCAAACCGTTTTTCAAAGCGGCTGCAACATTTTGCATTCCCACCAGCAGCGTATGAAGTTTCCAGTTTTTCCCCAACCTTGCCAGCACTTGTTGTTATCTGCCTTTTTAATTCTAGCCGTTCTGATGGGTATGAAGTATTATCTCATATATGGCTATACTGAGCTTTGACTGGGGACGGGGAGGGGCTGGCTAGCAGATCAGTGCCAAGGCAGGACAGGATACCTATCTGACAGATGCTGATGGTGACAGTTCCTTGGCTCCCTCACTCTCCAGCAGGCTCTACTTCATCCTTATCAGAGGAGCAAGGAATGGGGGTAGAGAAAACGTGACTTCTGCCCCTGGCCCCCTGATAAGCTACCCTAGAAAAACTTAGTTTAGAACCAGTTGGCCATGCTTATTGCAATTTAGGGCACCTCTCTCAAATACCAGATTTGTATGCTGGCAGATACCTAAAATCCCTTTATTGAGTAAAAAAAAAGGGTTATTTCACAATTAGAAATAGATTTCTGTAGATTTCTGCTGGAGCTAACACTTTATTGCGAGTGAGTTTGGTAATTCTACTGAATGCTTCTATGAAAGAGATCCAAATCAGATTCTTTGGAATGAGCTATTGATGCTCATGACAGAGACAAATTCTGCCGATCGGAAAAGGCAGGAAGTCAAGGGGAGACCAGGTAAACTGGTTGAATGAGCGTGTGCTGGACAATGGTTTGTCAGCAGTTTTAATCACAGGAGAACAAGGGAATAAACAGTATCAGAGGGAGCCCTGGGTAATGGTAGGAGAGCC
>NW_011888827.1:5564953-5572681 GCF_000151845.1 Pteropus vampyrus
CAATGCGATAAAGGATGAACAGAAAAGGAGTATTCAGGGCAACAGGTTGACATGAGTAAAGAGTGACCTACGGGAGGTCCAGGTCTAATTTGTGTCACTGCCTACGGAGGGCTCATCTTGTGAAATATTTAAAAAGAAGAGAAAAAGAAAGGGTTTATTATATCGAAAGAACGTGTTTAGTGAAGCACATCGGAATGTGGGGGCACCGTCTGAAAGATCTGTGGCCAAAGCCCGCTTCAGTGGAAGGACAGAATAATTGCAGTTGGAAATTTTCAGACTCTGAAGTTTTAATGATGCCTTTATAAATGATGGCGACACCTACCCAACTGCTCACTCCTTGTCAAAATCAGTGCCAGAAGTAATACAGGGCGCAGAAAGCCACTAGACGTGGTCTCTACAAACATGAAAACGAGCCAAGTGAGCCAGACAGCAGAATATATGCCTGACGATTCTTAGCTAGAGAGGAGGGTGGAGCTGGATTAAGGTTGAGTGAGATGAGAGAGTTAACCTGTACTGCTGTGCTCTGTTTTGTTTTGTTTTGCAATTAACTTTTTAATAGTTTTGTTGAGATACAATTCGCATACCATACAATTCACTCATTTGAAGTCTATAACTCAGTGGTTTTTGCATATCCACTGATATGTACAACAATTACCATTTTAGAATTTTAGAATATGTTTATTGTCTCAAAAAGATACCTCGTACCCTTTAGCTTTACCCTAACCCCAGCCCAACCTCTCTGCCCCCACCCCTCAGCCTTAAGAAATCACTAATCTACTTTCTGTCTCTATAGATGTCCCTATTCTGAACATTTCATGTGAGTGGAATCATATAATATGTGGTCTTTAGAGTCTGGCTTCTTAGTGTGTTTTCTAGGCTCATTCATATTGTAGCATGTATCAGTACTTCATTTCTTGTTATGGTAAATAATATTCACCACATTTTGTAATATTTAACCCATTCATCAGTTAACAGACGTTTGGATTGTTTCTACCTTTTTCTATTATTAATATGGCTGCTATGAACATTCATATACAAGTTTTTGTGTGGACATAAGGTTTCGCTTCTCATGGGTATATACCTAAGAAGAGAATTTCTGGGTAATCCTAATGTTTAACCTTCTGAAGAATTCCCAAACCGTTTTTCAAAGCGGCTGCAACATTTTACATTCCCACCAGCAGCGTATGAAGTTTCCAGTTTCTCTACAACCTTGCCAGCACTTGTTGTTATCTGCCTTTTTAATTCTAGCCGTTCTGATGGGTATGAAGTATTATCATATATGGCTATACTGAGCTTTGACTGGGGACGGGGAGGGGCTGGCTAGCAGACCAGTGCCAAGGCAGGACAGGATACCTATCTGACAGATGCTGATGGTGACAGTTCCTTGGCTCCCTCACTCTCCAGCAGTCTCTACTTCATCCTTATCAGAGGAGCAAGGAATGGGGGTAGAGAAAACGTGACTTCTGCCCCTGGCCCCCTGATAAGCTACCCTAGAAAAACTTTGTTCAGAACCAGCTGTCCATGCTTATTGCAATTTAGGGCATCTCTCTCAAATACCAGATTTGTATGCTGGCAGATACCTAAAATCCCTTTATCGAGTAAAAAAAAAAAGGGTTATTCCACAATTAGAAATAGATTTCTGTAGATTTCTGCTGGAGCTAACACTTTATTGCGAGTGAGTTTGGTACTTCTACTGAATGCTTCTATGAAAGAGATCCAAATCAGATTCTTTGGAATGAGCTATAGATGCTCATGACAGAGACAAATTCTGCTGATCGGAAAAGGCAGGAAGTCAAGGGGAGACCAGGTAAACTGGTTGAATGAGCGTGTGCTGGACAATGGTTTGTCAGCAGTTTTAATCACAGGAGAACAAGGGAATAAACAGTATCAGAGGGAGCCCTGGGTAATGGTAGGAGAGCCGTTATTGAGATATTCGTATCTTAGTGGAGGCAGATAAGGAAATCTGGGGGATTAGTTCAGTGTGTGGCTTTGGAGTTGGACGTTCCAGAATCTAAGTCCCAGCTCGTCTACTTACTAAATATGTTGTTTTGGGAATTTTGTATCTCCAAGTCACAGTTTTCCCATCTTTAAGGTACGCGGAAGAATGCATACCTTATATGATTGCTATGAGCAGATCTGCCCGTAGGATATATATGTCACTGAGCAAGCATTTTTTGTGGGACCCCTGTCAATGTAAACAATTTGAGTCGCTCTAAATCAGTGTCAACAGCCCAATCTTGCTCAATCACGGGAAATGACTGTCCACCAAAATCCCATCTTGGACTGGAACTAGTTCCAGGGTCCTGCGATAGCCCTATTGGTGAACCCTAGAGCTCCTCGGGGCGTCTGGTCAACCTTCTGCTCAGCATGGGAGAGATGTAGAGTATAATCAGTGAAAGTTCCAAAGAGCAGGCTGGAGAGCCTGGCCTAGACAGCACTGCTGGCCCCAGGTGGTCCTAAGAAAGGCGCTTAGACATTTTGAGGAAGGTGTGGCCTCGGGGGAGGGGTCCTACTTGCCCAGGCCTAAGGGAGGTATTGATTATGAGGACATGCATAGCAAAAGTGTTTGCTACAGTGGCACACACAGACATCTACTAAATTTTAGCTACAGTAAAAATAGTTTATTATTTTAAGAAATAATAACAAAATGCACAATAAAATAGTTTATTATTTTAAAAAAAGAATGATTTTTTATTGTTTGCCCTCCACTGCTGTGAAGCAGTGGAGGTCCAGTTTTTGTGCTGCTGGGGCCCAGGACTATAAACACAACACAGGAAGTGGGATTCCCAGGAAGCCACTGTGTGTGCTTAGAGCATCCTGTTTAGGACAGGTGCCTGGAGGAAGTGCGCCCTCCTGCAGTCACGCGTGTTCCTGTGCTAGTGAAGCCCCAGGGTGCTCAGGAGCAGCTCCTGGCAGGATGCTCAGCGTTGTTTGGCAAAGGCTTCCTGCAGCTGCCAGAAAGAACTCAAGATGTTACAGCTTCCTGTTGTTGTCTGGTGCTCAACTCCCGTTTGAGTCGCATGGGGCTCCATGCTTTTCAGAGTGCCTCTACGTGTGCCTCTCCTTTGTCATGCTCAAACAACCCTCGGAAGTCAGTGGGAAAGGAATTGTTTTCGCCATTTAAGAACAAAACAGGGATTGGCGAGAATCTGGGACATGTTGACAAAGCAAATATATCACTGAACGTAAAAAATAACTTCTGCATGTGGACGTCACTCTATCTCTGTGGGTGACTGTAGATGCAGTGTCATTCTAGAAAGTTGTCATTCACTGAGGGCCCGCTATGTCTCAAACATTGTACTTTATAATTTTCCCATTTAGTATTCCTAATACCTCAACAAAGCAAGTACGGCTTTTATCTCCATTTTACAAACGAGGAAACTGCAGCATATGCAGTGAAGAGACCTGCCAGAAGTCACATAGGTAGTGAGAAGAGCTAGATCTGGACGCAGGGTGGCCTGACATCCAAGTTCATGGACTTAACCGTGACGTTGTATGGCCTCATCCTAGGAGTATAAGAACAGGTCATTCATGAGATCTGCTGACCATTAGTACACTTAAAATTTGTAAATGGTAGTACTAATTAAGTACTTTAGCAACTCAAATTTGAAAATTCTCTTATAAAATAAATTGTTTGTGCTGGGAAAATTAGCAAACATTTCTTTTCTCTAGTTCAGAAATACAAGTATCTGTATGGGGTGTTCTCCTCGCCCCACTGTAGGAACTCAGAGTACGTTTCTGAACCTGCGTTTCTTTCTATCCTTCTGAGTGTTGGGTTTGGTACAAACGAAAGAGCATATTTAGGTCAATTACCTTTTTGACAAATAAATAAGAAGAGACTGGCACTATTACCAAAAGCCCTACAGCTGTCTGGAAAGGGTACAGTGATTGTATTGTCAGCTGAGTCTAAATCCCAAAGCAAAATGTCCTGGACCGGAGACCAGGGACAAAGCAGACTTGGTGGGTCCCCTCCCCGGAAAGCAGTTCGTATTCTTGAAGATGGGAAGGTGATTTTGTTCTGGTTCAAGCACCTGCTGTACCCTCCTTTTTACACTCAATACACCCCTGTGGATTGCCTTCCCTTGGGATGGTCCCCCCAAAACCCAGATCCTCAGACTTACCACATAACTGAGAGACCCTCATGGGTGTTTATACATTGTTGTTTCTTGAAGTGATATCACCCTGTTTGTTGTATGTTTACAACATATAACACTATGATTCTATAACTTTTCTTTTCATGTCCCTTTTAATACCATTCACTGTCATTGATCCCAGCCCTGTAGATCAGACGTGTATATCAAAGGGGTAGGAGGGTCTTGAGCACTGTGGGCTAAAGACCAAAAAGGACTTCGTTGTCCACAATTTGAGGAGCATATTCTTCAAGATTCTACGAAGCTTTTCTATCCTATCATCCTGGTGGTATTGAGATACTGTGTTGAGAAAACGTTTTTAATCCTTTGTAAAGCTCAGGCTCAACGGTGAAGACACTCTCTTACATTTGAAAGAAGTGTTTGACCTGGCCATGAACAAAAAATGTATCCTTGGAGACATGGCAAGGAGGAGTGCCTGGTTCCCCCTGCAGCCCTGCTTCTCTGACTAATGGCTTAGCCTGGTGGCTGTTCAGAACACAAAGTAGTAACAGGACTCCGGTGCTTGCAGGGAGATGCGTTCCTTGTGGCTTCAGTTCCTGAAGCACGCCGGCCACCACGGCCACATCCCATTTGTTGATTTATTGTGCTTCCCTCAAAACAGCAGACTCACTTTGACTTTTATTCTACTGAGGATGGAAATGGTAGGTGGCGGACAGTTTCTTCTAAGTCTTAGAAGGACAGAGGAGAGAGATTTGAGATTTCAGCTGTGTGGTTAATTAAACATTAGACAGTTTGATTATGATTTCCCAGAATCATAGTTTTAAGCCCTTGACCTTTTGCTATGTCCTACCATTAACCCCAAGCACCACCCCAGCCTTCTTTGTCGCAGATGTTTGAAGGAACCTTTCACCTTGGGCCTCTCGCTGGATGTGCCGTTCTGCGCCTGGCATACCCCTCTGGGTTCCTCTGACTCTCTGACAGGGTTCACCGTAAGCTTTTCCTCCTCTGGGCAGGCTCGTCTTACCTCCTGCCTCACCTTCCTCTGTGCTTCCACAGCATCCTATGCGTATCACTGTTAGACCACCTATTTCTAAGCCTCTCTCTTTCAGTGCACTGTGAGTACCTCTCTGAGGGTACGGGAGGGCCACAGTCATATTTCTGTTTCATTATAGTACCTGGCACAGACATAGGCTGTAAGTGTGCGAGTAAATGAATGAATGAATGTTTGCAGAACTCAAGTCACTATGTTAGAATGCAATGGACATAAAAGTATCTCCCTGCCTTCAAGTGGCTGAGGCTTGGAGAAGCAGTGTGGTGTAGTGGCCATGAATTCAGGGCTTGTGGGGTCAGACTACCCTGCCAAGTTCAAAATCCAGCACCACTCTTTTTAGTTGTGTGACCTGAATATGTTATTTCATACCTCTGAGCTTTAGTTTTAGCAATGTAAAATGTGGATAATACTACCTACATTGCAGTAATATTATGAAGACAAGAAGAAAATATGAAAGAAAATATACTAGCATTTAGTAGGTTCTCGATAAATATTTCTACCTTTTCCTCTTCTCCTCCCTACCCCAGATGTGTGAGAAGCTAAATAAATGGTTAGGTAATAAATATTATTTTTCAAAGGAAGGAAAGATAACTTGGGCCTGGTGTAGCTAGGGAAAGAGAAAATGGGATTTGAGCTGGACAGTAAATAAGATTTACCCAAAAAGTGAGTAAAGGGAAAATAGCCCAATAATATGAGAGTAGAAAGAAAAAATAGAAGTAAAACATTTTTTTTTTTTTTTACTTAGTTCCACTTCCTGACTCTGGCTGGTCCAGCCTTGTTTTGTTTTGTTTCTTTGTTTTTATTTATTTATTCTTTAGGCCCAGGAATGTGGACAAGTAACTATTTTCACAGGAAATTTTCCCATCTAATTTACTTCCTTAAGTAACCAACTGTGCTGAAATAGCCCATTAGTTTAATAATATGTACTTAAAAACTAATCTTACTTAAAGTCAGAGAGTCAAGCAGTCTAAGTTTATTGTTTGGCATCATTCTTATATCCTGGCTTTTAAAAATTTTGATCCTTACTAAGAGTGGCTTACCTTCACAGAAACCTCTGATTTAGCATCATTTGATCCTCGTGATTCTGTGGTATGAGCCAGTGCTTATGATTCTAGACTCCTGTTAACTTGGTGAATCAGCCATGAGTCTGGAATGACCCTACGATGCAAGATGAAGGCTTCTAGCAGGAAGGTAGCGCAGTCTGCGTGCTGTTCATTAAGACGTAGAGGTAGCCAAGAGAGCAATGATTTTTCTCAAACTTCAGAAGTCTCTGCACCCAGAATGCATTAGAGAAACCCTTCTGAGAATCAGAATTCATGGGGCCTTCAAATTTAAATATGTCACAACTCTAGATGGTCTGTGATGCCGGTGCCTCACTATAGGCCCTCAGTTGTGTTTGGTTGCTGTTTAGATATCTTTTCTCACCCATGTTTGGTAGCCATAGACAGCAACTGAAATGAATCAGAGAACTTCAGAGGTGTTTGGACTCACAGTGCCCAGAAAAATCTCTCTCGCAAAGGTCTGCATGTGGCCCAGTGGAGAGGGAGAATTTTCATGACATATAATGGATCTCCATGGGATAAAGATGGGCTGGGGAAGAAAGGTCAAATAGTTGGGGTCACTGCCAGCACCCGGCTTTCTCCTTTGCTATCCATCATGGCTCGGATCATTTTTTAAGGTCATTTTTGACATCACTAGAATATTCTGGGGTATTTAACTTTTGCTTTCCTTGTAGGACAAATCCCCAGGTCTATTTCATATCACTCTTTTCCCTGAAGTGCTGTCATGTGATTCCAGTATGTATCTGGATATGTTCATCTGTTATCTTTTCCTCAGGCCAGGCTTGTCCTTGAAGAGCACAGACATTTGGTAGCCAGCACTCCTGCAGGGGGACTGGCTACTTGATAAATAACTGCCAAATCATTGAGGTTTCAATCTCTCCACCGTTATCATTGTTGGAAATCCTATGTGATGTTGCTATGTTTAGTAATACTTCAAATGAACTTGATCTAGCATAGATCATGGTTCAATTGGTCTATTTTAAGCATTTAAAAAAGGATACAAGCAACTACATCCAACACATTTCTTGATCGGCTTCTTCATCTGAATACCTGGGGTGAGCTAGTTCATTTTCTGTCTGTAGCAACTGGTGAAAAGATGTTGAACCCAACCAACTTTCTGAACTCTTTCTGTATTTGAGGAGAACCACATTCTATTTGAAGCTTTTCTCTACCTCTTTTGCTGAGCGGCAAGCACTCCTGCCTTTAAACCTTTTTATAGCATTTTCTCGGGATTTCTGATCCTAGTCCCTTTCTACCTCTTTTTAGAGTCCTTTGGGTACTTGTGCTATTTGCCCTATTAGAATGTATACTGACTGAAGGCTTAAGCTAGGCATCTTTGATGTGTACCACTGTCTGCCCTGAGGTGAAGTTTAATGTATTGTGGATGCTCAGTAAATATTTGCTAGCTATAATTAATGAGTCAGCAGTAATTTATGTCTCTTCATTTGTCCTTGATTTTTGCCCACTTTGCCTTCAGTTGTGTGATGCTATGGCTTAATGCTGTTTTAGTGGTTTAGCTGTTGTT
>NW_011888827.1:5573871-5577627 GCF_000151845.1 Pteropus vampyrus
TGATCTTTTACTACAAATACCTGCCACTGACTGGACATTTCTGTATGTCTTTTGGTTCAGATTCCCAGGAATAAAATTCTCATTGGCCCAGGCCATCTTTTTCAAGACAGGATATAAATTTTAAGTGTTCATCCCTCTGCTATATGGGTTCTCATCCTCTCCCTCAGTGTCTACTAACAATTTAGTCAGCCATGGCCAAGGTGAGAAGTCATATGGCCCAATGCCTACTCAAAAGAGGGGGAGAATGGGGACAGAAGAATGGAGGGGCCAAAGCACCCCCAAGGCATGCCATTATACCTGGGCAAGACCCTATGTTGATAAATGAAAATTTTGTCATGGGGAATGCCATGACATTTTCATGAATGTGTATGCTAAATAACTACAAAGAAAAATAAAACCATCTGTAACTAACTATCCTTAGTACCAGTATATCATCTTTTTTTTTTTTTCTTTTTTCATTTAGCAACCTTTCTGAAACAAAGATGCTATGGAAATCCTAGATCTAAATAAATAAGCAACAATTCTGGTGCTTGCACCAAGAATCTGGGTATAATCAGTACAAAGATATATTTGCCTTGTGATACCCTTTGCCTTTCCAAGTTCAAGAAACAGGAGTTGAAGTATGCAAACAGCATAATCGCTAAGCAAAGATGAAGCAGTTGGGTGATATAATTTGAGACTCTGTGAGATGCTTAGAGCAAAAATCCTGGACAATCTGGCGCAAATAACTTTCTTCCCGCTGTGAAAACAGGGAGAGTGTCACTCTAGGACTTCTCTCTTACTCACCTCCTGGTTTTTGTTGGTATCTTGTTGTTTTCTTATTGTTCTTTGCTTTTTTTGTTCCAAATATTGCCATTTTCTTCTAGAACCATATTGCAGTAATTAGGGTATCTGTTTCATATTTAATAGAATTCACTGCTTACTGCTAGTCCTTTACTACAATATTTGTATTCCTGGGCTTATTTTAACTCATCTCTTCATTGGCTACATGTTGTTGTCAAGATGTTTTCCTAAGAAGGGTTTGCGGTGTTGTATCTCTGGAGTGCCTTTGTGTTTGTGGTGGTTTGCCATTGCCTTTATGTCTGAACAATATTTTGGCTGAATGTAAAGTTCTTATACACACTTTCATTCCCACGAGACTTCCAGGTCTTGCTCCACTGTCTTCTATGCATCAACACTGCTTTTGAGAAGTCTGAGGTTAGCCTGAGTTTTTCTCTTTTTGTGGGTGCTAGGTTTCTTCTGTCTCAGTATTCAGAGGATGATATCCTTTGAAATCCAGAAGCCTTGACTAGGACTTGGAGTTAGCGTTCTGTATCAAATTTTGCCAAGATATTATATCTATCTCTTTAAATCTGCAAGTTCAAACCTATCTTCATTAAAAGGAAATTCTCACGTATTAGATCTTTGATGACCTCTTCTGTTCCTTAGCTACTCTACTTCGAGGACGTAAGTTTTTTTGAAGTCTTCCGTTTTTTGCACATCTGTTGGTTTTCTTTCATTGTTTTCGGCTCTTTCGCATTCATTGAGGTTATCTCAAACAGTGTTCTATGCTCGGGATTAGATATTTTATCAGTATCTAATCACCTTTCGTTTACTGCTACCGATACTCTCTTGGTCCTCGGTTTTTATTTCTTATTTCCGTAATCATCATCTCATTTTGTTGTATCATCATCTCACCCTTGACCTCTTTTTAATTTCGTGCACTAACATCCCTCCATCTGTGCCCGCTCCCCTTCATTCAAGTTCACCGCACAGAAGCCCAAAGGATCCTGTGGAAATAACAGATCAGGTGACTTTCTCTGCGACTTCTCACCTCCCTCACGGTAAAAGCCAGAGTTCCTGCCATGACCCACAGGGCCCTAACTCTTTCGCCTCCCTGACTTCACTCCTGCTCTCACCTGCTTCCAGCCTCACTGGCTTCTTCCTGAACACACCAGGTGAGCTCTCCCCTCAGGATCTTGGCTCTTGTTGTTCAGTCTGTCTCGGATCCTGTTTCCTCAGATCCATATGGCGTATTCTCCCAGCTCTTTCAGAGTTACTCAAATGGCACTTTCTCAAAGAGGCCTGCCTCGGCCACTCACTTAAAACCACACTCATCCCCTCAAAACTCTCTATTCTCCAGCTTTGCTTTTTCTCCGTGGGATTGATCACCTTCTATCTTATGTTGTTGTCAATTGATGAAGCAGCGAGAAACTAAATAATAACAGTCATCAGTACCCTTCCTTGCGCTTCTTCTCGATGTCAGCCACTGGGCCAGGTACTTTCATTTCGTTTAGAGAATCTCTCATGCTCACCCAGCACCTGGTACATAATTTACAGGACCTGATGCAAAAGGAGAATGGGAGGGCACCTTGTTCAAAGTGCAGGAATAAATTGCCATTAAAGGTACTAAAAAGTAAAGCTTTTTCTTTATTCCACAAACTTTTTCTCGCCTTGTCATTTCGTTTTTAGTTGCTATTTAATGTTGTTCTAAAAAAAGTAAAATTCAAAATTATTAACACAAACTTTACCTCGCACGTTTATACTGTGCAGGGCCCATATTAAATGAAAATATAAGAGTATTTAACACATGTAGAATCACTGAAATCACACCGTTTATATTTTATAGATCGTAGATACCTATGAACTTCATTCTTTCAAGAAGAGTGGGAAGGCTAACTCAACTGTCTTTTATTTCTACACATTCTACCAACATTCTGCCTTTGGCTTACTGATGAGTAAGGAAAGGAAGAAGTGGCTTGCTCTGTCTTTTCCTTTCCTTCTGCGTCATTATTTGCAATTTAAGTGGCTGGGTCATAGAGGACGTAAACCATGGGTAGGAAAAGACGTGATAGGCTTTCTTGGTTGTTTGTGTTTCTTAAAACACCTCTGCATTCTTTGCGCATTTGAAGCAAACATTCTGGCTTGAATGGAAACTGACCTCTCCTCATCCCTGTTTACTCAATCATAGATGTAAAACACTTACCTTGTATTCATTTTGAGTCTCCCTGAGTTCCCAGCCATCATTCCACTGGAATTCTTTGCTCATGTGCAAACACTACATGCAAATGGGGTAGCAAGAATAGCAAACACACACACCGCACTATCTTGTCTGCTCAGACCCCATTGTCCCATCGGACTTCACTTACAAAACACAAGTTCAAAGATAAAATTATTATACATTTCAATATGGCAACGGCAAAGCATCAAACCAAATGGAGGGCCCTTCTGAGCACAGGGCCCTTTGCAGCTGTGCAGGTCACACACCCGTGAAGCCAGCCCCATCCTCACCACAGCCTCACAAGTGGAGCGTGTCATTACCATTCACAGATGAGCCTGCCGAAACCCAGAGAGAGAAAATAATCTGCCTAAGGTCCCTCGGGGTGTGGTGGAGCTGGAATTCAAACATTCAGTGTTTTGACCAGGCTGTCTGTGAGGTCGGTGTGGCATAATGAAATAATCACTAGGTAGGAGGTAAGACACCAGGCTTTGGACCCATTTTTTAAGTAATTGTGCAACCTTGGACAAGTCCGCCTGAAGACTTTAGTTTTCATCTTACATGTGCACTAAATTTAATGCCAATTTTTTTTCATACAAGTTATAGTTTTTCACAAACCAGAGTTATCAGTTGCATGATCCCTTTTCTCTTTGTACTAAGAACTGGGGTAAGTCACTGAGACATGTGTTGGGTGACAAAGACACCTTCCTGTAGAAGCAAATGCAGTAACGGCTATGTGCTTTGCATGCTTATTTTGGCCTGTCCCTCAGACGAGGGCC